>NC_139232.1:114150050-114750050 GCF_977018435.1 Lepisma saccharinum | reverse complement strand
TTATTTTTTATTTATTAATATTCGGGAATTTTAATCCCCCTTCAAGATACTTTATAGTAACACTCAAACAAGATTTTGAAAGATACAGTCCTTTAATTGTCCTTGAACCAGTTAACCAGATGTTACAATAAACGATAGCCTATTAAGCAGATATACCAATTAGGCCGTGCGGTCTAAGGCGCTGTGCTTTGGACTCCCGACTGCGGGACGGCATGGTTTCGAGTCCGCCTGGGTTCAGTCTCTGGGTTCAAGGCCTGCGTATAGGACCAGTGGCAATCCACCATCGTGAGGGAATTGGGGAGCTAGGAGTGAGTAGCGTAACCTAGTCACGGAAATTTCCTTTAACGGCTGAGGGTTCAACATGCTGACCCCACGTCACCCCATTAGCGGTTGAAGATCTCCACACCTCTAGGTAGGATTGTGGGAGGGAGACTGGCAGTCGGGAGATAGGTCAAGGCCCTTCGAGGACTATAGCACCATGGGGTATTTATTTATTTATTTATTTTATACATTTATAAACCAAGCAGCTACGGTGGTAAACTTTGATATGACGAAGTATATAAAGGAGGTTTTGATATGACTTATTGCCTTTTACAATTTCTTATCTTCCCTCAGCTACTTCACTAAATGAGAAATAAATAAATAATTTGCTTTGAAGCATTGATTCAAAGTTCTGCTAAATATCTAAATGAAACATTTACCCTTCCCATAGTTAGGAACATTTTCATCGACATTTCTGGACGTTACCGGGATACATGGCGTTATCTTACCTTTCTTTGAGGTGCGCCAGAGGCCTCTTCTGGCGTCATCGCACAGCATCCGTGTGCAGTATGGGTACCCATTTCGTCCACAAACACAAAAGTTGCAATGTTCTCTCCATCTTTCCTCTGGGATGCATCTTGTAGCTTACAAAGTGAAAAAACAGAAAGCAATTGAATCATAAAATTAAGAAATGCGTATGCCCTTGCATACTTTTGCACTGTGAATTAAGAAACTTGCGTAAGAAAACATGGAAGTACAAATTCTGTGTTTAATAAAATAAATGATAAGATCTTTAACAAAAGTGTATCTCAAAATAATTTTACCTGAAGACGCAACATATTGGAGTAAAATTTTACCAGGAGTTTATATTGACGAAATAGTCAGGTTAATTATGTTCGTGTGTTGTCAAGGAGGGGGAGGTCTTTATGACTACCCCCCACTCAAAAATTCTTTCAGCAATTATACAGAGCATTCCCTGACATTCGCTACGAGACTTGCCGGCAAGCGGCCCGGTATCAGCGCTTGTCTTTCCCGGTGAACGGGTCCGCGACAGTCGGTAGAGTCTCCTATTAAAATTAGTTTTCATATTTTGTACTAACCTTGACTACAGAAGGTGTTGAAAATGATGTTCCTCTGCTGCAATACATTCCTGACATTTCCGAGGGAAATTGGCATTCACACGTACAAGTTCGTCTACTGTAATTCTCCCGATTTCTCGTACAATACTCTCTTTTAACTCACGGATGGTGTGCGGATTGTCTTTGTATACTTTATTTTTTAGATTTCCCCATTTTTCTTTCCACTTTTATTGAGAACTGACCCTGTTACTCTAAACATTTTTACGAGGTTTAATATAGTGGTCCTAAGTGGAACGGGAACACCAGGAAATTTCGTTGCAAAACGTCGTCACACTTCTCCACAATTCCTCTTTCCGAAGTAACACTCGACAAGATAAATCCTTTGTTGTAATGTAAACTTTTGTGGTGCCATATTAATCAATCTTCAACACACGGACACGACACAACACAACTTCCGAGGGAGGATTATACTGGCGTCAGTCTGCAACGTCATCAGAAAGGGAAAGAGAGCGAAGGCAGGGAGAGCGAAAAAAAAACAGACTGTAGCGTGCGACTGTCGCTGACCCGTTCACCGGTAGAGACAAGCGCTGATGCCGGGCTGCTTGCCGCCGATTCTCGTAGCGAATGTCAGGGAATGCTCTGTGGAATGTATTGCTTTTTCAGGTTTGTGCATGTAGCCTAATAGTTCAAAAATAAATATTATAGATCGTGCCATGATTTACATCAGACATAATGGATGTCTTGGTCGAGAAACGCAGAAAATTTAATTTCTTCTATGCAAGTGCGGAGTGGTTATCACAGCGCGCTACGACGACAGAGGTCCCGGAGTCGAATCCCGGCCTGGCCTTGGATATTCTTTGTGAGTGTTCCCTCATTAAGTTCACCATATGATCGTTCATTCTCATCGTCGCGATTAGCCAAAAGTGGCAGAAAAGCGACCTAATTAACTTAATTCAATCAATCAATCAAGCGACAGTGATTTTGAGAGAATAATAAATTAAATACTCTTTGAAATTGTTTCACACATACTGTATATATTGTATATAACGTTACATAATACATATTGTAATAAATAATCATTATTAATTTATTGAGTTGTAGTATACTATTACTAGCAATGACACTGAAATAGTAAATTTATTAATACAGTCTTAAGTTATATTTAGCGAACGAAGACATTATTTTAAGCGTCATCTTGGCATAGAGATATAAATCTTATGATTAGAAACATTTAACAGCTTTCGAAATTTTTATTACTTTCAGCAGAACTCTAGCAAACTAAATTTCTTTGTTTTTAGTTTCATTTCTTGTTTGAATTGCGATTGAAAGCTTATCAAAACCTAGATACTCCCATGGTCAACATAATGAACTTTTTGAAAACGCAAATTTGAAGATTGTTACATACCTGCATGTGTTATTCCTAATATTCCCATGATAGACAGTGAAATCAGAAAATATCTGTAAGTCATACCCTTGCAGTCAAGTTGCTGATGTACAAGTAGCTTTCCTCTCTAGAAATAAGAACAGAATGAATTTTTAAACTTCGTTACCTCTGACAGCCGTATTGTTTTTATTTTATGTGGTTTTGTAATTTAGCAGCACGTAGTACGTAATGCTACTCGTTTTTAGCAATATTTGACTTCTCGTTTTAAACTAGGACTTTTCTATATTTATAGTTCAATAATTGTCGATTAACGTGAGAATGATCTATCACAGCTAGGTAAACTGTCCAGTCAGTGGCGACCATTCGGGGGGTTAAGTGGGGCAGTTCCCACCCCCCTCCCCCAACTTTTGTCACTTTTTACTCCGGCACTATGGCCTCTTAATGCTAAGCGTTGTCTACTAAGAAAAAGTAAACTTTCCTTGCTCTCCCCCAGTTTTTTGGCACCCATTCACCGCCACTGGGTCCAGTGTCGGGTACTGTTTGATATACCTTACAGTTTACAAAATGTTGGCATTGAAACTAACCTAATGTTTTAGTATTTGTATACTCGAGAGCCACATACTTTTCACGTGTCCTGTATCTAGAATATTTATATTGATAGCATGTTTTTGTATAATAGGTTTAGTACCTAAACTTACTAACAATAGGTTTAGTACCTAAACTTACTAAAACATTTATATTTACACTAACATAATAGAGTTTACATAAATAAAACATTTATCCGTTTGTATTCGTAAAATTAATATAAAGAGTTGCAGTAACTTACCTTGCGAAATACTTGAATGCTAGTAAATAAGACCTACATGTTGAGGTTACGAAATCATTACAAATATATTCCACAGGTAAGTTTGTTAGAGTCACGTGTATGAGTATCGATGTTAACATAGACACGAGCGTTAAAATGACCCACGTCTCTTTCCACATGGCATTGTACCATTTATGGTCACAATAACTTCCTACTGTAAAGAATACACAATAGGCTGTTAACGTACACAATGCAATGGTTTATATCGCACATAATATCGCTAGTTTTCTATTTGCAGCCTGGCTCATGTGTTATCACAAAACAGGAACACAATAAACTGAATTTTAATTTTGTGTTATTTTAAGTTCTATTGTTTGTATTGTTTGTTCCAAATCTTGAATAACAAAACAATATATATTTACATGAACCATTTTCGAGAGGGATACATATTCTCCAGGAAGCCATCCCCACTGAGCAACACATTGTGGCGTGAATGAGTCAAGGGGGATTGATTACTTGACCCTTTTCGCTCCCCAAAAATAGGCAATAACCACGTAGCTATTTTTTCTCATATATTATTCAATGCTTCATACAAGATGTGTGGTTTATAGAACGGTTGTAAATTGTACAAAATTGAATTTTAAAGAATATTTAACTTTATGTTGTTGTTTTTCAAGTCTTTAAATGTCATTTAATATTCACTCCATTTGCAGAAAAATAATGGTATTCCATTTTTGTCTATACTTACGAATCATTGTATAAGCAGTGTCATCTGTCATTCAGATTTGAAAATTATATTTGATCATCCTTAAATATCTACGAGCAAGATTGAAATCTGATGGTTGAGGAGGCCACAAAATTAACCTCCCTTGGAATCTTAAATTCCAGATAAACAGTTTAAAATTGAGCATGCAAGCTGGTCGGCAATTTTGACGTACTAGATTCAGACTTGTTTCTCAAAAATTCTCAACAATCAAAACTGTGTTTTGATGGAAATACTTTTATTTTCAATATATTAGGAAATAAATAACAGCTCTGTTGTTCCGCGCATCAATGCGGTTTCCCTAAATAAAGACTCTCAACAAGGACACATTTATGCATAGAAGCTGGCGCTCTCGTGTTTCCGACACAACACCAAATACACCTGCTCCAGGGTGGTTTGGCTGACCAAGTACTCATCGATCAACGGCCGAAGCTTGCAAATCGTCTCCAGGGTCCCAAAGAGAGCCGAGAGGAGCATCTCCTTGTTTAGCAACTCGTAGCTCAGGAACACCTGCGGACCAAGTAGAGAAAACACATTTGAGATGCGACTACAGAATTCGATATCTATTAGATGAAATCGGCAAGTGCGGTCAATAGCTGAAGTGCCATTAGCACTTCCAGTTTTGTATTGTAACTGTGTGTTCTAACGTTTTAGATTCATCGTGATTAAGAGAGTGATCTTCAGATCATCAGTAGAACGCTCAACTCGATTGAATACCAAGATTGGTTTGAGATTCTCGCCTGTGAGATTTAATACATTCACAGTCCCCCCCCCCCCCCCACACACACACACACCGGCACTGCATTGACTGTAAAAAAAAGGCACTTTGAAAGTTGTAAAAAATCTTAATTGTGCTATGTCCTTTTTTCCCGACAAAAACTCATTCGTTTCCGAAATACCGCATTTTGTAAATTACTGTTCGTTTTTTTTGTACAGTTTATCTGTATTTTTTAAACTTGATATAGACCTCAGGAACGCACTCGTTTTGCACATGAGCCCAGGTCGAAAACCTAAACTTTGCAATTTTAAAAATTTAGAATATTTTTGAAAATTTTGAACTCTCATTTTAGCAAATATGTCCCCATCGTAGATTTTGTTCCACATTAAATATTTAATACCTAGATACTACCTCCTCAGTACATTCGTAGAGTTTGGCAAATTTTAAGAGGAGAATTGAATTCTAGAATATGCAGCGGTACAGTCGATGTTAATGGATGAATATTTTGTATTATTGAATTCTACCTTAAAATGATGATGAAAGGAAATCGATTAAAAATGTTTGCATAATTTTGAAAATTCTAGATTTTTTACCCTGGCACCCATGAGGTACATGACGGAGTAGTTAGCACAACACTCTACGACGCCAGGGGACCCGGGTTCGAATCCTCGCCAGGGCATGGGTATTTGTGAGAGTCTCTTCATCAATTTCATTGTATTATCACTTATTCTCATCTTTGCAATTAGCCATACGGTCATTCCATGCCAAATCATCAGAAAAAAATGAATTTTCAACCCGACCATCTCAGATTTTCATAAAATTTGGTAGGATGGTAGAGGACATGAAGTAACTCACATGTGTAAAATTTTAACTCTCAGTGATACACGGTGTTCGTACAGCAGGGTTGCTAACTCAATAAAAAATGTGAAATTTATGCTTACAAGGTCAAGAAAGAAATCATAGCTTTTCTTCGAATTATGGTATAACTTTCATCTTGAGCTTATTTTGAAGATAAGGGAGCATAGTTTTTGCAAAAAATAACCCCATATGTAAATATTGAAACTTTCATTTCAAGGTCACATCGCGCCACAATTCACATTGAAAATTTTAAATAAATTATATCTCGAAAACGGTGAATTGTACACAAACAGTGAAGATAACCGAAATAATAGAGCAGAACATTTTCTAAATTATGTTTTTTGTTGGATGGAGCTACCTTGAATCTTAATTCTATTAGAAAGCTCCAACTATTTACTTAATTTTTGGAACTGCCATAAAAGTTAGTTTCTGACACAAATAACAGCAAATATGCTGTGATGATTTGGCATGTGGCACAAAACCGAAGTAAAGTGAATGAATCAATCAATCAATCGTTTATGTTTTACAAAATACTTAAATTTTAAAAACACCGAACTCTGAAACTGGTGAGTTTTCATCGGGAAATAATCGCATACATGCCCACCCAGAGGACTTGAGAGAGCAAATACTGCAAAATGCTTCAAAATCAGAGAGGGTGTTACTCGCCTGCCCCCCACACTTTACCTCCGCACTCGAGGTTCGGTGCACTTCGTACTCGGCTCAGATTTGTCTAGGGGTATCTTTCTTTGTACGACAATGCACGTGGGTTGCTACAAGTCAACATAATTATATAATTCACTACAAGAGACAACGGATAACCTTTGCGAAACCTTTATGATCAGGGGGATAAATTACCTTGTCCAGCTTTTGTGAAATTAAAAACGGAAATTTTTGGATATTTTCTATAGTTTAATTAACGTAAAATTTAAAGTATATACATGTCGTATCCGAACGTTCATTTCTCTAATTATTTATCGGGCCAAAACTCTAATTTTGATGTTGGAATCTCTATTGTTTGTACCTGGATGCTTTACATTTCATGAATTACATCTGAAGTACGCTTGTCACAAGGTAGACTCGCGTTACTCCAAGAAACGTCTTAACAGGCGCTAGGCCGCCCGACGTGTACATTTCTCAACCTCTACGGTGACAAGGCACTAGGCTGCCCGGCGCACCGTAATTACTTCAAAATAACATCCAGTACAACTACCTTTTTACCTGTAAACTGGACACCAAGGCACTAGCTTGCCCGGCAATCCAATCTCTTACAGCATCCGTTTCGGGAGATCTGTCCTCCGGTCCTAGCTAACCGAAGCAAAAACAGCCTCTCCCTTCCAAGTCTCAGTTCCAACAGCCGACCTCCCCTACTCTCATCTGGGAGTTTATATACGTTTGGTTGGCGTCTGTTGCCAACCGCCCTTCTTTCAAAATTTTTAATCTTTAACAGCTAAACTGCCCGCCTTTCTTTTGAACGTTCGAAACACGAAGCAAGAACAGAGAGCTACATGGTGTTTATACATGGAATAATACGAACCTAAAATTGCATAATGAATTGATTTACACTAATCACACATATATATGTTTATACACGTAATTACCCAATTAATTAACATATGAATAAATATTTCAATAAGAAAAAAAACACTGTTGCCCTGACACGGGGGCAGGGTAACAAGGGTGGTGGCACAAGGTCATTGGTTTGATATGGAGTCACTCCATACTTGGTACTGATTTAAGAATCGTCATTGTAATCTCGTATTACATTGCTTGTTTTATATGATTTTATTGTTTTGATGTGCTTTTGTGCGTGAATCAGTAGCAATATACTTGAAGCAAACGTAACGGAAAAGATATAGTTTAGTGATTATTACGTGATGCTCCTCTTTCAAGATGCACTCCTCCAGCAGCTCGTCGACCGTCTGTTTGACTTCTTTGATGTCTTCCTCCTGCGCAGACATCGCCACTTTTATAACGATCGTGAATCCCCGGGCGAACCTCGTCCTCAGGTGTTTAACGCTGCCGAAGTACTTGAACTTGCCGCTCGCCATGATTGCGATCCTGTCGCAGAGCACCTCGCACTCTTCCATGCTGAAAAATGACAAATATTGAGTGAATGTTTATTATCCTCACAACAAAGGTTTTTGAAAAAGTTGTTTTAAGTCCGTTCTTTGTGGTATCTGTGGTTGTCGCTGATCTTTGGACAAGACCAGTTCAGTTGTGCTGCAGAACATAAGAAACTGCATACGAACTGTAGGTGGGGAAGGGGGGGGGGAGGAGGGAGTTGCTCGTAGGAAGAGAGAAGACGGGATACGGTTTGATTCATTTGGTTTATTTTATTCCGCTTTTCTGCCACGTTGGGCTAATCGTGAAGATGAGGAAAAGTGATGATATGATAAAGGGACAATCACAAGCAATCCCAGGTCGGGATTCAATCCCGAAACCCCGTCGTAGAGCTCTGTGATGGGGTCGGCAAGACGATACGGAAGCGCTTTTGTTAGTTGTATATCAGACGGGAGCTGTTATGTGTATCGCACACAATGAAATAAGCTGTGGTGGTTAAGTTGTTAGTGGATTTCGGAGGAAACGGCAACAAGGGAAGAACTTGTAGTTTTAAAACAGATTAAGAAGCAGCTGTTGCAAGAAGAGGTTGTTGATAGACGAAAAAGCATTAAAATTGATAATGATTTCGGCGATTATACAAGATTACAAGTAGGGAAAGAGTCGCTGCCGGAACGAAGTCCATCATTAGTCGATAGTCAAGAAAGCAGTATTTCTTCGTATTCTCCACCACTACACAAAAAAGAGAGGAGAAAAGTCCCTGAAGAGAACTTTGTCGATCCATACAAAATCAAGAGCCATTTGCGTGTCTAAAACATTCAAGCGATGGCCTGATTAATACGAGGCACATTGATTTCTTGTCACTACACAGTTTGTATTTCAAGGCTCACAGCTCGTATGCTCATTGTCCATAGCAAATATACATTTGATGTTTTATATATTTCGACACACATGGAAATCGGAATTGTGAACTTATCAACGAAATGTGAAACGACAATGTTGCAATATACATTCATGTGTGACCCCCCCCCCCCCCCTTATGACATAGTAACGTCGTCACCTTGTAATCAAGGGGTCCCTGGTTCGTTACCCAGTGAGAGCACACAGTGGCTCGGGTCGCACTTTAAACTGTAGTCCAGTCTCAATTAGCCTATCTGTAAATAAAGTGGATTCTAAAATTCGCACATAGGAAATTAGCTTTTGGAACTAATTTCGTTTGTTCAATTATGGCAAATTTTTATAAAAAATATTGCAACACTGCCACAAATATTTCCGTTTTAGTTTTCATGAATAAGTTCACCCTGTTCCAAGGTTACGCTAGAACAATCCAACGCGCAATTAGACTGAGTAACCAGAACACAACGTCCGTACCTGGAGGAAGTGATGACGATTGTCTGCCCGCTCTGTTTGTGCCCTTGGACAATCTTCAGCAAGTGGCTCCTGGAGACGGGGTCCAGCCAGTTGGTGGGTCCGTCGAGCAGGACGACCGGAGGGTGGGCGACGAACGCCATGGCCGTCGACAGCTTCCTCTTCTGCCCAACGCTGTAGCTCCAGCTCGGGTCGTCGGCTTTCTCGCGCATGTCTACGAGAAGAAATATGAACCTTCCACCTTTATTCTTTATAAAGCTGTCGGTGGGTTACCTTTGCTTTTAGCCTTTGCCCTGAGCACAGGGTAACATGGAAGCACAATTGATACGTGAAGTTACCTACGAATGGCGAAACAACGCTGTTGCAATATGAAGGTGTATACTTAAAATAGTTCTTATATCGAAACGCACACATACAGGGTGGGATAAAAGTCGCTTTTCCAAATAAATTAGCAATGTACATTTTTCGGAATGTATTCCTCAAAACAAAACTTCAAATATTACCTTAAATGAGAAACTATAAATGATTTCATTACATAGAACGAATAGAAGCAACTGGCATTAGAAATTAAACATCTCTCTAACACGAATTCTTAATTCGCTTCGAGTTTCTCGGTAAAGGAACATTACACAGTGGGTCGAATCCCAATTGAAGCTATAACCAGCCTCGATTAGCGTATCAGAGCATAAGGTGAACTTCGAACAAACTGACTTTTTTGCGATTTATTTCCTTGAATAACGTTTCTTTACTGAACGCGTCTGACTACCATGCTAAAGGTCCCGGGTTCCATCCCCGGCCGGTTCAAATCCGGGAACTTTTCTAACGTAGGAAGCGGACCCGGCGCCCACCCAGCGTCGAATAACATGGGTACCTGGGGGAAACCCTGGGGGGTAAAGGCGGTCAGGGGCGTGATGCTGATCACATCACCCCCACTCACGACCGGATCAAGAAAGTGTGGGGCGTTACACCGACACCCCCTATACGCCTTCATGGCGTGGTGCTATGCACAGGGGAGCACTTTACCTTTACCTTTATGGTGCAACACTGACTCTCAGATATCCACATCAATACTCGTGGGTAGGTAAACCATACGCGCACGTGATGTCTCAATTAAGCTATGTAGGAATGAATATATTAGCTCCAACAAGCAGCTGTCTTTTTTATATTAAAAGGGGGAGAAAGGTAAATGAGGAGACACCATTGTATTTGTATTTGCTTTTTGACTTTTTACGTCGCTTATGTCACCTTTGGCTAATCGCGACGACGGGGATGAGTGATGATTAGATTGGATTGAAGAAGAGACACCTATGTCCAAGACGGGCCTCGAATGCTGGAATTGCCGTGGTGCTCTCGGCTACTAAGACACGGGAGACACTTATACATTCCTGCCAATAAAAAAACACTTACCCATACAAGACAACCACCTCAATGCTTCCGTTTTCGCTTTGTCCTTAGGCAGCCCCCGCAGGCGAGCCATGAGTTGCAGCATCTGCGATCCAGTGAAGATGCTAATGAGAGGGTCAGACTCCGGGGTGTAACCCAACTTGCTCAAGAACTGGAAGGGAAGACAAACAAATATCACTTTCCAGTTTGGCATTGTCTACACCTACTGTTAACATACAACTACTCATGCAATTTACTTAAATCACTAAGAAACGCTCAATCATCGGTATTGGACATACATCCAACATCCAATTGCGATGCCACCGGTTTCTCCGTAACCGCGTGGCCTTGTTCAAGAAGGATTGAGAGTAGGGATAGACGATATCGGCGTATATCGTCAAGAATATATCGTCACAGACGATACGATATTTTTTTCGTTTCGTGATATCGGCGATATATGTCTCCACGATATATATCGCCAAATATCATGACTAGAGCCCGGAAGTTCGGCAAAATGCCTCTTTTTATCTACTGGATATATTGATAACATTTTTCCGGATATACGTTTTTTATTTTGTTTTGAATGTTTTCGAAGCCTTTTCATTTTGCCGATTTTGCCTATTTGGGACCCCACTGCCTATTTTTAATTATAATGCCCTTTTTTGCCTTTTTCAATGAAATTGGACCATTTTTTAAAAAAAAAAAAGTGTGTATATAAATTATTTTTTCCCAAAAAACGTTGTTGGTATTTACGTCTTTTTCTTCCGTTTATTACGTGAATAATTTTCGCCTTATTTAAGTAATATTAAACTCACGCATGTTTCAACATTGCTGAAGGAGAAAAGTGTGAGAAAAAAGTATTTCATGCTCAGTTAGGATATTGCCTTTCGGTTAACATTTCCCTGTCCATGATTGACTGCTGAAAATCTGTTGCAGAACATCTGCACAATTACGTCATCACGTCCAGCGTCCGTGTCAGGACGTTATTGACAAGAAACAGCACTAATGCCCAAGGGCCTTTGCATGGATTCCAAAATCAAGTTCTCTATCTTTAGTGTAGTTCTGCATTTTGGAGGGAAAAGATCGTGTAGTTGTCATCATGCCGAAATTTAGTGTGCCATTAAGTGGTAAGTTACATGGTTATGTGCGTGAATTTGGTGAAAATTGAAATGCTCTTCCCAATGTAGATTTTAACATTTTGCCTGAAATTATAGATAAAAGTAAGCGACTTCCAAATGTGCCTTTTTTCGGTTTATTTTGTCTTTTTTCATTTTTAGTGCCTATTTTCCACATTATAAATGCCTTTTTGCCTGCCTATTATAACGAAAATAAATGCCTGAACTTCCGGGCTCTAATCATGACGATATATCGCTCACACGATATATATATCGCCAAATATCGTGACGATATATTGCTGACACGATATATATTGCTAAAATATCGTGACGATATATCACCAAATATCGTGACGATATATCGCCGACACGATATATCATATAAAACCACAGCAGAGTTGTTACGGATCTTAATCTAGAGCCTAGAGGTACTCTCTTATGTGAGAGGTACTTTTATAGCTTGGGAAATGAAGGTAACTCGAACAACATTTACGCTTTAAAACACTCCCTTTGTCTGGTCTGGCAGGGTCATGATAACAATAGAAAGGGATGTTCGTTACCTGTGGTTCTAGACGTGAAGATCATCTCCTGTGCAGGCACGGTTCCTGAAACTAAACTTTCATAGCGCACCACTAATCGCTGTAACTCTTTTGCGTATCAATCAGACTATAAATGGGAGACAACCACTGTTTACCCTATAACTTTCGGACTACAACTGGGGGACGAGATCTGTTATCGCGATCTATTTAAAGGGGATTTAAATTTGCGATCGTTAAAGTCATTTAGGCGGTTCCATCCTGTCGTTAAACGTACTTTTTGCATAAAGCTGACTTTACTTTATTTCAACTGATTTCCTGTCGATTCCCGTGTCAGCGGAGTTTTAAAGATCCACTGAAGGTCGCCGGTTCAACGCTTGTAAGAAGCTGCTTCCCACGCTTCAGCCGGACTCCTTGGGGAAGTGAGTTAACTATCGAGCAATGACGCCAGACGTCCCGGTTTCGAGTCACGCCATTGGCGTGGTACGATATATCGCTAAAATATTGTAACGATGTATCGCTCACACGATATATATCGCTAGATATCGTGATGATGTATCGTTCCGTCGATATATATATCGCCAGATATCGTGACGATATATCGCTGACACGATATATATAGCTAAAATATCGTGACGATGTATCGCTCACACGATATATATCGCCAAATATCGCAACGATATATCGCTGACACAATATATATAGCTAAAATATCGTGACGATATATCGCTGACACGATATATATAGCTAAAATATCGTGACGATATATCGCCGACACGATATATGTCGGCAAGATATCGTGACGATGTACCTTCTTGTTGATATCGCCTGGACGATATTTTTTTCCAATATCGCGATATATCGTGTGGACGATATATTGCCCAACACTAATTGAGAGTTCAACCCCACATGAAATTTCTTTCTTTGTGGATTCTTGGAAAGCTATCAAATGCACTACAGTATGTTATTGAGTTGAGGGAATACGCCAAAGACACGAATGTGTAAATTTTGGCTTCTTTCACCCAGTGCAGTTCCTGACTACTTTTGGTTGATATTATACAAGTAGATTCGTACATTAACTTATATGACTGTTTATTAGGTCATATAAGTAGATGCATAATTTACTGATTGATTGAGTTAGTGCTTTAAGTTCACTTTATGCACAGTAAGGCAAATCGGGACTGGACCTACAGTTTAAAGTGGGACCCGAACCACTATGTGCCTCCAACGGGTATCGAACCAGGGAACAAATTATTACCATTATTTACGGATGACAACATTTAGTCAAGTGTAAAAACCTGTTCTATCCGGAACCTTGAATATTAAAATGTTTTTGTCTCAAAAGTAAGATTTAGCACATTCGTGGTTTTGGCGTTGGTGCGACGATATATCCGATTTCGACGACAAGCGGCGCGCGTTCCAACGGCACAATAACCAAATGAAGGCACTGTTTTGCTTCTAGTGTGAATGTGGCTGAGACCACCAAATAGGAGAAGATCCATCTGTTTCTCTATCGGAGAAGAAAAATCTAAAGAACTAAAGAACTTACTATTGTCCCAACAACTACATTAACCCAGTGGCGCAACCACAGGTAGTGACATTGCCCAACCTTGGTCGGAAATGAGTTCTAGGGGGGGGGGGTGTAAGGGGGTCAAACATTGAAGGCCAAGTGTACCTGCAGGGGGCAATAACCTTCCAGAACTTCAAATTTTATGCAAATAAAATACTTTTCGTAAAATTTTCTTGCTCGCTTCGCTAATCAAGTTCAGAACCGTAGCTAGGCGCCGAACGATCTACATGTAAAGAAGTTGTAAAATTGATTGATTGATTTGTGTTTTTTCTTAAGTCTACTTTATGCACAGAAAAGACTAGAGACTGGGCCTATAGCTTAAAGTCGGTTCCGACTTCCGAACCACTATGTGCCTCCACCGGGTATCGAACCCGGGACCTCTCAATCACAAGGTAACGATTTACCACTACACCATCGGGGAGGCACAAAAGTTGTAAGCGACATAATGCCATGGCGTCCCGTGAAAATATTTGCGCCCTATTCAATTAATATTGATTTCAGCCTGCAAAAAAATTGGAACCAAGAATTATCTTGCTTGCTTCGCTCGCAATTTATGTTTGTTCGCTGTAATGCATTGTAAATCACCAGACAGAGAAATAAGACTTGTCTTAATTGATTTTGTTTTTAAATGCATGAACAATTGTTTTGAGGAAGGGGAGCGTGCACATTTGAGAGACAATTTATGTAATTTTTGCTGTTCGTTTTTTTGTGAAATGCATGAATTGGTTGTGTAATGTATTTACATAATAAGCTGTATATAATATTTATTAAAGAAACTTTGAATACGTACACAATTTAGTGTCCACCTCACTCCACATTGCATATATATATATATATATATATATATATATTATCCTGTGCACAACAGGCATCTGCCCGTTTACAGTGCACAGTACATTTGAGCATTTATACACATAAAAATAATATATATACACATTTTCAGATATAAAAAAATACATATAGAGGTTACATATATCATCCTTATACATTACCGTGGATAAAAAAGGAATCAAATCTTGCACAATTACATTCATATATGTATGTGTGTATATATACACACATAAAGCAGGTAAAGAAATAACAGAAAAGATAAAATTAAGTAAGAGTGTTGACCATTAAATAACGTTTATACTCAGAAAATTTAGCAAATATGTCCAAGTGTATGCCCCTCTCTAACCATTCATTATGCAAGCT
Organism: Lepisma saccharinum; assembly: GCF_977018435.1. Taxonomy (NCBI): domain Eukaryota; kingdom Metazoa; phylum Arthropoda; class Insecta; order Zygentoma; family Lepismatidae; genus Lepisma; species Lepisma saccharinum. The sequence continues at coordinate 114,734,958 of NC_139232.1, read as the reverse complement.
ACACATTCTTCGCAGGGGAGCCATTTCTGCGGATTTTGTACGGGTGCGGGAAATGGCAAAGAGTTGATTTCTTGATCGCAACTTTGGATGGGGGACATAGAAAGCTATTTTTGAAAGCAGAGAGGAATAATCCAATTTGCCGTTAAGAAGTTTGAAAAGAAAAAGGAGCTGATGTATGGTTCTTCTGTTTGCAAGGGAGGTAATGTGTAATTTAATTAGTAATTCCTTATAAGGTGTCATCTTTGGATATGCACCATTTATCCTAAAAACTATATAATGAGTGAAACATATATCTAGTGTTGCCCACGGGACGAGACGGGACAGGCTTTTAAAAATTCGAGACGAGACGAGATTGATCATGTGTCCCGAGACAAACGAATATTTTCGAGACGAGACAGCATTTCACAGCATTTCCACGAGACGAGACAGGCCAAAGTCTCGTCTCGTGGGCAACACTACATATATCGTGGATGAAAGTTATGTTAATGTAAAAAATAATTATACGTATTTGGAATGCATTTATCAAGCATTTTTTGTCTTTCAAAAATAGTTTATGTGCTTGCTTTCCGTTATTAATGTGAAATTGAACGTGTTGAAAATATAATTCAAATCGTTTGTTCGAACACAAATGCTTTAGCAAAAACTTCTACCCCCTTTTCCCGTAATTTACGAGCTTAATAACTTCTTTGATACTACCACTACTAATAGTAATAATAATGTTGGTCCTGGGTTCGAATCCCGGCATGGGCATGGATGTTTGCGAGTATCCAATCATCATTTTCATCATGCCATCACTCATTCCCAATCTTCGCAAATTAGCCAAAAGTGGCACAAGAAGCGAAGTAAAATAAAGCAAATCAATAATAACATTAACAATAATAATGTTATAATAATATTATTAGTAACATTATTATTATTAAAATTATTATTATTAAATTTATTATTATTATTATTGGTAGGTTTATCCTGGTACTTGCCCCCCAGACAAAAATTCGTGGTTGCGCCTCTGCATTTACCTACATACTATCTTAATAATTACACCTGCACTTACACATCATATAATGCATACCTAAATCCCCCCCCCCCACACACACACACAATGCACTACTGAAGACTTATTGCTTATCTTTACTCAACAGTATAATACTAATCACTTCAATGTATTATTTTATCATTGTATAATATTTACAAGGGTTGGATAAAAAGTAATGGCAACACTGCTGTCCCGTGAAAGGGGTGATTCACAGCGCCACAAGCGTTTCGTGGCTGATAAAGGAATGTCAGACTAGGAAGTCTAGTGTGTGGGAGCGATTGTATGTTATTCAGTCAATATCAGCAGTGCTCTGAAGCAGGGGACGAGAGTGCAAGCGCCCTAACAATATGTTTAGGCAAGAAGAACAACGTCTCTCAGGCAGACGGTCAACGCAGCCTACTTCTGCACCTTCTTGCAACACCACCTTCGTCTCGCATGAAGAAGGAAGCGACGGCACGGTGTCCCATCATCCTGCTTGACAATGCAAGGTGTCACACTGCGAACAATGTGACGGCGCTCCTGCATAACTGGTAGTGGGAGGTACTGGAACATCCGCCGTATTCACCGGTATACCGGTATGAGACCGTGTGATTACGACCGTTTTGTCAAAATGAAGGAACCACTGGGCGGGAAGAACTACGACACGCGCGAAGCCATCATACGTGTTATAGGGCGGTCACTGCGGGACATCGACAGAGATGGACGCGCTGACGGTGTACGACACCTTCCATACGTGTGACAGAAGGTCGTAGAGATGAGGGGCGATTACTTTGAAGGAATGTAACACGTGCTCCTCTGCCAATACAGTCAAGTACCAATTATACCAGTGTTGCCATTACTTTTTATCCAACCCTTGTATATTATCTTTATTGTATTATCATGATCATTATGTTTTTTCTCTCTCTCTCTCATTGTTTTTATTCATTTATTGTATCTCTGACAAGGGTTGGTTGTAAGAACGGCCCATGAGGCCGAAACACGCCTGCTTAAATAAAGACCATTCTATTCTATTCTATCGGTTCTTACCTTCGACTTGTCCGTAGAGAATTTCCACTCCAACAGATAGGCGTCCCCCGAAGTCCATAGCTCCTCCCCAGACAGGACGCGTGCGACGGACGTCTTGCCCGATCCCGCCACCCCCAGGATACCGAAGCACTCGCCCTTCCTGGCGCCGAAGCTCACTCCTTGCACGTCGAACGCCTTGTACTTCTTCCTCAGCTCGTGCACCAGCAACGAGTCCCCTTCTCCAGAGACCGTCCTCGAATCATCTGCAGACAATTAAACATGATGTTACCAACATTGATAAATTAGGGTGGATATGATAGATGTAAACACTATATAAACTCAACGCGCGTATGCAGGCCGGGATCTACAGGGTGTCTCATTAGTAATAGCGCAAACTGACACAGGTGAAAGTACACGATAATAGAAGCAAAAATGTATCAGTAAACATGGGTCTGCAAACGAGCCGTTTTCAAGATAATCGCGAATGTGTGATTACAAGCCGCCACTGACTTCATTGTTTGTAAACGTCGTCCTAATTGGTACAATGCTAATAATGTGTGCGAATGTGTGGTTACAACCCGCATTGATTGCATTTTGTAAACACAGAGTGCTTTACTCCTTGCTCGGTCCGATGTTTGCTCTTTGTTTACAAAACAGAACATTTCCGAGAGGTGGCGTTGTAATCAAACGTTACAAGCTGTCTTGTACCCACACATTCGCACACATTATTAGCATTTTACAAACTAGGACGACGTTTACAAACAATGAAGGCAGTGGCGGCTTGTAATCACACATTCGCGATTATCTCGAAAACGGCTCGTTTGCAGACCCATGTTTACTGAGACTTTTTTGCTTCTATTATCGTGTACTTTCACCTGTGTCAGTTTGCGCCATTACTTTTGAGACACCCTGTTATATGTGGAGTCTAACCCTTCGTACACCAAGGTGGGTTAAAAATTGTCCACACTTTGATTCGGATAAGAATTTTTATGGATATTTCTTTAGTATCATGTCATAACTTAGGTTTTGTGTCAAAAATAATATAAATTCTATTTTCTGTCATTCAATACTTTTAATTTCTAGAAAATAACCCAAAATTTAAAAAACGTTTTCGTGGTGGACATAAAGTACCCTCCCTTGGTGTAACGTGTTACCATAATGTGCATCTAAAAGAACCGAAAACAGCAAAGAAGCCAGATCAAAAAATGTACAGTTGAACAAGTTTGCAAAAACAACAATTGTATGTTGAAAATGTGAAGTCTTTGTTTGTGGAAAACATAGTGAAAAAAGCAACGTGTGCCGCTCTTGCAAACGCAAGACTATTGATTCAGAGTAACCAACAATGACTTTTGGAAAGTAATATAAGACAATAATACTTACTCTGTAGCTTCCAACAACAAAAATAATTTATGTCTGTAGTACTACATCATTGCTCTTATAATTCGGGAAATATGTGAATACAATTTCCATAATGTTAAAATATATTGTAAGAATAACACATAAAAATGGTGATATACTTAATAGAATTTCCATAATGTTAAAATATATTGTAAGAATAACAAATAAAAATGGTGATATACTTAATACCTGCTCGGTTCGTAGCCTTCAGTTGTCTTAGTTTATAGTTACTACAAATACTACAATACTAATTTAATTCAATAAACCGATCAAGCCCTTGCTTACCTTTGTCCCTTACGTACGAATAGCAAAGTTTACAAAATTATCCTTTGTGAATATTTTTATCTTGTTCAGTATCCAGGAGAAAGTATCCATAAAGCTCAGAATAGTATACCTACCTGATATTTGTGGAAACGCCATCTATTTAAAGCATAAATGTTTATTTATTGAATTAGTTGTGGCGGAAGATCGCTTGAGCAGATTAATTTACTTGGATTTCCAAGTAAATTAAGTACTATAGCTTTTCGCGCATCAAGCATTACGTATTTAATCTGCTATTAGCTATGGCCCTTATCTTTTGCAATTTTTATGACTCAAGTTCAGCCTATTTAGCATTAACCATGGAAATTGCGTCATACTTAACAAAAGAGAAACAAGAATCTTACCGCCGACCTCCGTGGCAGAGTGGTTACCACAGCTTGCTACGACGCAAGGAATCTGGGATTCGAATCCCAGCCTGGGCATGGGTGAGTCATAAATTTCATCACAATACCACTCATCCTCGCCGTTGCGATTAGATAAAAGTGGTAGAAAAGCGACGCTAAATGACAAAATCAAGAATCTTACCGAAGATTCGTTTGACCCGCTCCTTCTCCTCTTGCACATCGTCATCTTCCGCCGTTTCTATCCTCGTGACGACTTTGCTGATGGTCCTTGTGAGCTGCATCGTCATGCTGCTCTTCCAAAATTGATCCACGAGATGCAAGTACCGGAAGATTCTCCTGATGTACTTGTACTCTACGAGGAAGATCAGGAACAAGTCTAGGAAGAAATCTAGGACTAGGTAGCAGATCTCCTCTCCTAGTTGCTCGTCGGACCAAACGAAGTAGCTTTTCCCCTGGTAGCAGAACGTCCCTCCGCACATGTTCTCTGAAATGCGAGGGGAAAATGTTAGTTCTCCTGAACAAATAAATAATAGCCATGTAAGATGAATCTTGCTATATCTTTGGAGTATAATAAGGAATGACAGATTCAGATTCAGTAAGTACACCTCATCATGTTTTCTCCATAGATTTCAATATTTCGGTATATGCTGTTTGCAACTAGAGGGTGGCACATTTTGCTTCTACCAGTGTTTGTTGGTAGACAAACGCCGGAGCGCATGCGCATGAATCACCCAGGTAGATGTACGAAATAAGCCAGCTACAGGAGATTCGCTGTGTCTGTGTTATATTCTGAAAAGGTTTTGGGGACTTTTTGCTTCCCAATCTCGAGTTGCTTCCTATAGTACAGGGTAAAGCAAATGTCAGGTTGCATAAGAAAAAAGATACGTACAAACATACACATGTTTGATATGTAATGGTCACAGTTACAGTACATGTTCAATATGCGCACTATCTGCTTGATTGTATGCTTCTATTCGAGGTGGTATGATATTGGAGCTGGCGCCTTTCTTTTTAGGTGGTCCAGGCTTTTCTTTTTCTTAGTGTCCCCACAAGTAAAAGTCCAAAAGTGTTATTTCTGGCGACAGTGGTGGCCATCGACCTATGTAACTTGACTTTTGACTCACCCTGCATATGTGATAGCGTAATCAAAACACTATAAATATTCTCAATAAAGAGTAAGAGTTTCCTGTTCGATTCTCGCTGAAAACTTACCTTGATATACAAAATACTTACCGCAGCACGACGCGAAATCTTTGGACTTGGTGCCATTGCATATGACATCCCTCAGATCCGGTGGGATAAGTTTGCACTTGTTGTTCTCGATCGCCAGGAGGGAGAACTTCAAGAAGCACCTGATCCCCGCGCAGTGCGGGCAGAGGTACATCAGCGGCTTCAGGAATTCCCGACCGACGGAGGCCAGCTTCAGGATCAAAATACCTCCGGTCCCTGCAAAGGAATGTTGGGTAAATATCGGTCAGCGACGTGTACAAGAACGGCGATTTCTCATAAAATAACTGGACTGGCTGCTTATAAAAGAAGGCACACCCCCAATCAGGGAGGATAAAAATAGTGATTTTTATTTTAAAATATAATTTTTGATGCCTTTTTATATATTTTTTTTAAAAGCACACTTAAAATTGCATGTATGGTTTTTGGCACCATGCATCTGTAGATATGATTTTTATAGGAAAGCTTTCTCTAGTTAAGGGCCCTGTAAAAGATGTGAACGGTTTGATTAAAGAAAATTAAAAAAATATATTTAAATATACATTTTTCAGTTTCTGATATTGTATATATGAACCTACGATGGAAATGTTTGTTGAGTGTGTTAATGAAACTATAATAATTTCAGTAACTTTTCTTCCAGTGAAAATAAAACATTCTCGATGTACTCTATAATTGTAAATTAAAATATTTTTTATAATGTTTGTAGCTGAAGTTTGGAATTTTTTTTAATGATAGGTTGCAAAATGTAAGCTGCCATGTTGACTTACAGCTTAATGATAATGACACTATTTACCGTTTATGATAATTAGTATTTTGCATATTTTTCTACAGAAAATGTTTGCCTATTAAATTTATTGAATTTTAAAGAAAAAGTTAAGTGTGTTTAAAGTTTACATATTACATATCCTTTCAAATGACCTTCACACCATCACTACATATGTATTTTGTTTCCTTTCTTTATAGCCTAATAAACACCATCAAATGATTAGGAGATTAGTGTACGTACTTTCAGCAAAAGTAATTCTTATATCTACAAAATCCTTATGTACATTATTCTATAAATTATTTATTTAGTGATTTGAATCAGCCATTTAAAAAAAGATCACCTGATTTAAATGTTGATTTAAATCGCGCTTTAAGTCAACATGATTTCAATCAATCAACCTTGGCCCCAATCCTACGAAAGTCCTCTGTACGCCACTGACAAGGTATCCACAGAACACAAAATGTGTCAATTGAAGCAAATATATTTACCCAACAACACTTTAAAGCGCATAAACGGCTAATTATGGACTTTTATTGCTTCAAAATAACCAGCTAAATGCATAGAAGTGTACTTGTATCAACTGCTGTTCCGTGTGAAACACTTAAATGCATGCATCAATTGAGAAGATCCGAAACAATCATTCTAAAGAAACGAAAATTGTACGTTTAACCGCATCAATAGATGCACCAAAAGCGCATGAACCCTGGTGTGATTAATAATATATTCCTGTTTCTGGTCCTGTTAACTTAAATACATCAACACTAATAATTTTCCGTGAACAATACGATACGAAGTATGAAAAGAATCACGACACCAGGGGATATTTGTCCAAAGCCTCGTCACGTGCTTTTTACTAGATGACAATGCTACATTTACAACACATATTGCGGCTTAATTTTCATTTCAAACAGCAAACAAATATATGACTTTAACGATGCTTCAAGGATGTTCTAAGTCACTTATTCTCATATAGGCTCTTTCTTTACAAGTTATCGGAAATGCTAAGCAGTGGCGCACAAGGAGTTTCCATAAAAATGATATTATGGCAACACTGATCAGAACTAAATTTTGCCATCGTTTCATTTTTTAGGAAAGTTACGGCAAAACGTGGTTAAGTCTCCACTGACTCTACTAACTTCAAACCACAATGGACCGAACGTTTTACACACGTTTAACGTTATTTATATGGACTTAATGATCCACGTCATAACTAAAAATAATTGTTGTTTTAAAAATTAAATCAATTTATAATATATTCTACATGCGTTATAAATATCGTCTATCCGTTACAACAATACTCACCAATAAGTAAATTTCCGAATATGTGGTTTCTCGTACTCTTGACAAGTGTAGGATATGAGATGCTGAGAACGTATGCTGAAGTACACATGGTCAGAATGTATATGGTTGCAATGCTTATTAGTGTACCTGCAATGTAAGAAGGAAAGTAGGCCATAAGTTTCCCAGCGAGAATAGTTCGTTCATTGAAAACTGTTCAAATTGTTAGGTTCTTACTAACACTTGTTTTCATATCATATTTTTAATTTTGTCTTACCAACTTCCGTTCAAACGGTTGCATTGATTACTGAGGGTTCGCTTTCAAGCTACACGTGTCGCTTGTCACCTTTCGCGTGTCGCTTGAGGATTTCACCAATCGAACGCTGTTCTTGCGGCCTATCATGCCGCTACGGTGTGAAACGTTACTGTTTATTGGTTCGTTCCCAAGCGACATGTGTCCCTTCGGTTTGAAATTCCCCATGATTATTTTATATTAGAAAGTAACATGACTTATCTGAATTAGTTTGAATTTGTTAGGACACAGATTACACTGTTCAACAATGAAATTTTTACAGAAAGGAAAATGCCCAATCTTTATAGATTTTGGTACGCTGAATTCGAAAATGACAATAGTTTTTGTTTTTTAGCTCCCGTTTTTGAGATAAAGTTAAAAAACAATCTTAGAGATTTTGGTACGCTTTCGTACGTTTTCGTGCTATATGAAGTTTGTCACGTCCATATTTCTGATTTTTAGCTCTCGTTTTCTTGTTATTTCAGGAATGCCAATGAATGCTGTGTTTCACGCAGTTGTAAGATACGCACATTTTAATGTGAGGCGACGAATTTGACCACATCCTCAGATATATCGATCGGTGAACACATGCTCTGCATGATATTACATCAGTGTTTTGTTTCTAGCTTACGCAGTCTGAGATTGCTTGCCTTCCGGAGTGCTCCATTGTGTATTGTGAAGTGAGTTTCTGAGTTACTGTGTGGAATCAAAACTGCTGTTATAATGCCCCGCAGATGTGTTAATAACCCCAACAATTTTTGTTATATATGTGGAGATGCAATTTTTGGACAAAGGAAGTGAACATTGTGAGAAGCAGTGAAAAAAGCTTATTTCCTATATTTTGGGTGCCGTGTTGGTGACCAATCAAAAGGATGGGCTGCTTATGTTTGTTGTACGGCATGTTCATCAACTCTAAATGCATGGATGAAAGGAAAAAAAGTTTCCATGTGTTTTGCAGTGCCGGCCATTTGGCGCACTACAAACCACACAACAAATTGCTACTTCTGCTTGGTGTGTCCGCTAAGTAAAGGATTGAACAAGAAAAAAAAGAGCATCATACAGTATCCTAATATACCAAGTGCTATGCGACCAATGCCTCATGGAGTGGGTCTTCCAGTGCCAGATCCTCCAATAGCCACCACAATAAACTTTTCTAGTGACAGTGAATATGAAGACCAGTCAGATACATGCCATCCTTCCACATCTAACGATCTCACCTTTACACCAACATAATCTAGTGAAATGCAGAAAATCACGCAAAGTGAACTCAGTGATCTTGTTAGAGACTTGGACCTTCCAAAACATAAAACCGAAGTATTAGCTTCTCGTTTAATGGAGTGGAATCTTCTGGAAGATAATGCTCGAGTATGTACTTTTCGCCAATGTCAAAAGCCACTTGAAAGGTTTTTTCAACACAAATAACGAAATGACATACTGTACGGATGTTGAAGGTTTGATGCAAGAACTCAATACCGTATACAAACAGGACGATTGGAGACTTTTCATAGATGGTTCGAAAACTAGTTTGAAAGCCGTGCTATTACATAATGGCAATGTGCTTCCTTCCATCCCAGTGGCATATGCAGCCCTAGCAAAGGAAAGTTACATCATGATGAGAGGAATTTAAACAGCATCGACTATGATAAGCATCAATGGCTCATATGTGCTGATTTAAAAGTCATCGGTATGCTTATGGGCCTACAAGGTGGGTACACTAAGTACTGCTGCTACATTTGTGAGTGGGACAGTCGTGCTAAGGATTTACATTACAAACAGAAGGACTAGCCACGACGACAAGCTTTATTGCCTGGCAAGAAAAATGTCTCATGGGAGCCACTTGTAAATCCCAGTAAAGTCCTGTTACCACCACTACATGTGAAGCTAGGATTGATGAAGTCAATTGTAAAAGCGGTGAATAAGAGCAACGAACGAGCATTTGAATACACGCGTGTAAAATTCCCTGGACTGAGTGCTGAGAAGATCAAGCAGGAGGTATCCATTGGTCCAAAAATACGTAAGGTCCTTGGAGACCAGCAATTCGAGTGTATTCTCAGTCCTGATGAGCTAAACGCGTGGCAATGCTTTCGGAAAGTTACGTCATTGTTCTTGGGCAATAGGAGGGCTGAAATTTATATTGAACTTGTCAATGACCTTATATGTGCCTATGAGAAACTGAAATGCAACATGTCACTAAAAATTCACTTCATTCACTCACATATCGACGTTTTGCCTGAAGATTGTGGGGCGTTTAGTGATGAACATGGTGAGAGATTTCACCAAGAAATCTCTGCAATGGAACATCGATACCAAGGAAGATTCAGTGCTTCAATGTGGGCAGATTTTTGGTGGACTTTGCAGAAAGGCTCTCATCTTCCCCATAAGCGGCAGGCGAAGAGAAAACGCGTGTTGTAAACAAGGTAGCTGTTAATAGCGTATCTTTAATTTAACTAAATTGACTAGCATTTCATGTCTAAAGCACTTTGATTTATTTTTTCACATGATTTGTGAATAGGTTACATTTTACTTTTTTGCATTGTTAGTTTGCATTGTAAAAACTAGTCTGACAAAAATGATGTGATATATTGAATCAGCAAGCTTGTCACTCAAAAATTTTGAATAGAATATGAAAAATATATGTATCAGTATTTCAGTAGCAATATAAACTTTAACACCCTGTATCTTAAAGACTAGAGCCATTCGAGACAAACGAACTCCATATTTGTGATCAGTGCATCGAATTAACCCCAAAACCACTGTCAATTTTTTGGTAAGTAAATGTGTGTTAGGCAGTGCTACGCTTGTTGGACTATGGCCCATTATAATATGTGAAGAATATAAAAGTTTCAATAACTTCCAAACCTGAGCTAATTTAGATTTTTAATTGTCATTTTCAACTTCAGCACACTCAAATCCATATAAATCAGCTATTTTGGCCTCTGTAAAAAACAAAAAGTTAAAATTTGTTGTCTAGTGTTATAACATTCTCTAAGAATGAATATATGTAATCTTAATACATCAAACTACATTACATCCATATGCGTAGTAAGTAATATGCTACAAAAAATTAACCTACCTAATTCTTTGGGTGTACTGTACATATCGAAGTGATCTGCAGGTAGAATGAGAAACGCTGCAGGAAACATGATGCAAATGTAGTAGACGACATCGCTGACAAAACACACTAGCCAATAGGTGACGGGGCTCACTCCGGTCATCATCTGCAGATGCTTGAAGCGGCTCACGTGTTCATTCGCTGGAAACGTGATGAACACCGAAGTGAATATGAGAATGAAGGTGAGCGCCATGTACCACACCATGGCGTTCATTGTCTTTATTTCAGTTAGTTGTTCCCACTGGAATTGCGAATGCAAGAATGTCAATACAAACTAAAATAGTAACATTTACATCCTAGATTTTAGCAATATTATCACGTGACGAGGTGGAAGAGGAAAATATATATTTATGGTTTTTAACACGTTGACCATTTGAGAGAAATTATGAAGAAATTTTGTTGGCACGTATGGATTTTGTCCAACATTAAAGGAAAACGAGTTTGTCTATATTAGTTATACGAATCTTAGAACCTTTCTATAACTCATCTGATTCAAGCATAGAATAGAATTAGGAAAAAAGGACAATTGTCGCCAAAAAAGCTCTAAGAGATCTTTTAGAAATAATACTTTCTTAAAGTCACTAGAAATACACTTACTTTTGTATATTACTTACTAGAAGCATTGCCACTTCGATCCTAAAATTCTTACTAATCATCACAGAACGATTTCACATTTAAGAATATGTTAACTGTATATTATACACATTTCATTTCAACACACAACACCTTGTATCAGTCTCTCTGAGAGATAAGTTCCAGTGATTCTATACAATGAAAGTGGTTTTCATACGACGAGTTAATTTATATTTTAGTATTTTAAGAATATTGTAATGATTGTAGTATGTAGCCATTGTACTGATTCACGCAAACCAAATTGAAAACCGTGATAGTGAACAATTAAAACTAAATAATGCTGATGCACTTTCAATATGCCAATACATATTTTTCTGTTGTGTGACTGTCAGATATACAGGGTGTATCAAAAAGAATCATCCGATTTAAAAATGCTATATTTAGGAAACCAATGGACATAGAACCTTGCAGTAAGTTGTAGAATACATGCTGGAATATAAAGTTTTGCTTGCAATAAGGTTTACTTTGTTGCAGGTAGGTGCCACTGGAGCAGCTCACTCTTTAGTCCGCGACAGGATGGCAACCCAGCAACCGGCAGCATTCTGCGTGCAACGTCCAATACTGTGAGCAGTAGGTGGTGCAGCACCGTATTTACGACGAAACTCACGCTGCACAACTGTAACGGACCACATTTGTTGAAGTGGAGAACGCAGAAAGCTTTCGGTTGTTGGGATGCCATCTTGAAGCGGACTAAAGAGTGAGCAGCACCAGGCGCCCGTTCCGAAAGTCGCACGAGTTGAACGCGTTAAACGAGTTATGGTAAATGGCCGTCCCATAAGTGCTCTCGTGCATTTCGTTGTGCTGTCCCAAAAGTCGCTTTCCGTGCTTCTCGTGCAAGAACGAGATTCACCAAACGCACGGGCCAGAAGACTGGTTTGTTCGGTGAGAGTCGTCTGCTGCGTGCAGGCAACTCGCGTGCATGATGGCTTTAAACTGCATATAAAGCAACATGCGTAAGACGAGTGTGCCTCAATGTGATTAAGATGAGTAACAGTGTCAGCAGTAGAGTTTATTTCTGCCATGAGAACATGCCTTCCGCTCGACGCCACGAGGACGCTGCGCCTGCGCTTTCGTCTAGAGCGTTCCATAAGTCTGTAAAATAACTCGTTTCACCAGGTTGACGAGCCAAGTTACTCTCGTTAAATTCGTTTCGTTAAGACTTTCGGAACGTACCTACCTGCAACAACGTAAAACGTATTGTAAGTGAAACTTCATATTCCAACATGTATTTTACAACTTACTGCAAGGTTCTATGTCCATTGGTTTCCTAAATATAGAACTTTTAAATCGGATGATTCTTTTTGATACACGGTGTATATCCTAACCTCAACGACCCTGTGGTACAGTGTAGTGATTATAAAGGTGTATTTAGCCAACACCTTTCTAAATTTTAAAGCAGTATATTGTTTTCAGATACAAACTTATTTCCCAAGTTGAGACATCTGGGTCAAGTTTAATACAAGTGGTCCGAAGTCCATTATGACAAGTATACAGTTAGCTAATAGTAAACAAAATGTAGTACTTACTGGTTTTTCGTGGCAACAGGAAGTTCCAAAGTGAACAGCCAGTACCATTGTGTGGAACAAAATTAATGCCTGAATGAAGAGAGATAAGGAACTGAGTACATACTACAAAATTTATTAGAATAATTATACATAACGATAAATAATCCTGGCATGGGCGTATATATAATTCACGTAAGGGGGGAGGGGGAGTTCAATTTTTGGTATGATTAGGGTTGCTATATTTCATAAGTGAAAATCCGACACACTGCTGACCGAAAGCTTGCGGGGAAGGGGGTTACTGAACCCGATAAAGTTGTGTGTGTGTGTGCATATCCATTATCATATTCTTTACACTTCTTAAGAAAAAACAACAGAAATCCACTTCGAAGTATACCACTAATCTTGCAATTCCTTTTCGGTGCCATAATCAACTAAGCTGCTATCTCACAATGTCAAAGCCGGCCCCCGTGGCGGAGTGGTTAGCACATCGCGCTACGACGCGGGACGGGTTCGAATCCTGGCCTGGATGTTTGTGAGTGTTCATTCATCAATTTCGTCATGTCATCTCTCAACCCCATCTTCGCAAATTAGCCAAAAGTGGCATAAAAAGCGAATAAATAAAACAAATCATAAATCAGAATGTCAAACTTTATTTGAGAACTGCGGACTGAACAGTGCGGGCGCCCAAGCACTGGCTATTTACAGTAAACAGCTTACTATGCAATGGAGGAGATTTGCAACTGAAATTCGGGCTGTCCGAAAGGTACGAAGTACAGACTTGACGTCCCCTAGTGCGGTTCGAAAGCGACAAGTACACAAGCTATGAAGACCATAGCTCGGAATACGGGTCGTTGCAGAGTTGGGTCACGTGATTTCCGCACTCGTTGTTCATTTGTTTGAAATCAAGGAGGTAGAAAGCTAGCACCACAGGTTTAGGCCGGCAAGTTGTTGGTTGAAGTTCTAATGTGTGGAACATTTGAAAATGCTATGTGATTTCTATGGTGAGAAACAAGTGTTTCAAACTCGAGGGAAACAACGAGTCCTCAGTTTTATCTACTGATCGTATTTGGCGCTGCAGTCGAAGTGAAATTCGAAAGACTTTCACTTCCAGTCCACGACTTGGAGACCGCACCGCAAGACCATACTCGGAGGATGTTTGCTTCAAGTACGGTCTTCCACCTTTCGGACACGGCCTATGTGCTGCTAGCAGACGGCAGCGCTATCGTGAAGTCAAATACCTTTGCAACATCTTCTTGTAACTCGATAACTCTTGTATTATCGAGAGGGAGCGGTTCAATGTACAGTCAGATTGTTTAGTAAAATGATAATTTTAATATTACGCATTTAAATATAAGTAATGTTGAGGAAAGTATAGTCTTAATAATTTCTTTTTTCCCACCCGATTCCAGGACATTTGTGCATCCCGAAGAAACTATTCGGGACACCAGTACAAATGATATCATCCCGGGATTGTCCCGGAAAATCCGGGACGTATAGCAGGCCTAGGTATGATCAAGTTATCAAAACCCAATCTATCAACCGGGCCATCCAACATTTTGGCACACTGTAATGAATAAGTGATATCCATTTCACATTTTTGGAATAATTTGTTGCAATGTGTTGACTGTGTTCAGAGAAACGTGAATTCAATTCTACTACAAAATGGTCCAAAAGTGAACAACGAAGGTTTACCTTGAAACATATTCTTGGGCTCTCATCTGGTGCATTATTTCCTCCGATTTAACTGCTGGGTGTTCTAGGTCTCTTTGTTTCTTCATCATAGTCTCTAAGTAGTTTCTATACTTTGGATTAAATTTCATTAAAGTTCTCAGAACTCTCCGTTTCTCTCTCTCTCTCTCTCTCTCTCTCTCTATCTCTCTCTCTCTCTCTCTCTGTATCAATATCTCTATTAGGATACTGTCATGTTCACATTTCTCTGAACAGTCCATCTTTTGAGGTTCCCACCATAATCTTGCACTGCATGAAGACAATTTGGTTAGAACAAGTGGAGATGTTTCAAACTCTCCACAGGTTACACGGTGAAGAAACTGAAGAGCTTGCTGAAATATTTATCCTCTACTAGCAAAGTAAAGACTGTAAAGGTTCTACAATTAGTGAATGCATTTCCACAAGTCACGCTACTTAGTATTTACACTTTTCTGTTCATCTTGTGTCGAACAACTTGAGAATGTTACCGAGTTCCCGTGGTTTTCTAGCACTGCGTTTCTAAAAACCAAATTTCTTTAAGAAGACTCGAGGGGAAAATATTATAACTGATTTGACAATCCCAATGCAGTTTCTTATCGCAGAAATTCCGAAACTATCAGGAAATTGCAAACAATTGGTCTGCAGTCCCATCTGGTGTGTGGAATTACGTAATTTCCTTCCCATCTGTATCCCGTCCTATACGTCTCTAATCTAGGAGAATAGAATAAGTACGAAGAAATTTTTATGAACAAGTGGATAGAACTGGTAATTTTACTGAACCATAAGGGGGGCTTGGACCCGTTGAACCCCCCTTAAATACGCCCATGAATCCTGGTTATTTTTATGACAAACTGTTATTTCTGCAGTAATGTATCTTCTTGCTGAGAGTACATTTTCAAACTACATTACCGAATTACAAAGAAATACTAATAAAGCGTTATTTAATGCGTAGATGAGCCTATACTTCGCACACATTGGTTTTCAAATTGTACAGGGATTCCAGCATGAGCATAGGTGTTGTTTGTGAGTCTTCCTTCATCATTTTTATCATGTCATCACTCATCTTCATCTTCGCGATGAACTCAAAGTGGCAGAAGGAACGAAAAACCAAATGAATCAATCAATTTGCTGTAGTTGTTGGAAATTACATATTGTAAAAAAATTCTGAACTGAAAATAAGGACTGGATCGAAAGTAAATTACATTACCTGACATGTATACTCCATCCAGTCTTTGCGCATATAGAGCAGTTTCTTAACAAACAATATTTTGAAATGATTGCAGACAAGTCGGAATCCAGTGCGAGTTAAATTCTCTGGAAAGCAAAAGTAATACAATCTAACAAAACATTTGAAAGTATGGTTATCAAAATATATATCTAATGGCTTCGGTACAATATATATGATTATCTTTCTGAGCAGAACTAAGAAAAACATTTTATTCTTACATATATATATCTGTTTCTACGCCTTATAAAATATTGTCGTGTTTTGTTATGTTCGTTTTCATCCTTTCATTTCCTATATTTATTTTCTTCATTTCTTCTATTCTTTCTCATTCTTATTTTTATCACTCATTTCGTTATTTTTCATATTCTGTATTTACGCGTATTTTGTAGACTTTAACTCTTGTACTGTCTTACACAATCTCTGTTTGAATCCTTGCACTAATAAATACACTGATAAGTATTACGAGCAATTTAAATTTATATAAAACTTGGTGTCGGTGTCAAAATGACAAAAAGGATAATAAATTCTGGTTAATAAAAGTCAGCAACAAATTAATTATGGGATTTTACGAAGATATCATGATGGACCAGGAATTCCTTCACTTTGAAAATTGTACTGAATAAAATTATAAGTACATAGGGCATAAAATACCTGGAGAAATAGCGGCGGGAATTTCATGCACCATATCGCCAACATAAGAGGCGACAGAAGTTCTTTGTGCTTCCCTCACTACTCTGAAACAAAACAAAATACATGGAGAAATGTGGATTGGCGATAGGAATGACACTTTTGTTTTATTTATTGTACAATGGAGTGAACTTAACAATTTTCTTTCTTTCTTGATTTGGGGTGGAGCATGCATGCCATTGCTAACAGGAAACGTATACATATACAAGGAAAGTATCTCTCTTTTTAAGGGTAGTCGTATTAATATATAACATATAGCAAAGCATTACAATAATGTCACAGCTCATTCATTTCCTTATTCCAGAAACTGCAATGTTGCAGGCAGGCCAACGAAGCCCTGGTGTCTGGATCTGCGGCAGGTATAATCCATTATAGGGCTGTATGTTGTCTTGTGTTTTGTACTTCTATGTGCTGATGCCCCTTTACAGCCTCAGCTTTTAAGCTAGGTAAGGAGATGTTAATCCTCGGAGATACGTATTGATTTGAGTCATGGAAAGGGGCTTGGCCCCATGACCGATGCTAATGATCCGAAGTGCTGATGCACCCACAATTTTCACTTCAATCAATCAAGCATTCATTTATTTACACAATCTTTTCAAGAGCTTTCACGATTCATCTTTTGAAAAATATTTTTCACGAATTGTTAGTGCATTAGCTATTTTTTATTCTAGAAAAATTCACTGCTTATAGGACCAATATTTAAGTGTATCTTTGTGTATGATTACCAATTTTAAATCTTTTGTGCAATAATTTAATATAGTGACGACTTGAGAAACTTTGCAATGGTGTAGATTTTGTCGCCTTATAAGCTTTTTGCATTGAAATTATTAATAAAGTGTTACCCTTTTTCAACCAACAATAACAAATACTTAGGCTACATTGTATGGGACAGGTCGACACCTACCATCGTGCCGAAATTGGGGAGCTACGAATGTGTAGCGTAACTCGGCCATAGAAAACCCACAACGACTGACGGTCCGTCGTGCTGACCACACGTCATCCTGAAAGTGGTTGAATAATGTGAGGCCGGCGTTCGGTAGGTAGGTATGCACTGGCCCTCACGGGCTATTATTATTATTAGTGTTGAAACTTCATCTCTTTTGCCAGAAGTACTTGGATATATTGGGGATGGAAGGAGTTCTCGGTGCCTGCCCTGCGCGTAAGTGCGTGTCTGTTAAGGTACCTTTGAGTGGTGGTGCTGACCACTTCTACACACTCTATACGCTTTCGTGGCACGATTTACTCTCAGCGTTTCTTTAGTGGATCTACCATGAAATATATCATACTAAATACCAATAAAATACCACACATTGACACTAAGCCCTTCATCACTTAAAACAAACAATAAAATGGTGAGTAACTCACCTTATAAATATATTTTGTAGGCCGGATGCAGATATTCTCCAATCTTCAATGCCCAGTGATTCCTTCCTTTCCTCCAGCTTCTTGAACATCTGCTGGAATGTGTGTGTTGCTTGAAATGGCAAGAAATATGTGATTCCTGTGTCTGTCTCATCCGCCACGGAAAATGTCGGGACCGCACCTTTTATTATCTTTGTCACTTTCTTTTTCTTTATGGAGTCTCCACTAATGATAACGTGGTATCCTGAATCTAAACTTAAAGGAACAATACTTTAAAGATTCCTGAATTTATTTTTAAGTTCACTTTATGCACACAAAGGCTAATCGTGGCTAGGTCTGCAGTTTAAAATAGGATCCAAACCACTACGTGCCTCCACGAGATTTCGAACTCGGAACCCCTTGACTACAAGGCGACAATGTTACCATTACACCATCAGGGAGATCCGACAAGAATTTAAAGAACTATCACCACTGTATGTGAACGTAAGATACAGTTAAAATGATGGAAGCAGAAAAACCTTACGACTGTATTTTCTAAGAGGATCTCCTGCAAATTGTTCCTAGTAATTATAAGCATCACTACAAAAACATTTTTAATATTATCAAATATTTTAATTACTAAGCGTTTCGCCATATTGACATGTAATTCTCAAATGTTGCAAACAGAATGAAATATAATGCGTTACAACAAATATTTAACGACACTTGATTAAGTAAATTAGTATTAAACGGTTGCATTGTTACAAACACCCAATTAAACGATAACTGCCCAAAAACTGAAATTGCATATTTACTCGTATAAATTCACGAACTACGCCTATACACATGAATAATAATTACTTTAATTATTTAATGGATTTTTATAGATTATTTATTGCTGGCTGTGACATATCAGTTCATTCTCTTTATAAATCTTGAGAACTGTATAGAAATGTTGACATTAAAATATTTATTAATACTGTTCTACTTACCGTATAGCCCCCTGAGGAAAGAGACTGTGCCATAACAGTACACTTTTCCACGAGCCATTATAGCAATCCTATCAGCCAGTATTTCTGCCTCCCGCATGGAATGCGTTGTCATCAGAATGGTTCTTTGGCTGGACCCTTCCTGGCGGCATAGAATTAATACGCGTATATAAGAATGCTGCTGTTTATCAAGAATTTTGAGCATTTACTCCATTTCGTACATGAATTGCAAGACCAAGAACATGCCCACTTCTTCAGTGAACAAGTGCTCTTCAGTGGTGTGATTACATTTTGATATTAAAGAAATGGAGTAGGCCTACATTCCCAATAACAAACGCCATACTCTTTTACGTCAAATACTTATTTTTGCTTGATACCTAGTGGTTTATTAAATGTTATAGCCCCACCCCCTAAATGTATCCCTTCTGCCTCCCCTCTGATCCATTTCTGGCGTCTTTACTGATTGGATGTGGCGTGCAATTCCATCACTGTAGCCTTCGTGATTATGGCAAAAAGGATCTTATTTACACGTATATACCACATAAGTAACATGTGAGGCTTCCGTGGTGTAGTGGTTAACTAAGAGCACTCAGAAACCAGTTGTCCTACCGAGGAAGACAATGACGTTAGTTTCAATTTCTGTTTTCTTATAAATTCATCATTCTCATCGTCTAAAAGGTTTATAAAACAGCCTGTAGTATAAATGATGTGATTGAATTAAAACATATTACTCATCTTTATTGGAATCCAGGCGCACAAAATGGGTACCGACGTAAAGATAAACTCAAAACGTTTTAGTTGGTCTAACTTGCACCCACCACTCTTTGCCGTCAGGAGCGACGTTAAGGAAAATTGCTTCTGTAGAAAACATTAGGAACTTGCCACGTTCACAAATTTGTTACTCGTGTGCAACGACATTGGATTACTGAATATCCATCCAGTTAGCATGCGATTGGTAAGAAATACTCCGAATACAAGGGAAGGTGTGCATCCGTAAGAAAACTCAGCACATCGACAGCAGATAGAGAAGTCCATACTTCAATTTGAGTTGCTCTGGGGTTTACTCAACACGCGAGAATCACCATAACCACAAATAATGTTCGATATGTGAGTGTCTGTCAGAGCAGCAATCGATTCTGATATGCTGCAATGTGCAACGTGTCTGGCAGGAATTCTACTCCAAGCTGCGAGTTACTAAGCTCTCCTGTCTTAATGGAAACATATTTTTAAAATGTCGTTCTTGGGCGAGCAGTGCATATTACATTGCCGAAAAGTAGGCCAAGAAAAATGTTCCGAGTTTATCTTTCGATCCGTACCAATTTTGTATACATGGATTTCAATAAACGTGGCAATATATGTTCCAAATCAATCACATTATTTATGCTAGCCCGGTGTAGTCATACTCCACCATTAAGATTTCGTGGTGCACTTAAAGTTTAGGAACAAAGAGTGACTATCTGAAATAATTCTCAAACCAAGTTTTGTTTCTTGAACATTAAATAGACTTTGCACTTGCCTGTAGTGCATCCCATATTAGCCGCTTCGATTGTGGGTCTAATCCAGTTGTGGGTTCATCCAGAAGTACTACCTTGAATATCCGAAAAGAACACAAAAAAACAAGTGTTAGTACAGGTTACAGTATTAAACTATGGTATGTAGAGATCATGTGGATGTCCTAAGGTTGTTTCTATGTGAATAAGGGGTCCCGGGTTCGATTTGCGGTAGAAGTACATTGTGCAGTGGTTCAGATCCTAATTTAAAATGTATATTTGGTCCCCCGATTAGCTTATCTGAGAGCTTAAAAGAAGTAAGAAAATTTAGGTGTCAAATCTAAGTTATTATGCGCCTTACATATTCTATTTACCAAGGCAGAAATTTATTTTATTATAAAACATAAACTAAATGTAACGTTCCAACCTTCCAGATGAAAGAAAATGTTTAGCTACATCGCCTGTCAGGTGAAAGTACAGTTGACAAGGGCTGCTGGAATGTTCCAGGAAAACAACTTTCTAATAGCCTGGAGGGGAGTAATTTTTGTGTGTATATATCTTCCTTTTTTGTACCTTGTTTCAGTTGTACTTGGTACAGAGTCTGAAGAAGACCTTGCTAGAAGGTTGAAACGTTACGTTTAGTTTATGTTTTATTGAGTTTTTCATATCATGGAAACAAGGCTTAATGGTGTTATAATCTATTTACCACTTCAGAACAATAAGATCATAAGCACAATATTTCTTAAATTGGCAACCTTTCAATACATCCAATGCATTTTATCATGCCATGTAGATGATATTTACTACAAACAACAATGTTTATCCTTTACACGTGTTAACAATACAGCCAGGTAACACACGCACATACAATAAATAAACTTAGATATTCACACTCCTTCTTCAACGTACTAGTTTTTAGTGCGGCCTAATATTTTCTTCTATTTATGTTTATAGACTTACTATAAGGTTATCTTTTGGATTATTCTATTAATTTTATTATTATTATATATTACTTATAATGATTGTGTGAATGTTTTAACCACTTCAGTACTTCATTACTTAATTCAATTCCAAGGTGGAATATCGAGCCTTGCATTCTAACAGAAATATTTTCAGAAAATACGTATCTTATCGTCATAATGTAATCCCACTTTACTAACTTTATTAGTACTAACATATTTATTATACTTACATATTTTTTATTATTGCTATAGTAATAATAATATATTTATAATAAAAACAATAAATATGCTGACCAAGGGAGTGTTCCTGTCAGGAAACGCTAAATGCAGGAATACGTGCAGACGATTGTCGCAGTTAAGGACTAGCGCCTTCAGATGTTTTTGTGTCTGGACCCTGTACTGTGTGTACATGTAATCTTCCTGTTGAACTTTATTTCATTTTAGTTTGGTTCTGAGTGTAAGGGAGACCATGATATAGTGTTTAAACGTCACCGGTTAAGTGTGTTTTACTAAAGTAAAAATTGCCTTGGTCAGCATATTGAGTGTTTTTCCTCTCACGAAAACAAGGGATAATCGTGTTCGCAATTATAAGTATCGCATTCATCCATCGTGTCGTAACTTAGTCAATATAAAATAAATATTTCCGACGCTAACCTCAGATCCTGCAATCAGAGAGATGCCAACCGACAGCATACGCTTCCTAGATTCCGAGAGATTCCTCGACACCACATGCGATTTCTGGAACAGGCGCAACTTCCTGATCATCTCCTTCGCTGTTTGCTTTGCTTCTTTTCTGGTGTCACCTCTCAGCTATAACAAGGCATAATTTGTTCAGTTATTTTGACAGTAACTATGCTGATTAATGCTCTGAATGCAATCGAGATCGGTTGTCGATAAATCTTTTACGGATACTTAATAGTTAAATTTCCATACAGGCTCATACTTATGTGGTTACAAAGCTTACGAACTAGGTATATTAAGCCAAATAAAAGTGTCATATAATACAAAATGCGCCTGAATCTGTAGCGGAGTGGATATCACATGGCCCTACGACGCTTTGGTTCTCTGGTTCGAATCCCGGCTTGGGCGTGGGTGATCTCTGTGAACGCCCCTTCATCAATGCCATCATATCATCACTCATCGTCGCGATTAGGCAAAAGTGGCAGAAAGGCGATGTAAAATTAACTAAATCAAATTAATCATCACATAAAATGCATATAAACATTGTTTAAATCATTCTTTGCTCTTGACAAATTACACTTGAGTATTTGTTCCGAAACGTCGTACAAATAAAAAAAAATATTACTACAACAAAAGTATTTTTTTTTTCTCATGTTGATGTTTAATGACTGCCGTTGAATCTCCGATGATATAGTGGTAACTCTATTACAGTGTAATGAAAAATTCCGGGTTCGATTTCTGCTGCGTACATTGAACAGCGGTTCGTCTCCTACTTTAGTCTGGAGGCTCTGTTCCAATTAGCCCATCTGAGAGTAAAGTAGGCATAAAAAAAATTCTGACAAGCTTTGACTGTCGTTCTGCAAAACTTATGTTTTTAGTTTGTTTTGGTTTTGAATGTTTCTGTATATAATTTCCAGCAACGAGATCGAAACCTATACATCAAGACTACTAGAGTCCTAAATGTCGAGTCGAGACTGAGAAATCTAGTCTCGTTAAGCCTTTGCACCAATTTTTTTATTAATACAATAGGTAAAGTACACTTAATACCATTGCGAAAAAAACGAAGTGCTGCCACACAGTAAACTCTTGGATGAGTATGCTGTATTGAGGACACAATCCAATCACCGTCCGTACTTTGGTCAGTTGCTCTGTGACGCTGTAACCGCCGACATATGCGACTCCATCCGTCGGTTGACACAAGCCTACGGGAAGAAGTGGAAGATCATTAAATTAGAGTCATCATGAAAAGTACAATACAGATGTGGTCCGTCCACATTTAGCAAACAATTGCATGTTAAACCCATTCTAACACTAAATGAACCGGTAATATTATTCAATTTGATATAATTATTTCACGTATTTAATTTACTTCATAACATGGACGTTGTTAAGGTCGGTCACAGAGAAGGCCGGTGTTGGTATTACACTGTACACTGTAAAAAAAAATCGATGCTGAAGGATCACAGATAGTGATCCCAATAAGTTCACAACACAATTTGGTTAACCTTTAACCACAGTGTTGTTAAATGACACGGATAAATGGTTGAAATCGACACAACTTCAACATTGTTGATCAAAATGTGGTTTGGACTACTTACTGTCCGTGACCATTTAACACCAGCGCGTAGTTCGTGTTACATATGCATTTTGTTAGAATGTCATATATTTAATTCATGATATCCTACTCTGTATCCAGGGCAAGGAGTTGTTCACACTTTAAACTGTAGGCCCCGTCTCGATAACCCTATCTGTGCACAAAGTGGACTAAATATTTCAGAAGTCTAATTAATATACGTAGTTTTTCTTGTATGAACGTATTGCTTGCATTGTAGAATTATTTATCTCATAGTTTACGGTTCTTACAAGCATAAACACAGTTTTTGTTGTAACGTGTCGGAAGAGCACAATCTCCCTTCATCAGGCATTTAATTCTTGTTTCATAATAATAATAATTCCTTTATTTGGCGAGCGAGGTTCAGCCGTAAGCTGCTCTACTACCTAACCCTTGTCATGAGCTACAAAAGAAAATATATACGTATAATAATATACGAATACAGATGCAAGGAATGACTAAAACTGAAGAATTTCCCATATACCTGCAATTACAAATATACTCATAGTAATAGAAGTCATAAACTATGAAAGAGCAAGAAAATATTTTGAGGGGAAAATGCAAATGTGAAAGTTAATATAAGGTTGCTTTTAAAAAAGAATGGAAGCAGATATGCAATGAATCTCGTCAATACTGTTGTTCAGCTACTCATTTTTGTTCTTTTTTGTTAAATTTATCCCATTGTTACAACCATATCCTTAATCAAACTAAAAATACTTGTCTGATGAAACGAGCGTTTGTTGCTTGTAACAGCCGTATAATTCTACAATGCAATGCAAACAATACGTATATAGAAGAAAAAAATATACATTGTTTAAGTAACGGTATTGACTCAAGGTGGTATAGAGACGCACCTGTTAGTATGTTAATTGTGGTGGATTTCCCGCACCCGTTGTGTCCCAACAGGACCGTTATTTCCCCCTTGTAAAGGGAGATGGTGAAGTCCTCCACCGCCACCACGTGCTCCCTGCCACGCCTCCTGTACGTCTTCCTCAGCCCGATGGCCTCCACAGTCATCGCCGTTCCCACGGAAGAGGCGCTCTCGCTTCTGCTCGGCTGCTCGCTCGACTCTGCTTCCACGTCGAACACGACGCTCGTCGTTGGTTCGATCTCGGGTGACGTCACTATGCTTTTCTTTTTGTCATCTTTGGAGCGCTTGCAAAACTGGAAAAAGAGAATCGCAAAAAGAACGGCTACAGCAGCCAAAAATTGGTTACATTACTATCCAGAATTATGAAAGTAGCTATACTCTATCCCGGGTATCTCTGGAGGAAGGTTGCGCAGATGGATAGGAAGGAGGTGGGCGGGACGAAGCAATAAACGCTGATGCAAACAGATGGGAGATGCAGTCGCTCCACGCAATCACGTTCCCTCAAACGTGTTAATTGGTCAAGCAAGCCTCTCGAGTCAGTACCACTCGCCCCAGAGACTCCCGCAGGGCCATATTTGCAGTTGTTGCCACTCTCAAGCAATCTTATTTTTTGCGGGGAGGGGAGTGGGTTTAGGTCCTTCTCTGTCTGTGGCCCCGTCTATTTTGTAAGTTTCTTTATACTCACGCGTCCTGTTGGACGAAGATGGAGGGACAACGTTGAGATGGACCTAAAGGAAATCGGTAGGGATGGAAGGGAGTATATAGATGTTGCTCAAGATAGGGACAGATGGAAGGCCTGTATTGCTGCAGTCATGAACCTTCGGGTTTAAGAAGGTTAGAGAGTTAGTTAGTTAGTCCAGTTGGTTACAAAACGCAACTCCGAGTGGTCTACTTCGTTGATTTGGTTCACGTAGTGTATTTGGTTTTTGCACTACATTCTGGAGAGATATACAGTCACCAGCAATAAAAATGGGACACCTAGATACCAAACATTCACTTCCTTGCAAGGTGTTGTGTGTGTTGCCTAACTCCACGGCGGTGGTAGAAGCTGCCATTGAAGATTTGCTATTGAAATCCACTTATCGCCGTAGAGTTATGCAACACACATAACACCTTGCAGGAAAGCGAGTGTTTCAGGATCTACATGTCCATTTTTTTTGCCGGTGACTGTACAGTGTGGTGTGTGTGGTTACGTGGTACGTGTTAACCAATCAAATAAACGTTTAAAGCAGCACACTATTCTGAACCCAAACATCGCTTTTCTTGCGTGCAGCGTCTACTTGGTTCAACAAAGTTTCTTGGCACCATCCTGACACCTGGTGTCAAAAAGCGCAGCGAACTGAACTGGGGCGTTGCAAGTTGACACTACTCCATAGTACATTGTCGATTTTGGCCATAGCGAAGTTCATGTGAGAATCACACTATAAACGCACGTGTAATATATGAAAAAGTACTAGAAATATTTACCAGGGTGCTAACTGGCTGTCCCCAGGCAGGCGGAGCTTACGCTAGCATGGTTGCCGCTGCGTCTGACTCATATGTTTGCCGCGGTCGGAAGAGAACCAAGAAAATCGACTCCCGTGTTGTTTCAACAATGCTTGACGGAAAGTGTTACAAAACGGGTTTCATTTTAAATGTGTAAAGCAACTATTAAGTTCACAAACGAGATGGTTTAATGTTGGATATTACTTTCATTAGAAACAGCGAAGTTAAAGATAAAACATGAATGTGGCAACCCTAGAACCACCGGTAGTGCCCGCAAAGTTTGGCGCGTTCATCCCAGTTGCCGTAACGTTAAAGCATGCGCATAATACTTAGCGTTATGATTTACAGAATTTTTTTGACCTTCTCCTTTCACTAAGTTGCTTGATATGCTTTTCAAAATGTGCGCAAATATCGTAACCTGACGAAAGAGGATATTCAAGATGGAATTTAGTTTTAGGGACAACTAACGCTGAATATTGAAATCATACGAATGTCTCTTTCGTAGGACTAAGTGCAACTTGATTTTCACCAGTCACTGAACGAAGACAATCTCGTACAGGAACAAGCTTCGAATTTTATACAAGCATTTTTATCTTTCTCTTCATCGTTTTATGATACCTACTATTTCTTATATAATTTCTACGTGTGTGGTAGTTTCATATTTGCGTATTTCGTTTTCTGGTAGGCAATTCTTGTTTTTTTACTACAATTTAACTGTGTATGCATTCTTACTGGTTTTTATCTGCTATACAGATACTGGCACTCGTCCTTCCAAGGGCAAGGGGGCAAATATTGAAGTAAAAAAGCAAGACTAGCAGAATCTAAGAGTAATAGGTCAGAAGAAAACTCAAGATGCAATTAGTTTTCATGTATATCTTTCATTATTGATTCCAAATGGCCAAGGGCACCTCCAAGGGAGGGGGGCAAGGGGCAATTGCCCTCCACTCGACGTCAATTTTTATACAAATAAAAATACATTTCGTAATATTTTCTTCCTCGTTTCGCTCGCAATATCTGATAGTCTCATCAAGTTCAGAGCTGTATGTAGGGGCTTCGGGAGTTCTAAATGAAAAAAAAACTATAAAAGAGAATTCGCAGTAAAATTATTTGCACCCTATTAAATCAATATTGTTTTCACCTCGCAAACATTTGGACCTAAGAATTTTCTTGATTGCTTCGCTCACAATATGATCCTTTTCTTTAGTGTATTTTAAATTACCAGAGAGAGAAGTAAGACCAACTATGTACTTCAAATTGTTGCTGCTAAACTGTTTTGTCTTAAATGCATGAACAATTACCTTGAGGAAAAAAAGCGCGAACATTTCAGAGGCAAAATTTATCAATTTGTATTTATTATGTAATATATTTAAATAATATATTATTATTATTATTGATACATGCCCCCCACCAACAAAAATTCGTGTTTACGCCTCTGGTGTCAATGCACATGCACATGTATATATTACCCATATCTGTGGTCAAATTTGAAGCTTCAACCTGCCCCAATTGCTTACCTTGAAAACAAAGTACCACGGTCTTGCAATGCCATAATCCCCTGGAAATATATTATCCAGGTACCACGTGACGATAGCAAATAGCAATATATTAGCGAACAGGATTCCGACGTAAGAACCGACTGTCCAGTCGCTTTCCTTTCTAACTTTGCTAAACAAGTTGCTCCATTGAAGACCTACATCTGATCAGAAAAAATAAGATAAAAACAGTAAATAAAGAAGACAGTTATAGTAAGTATCCTCACTTATTCACTATATACTCGGTATGTAACAAATCAGTCTTAAGTAATGAAAGGTTTACATCAGACAGTCGTGCCACAAGCTCAAACAGCAATAAGTAAAAAACTTCATATTTCGAGTTAATTTTTACAAAAATCTGTGCTATTTTTTTACCTGTCGATGTTATTTTATTCAAATTTCGCATTATGTTTCTCGTATATTTTAAAACGTACGTTCTTGGAAAGTACAAGAGCTTATGAACAATGGCAAAATGTTCATCACAAGTTCTCAACAAAGTACATTTTCTACAATAAATACTTCTTACCTACATTATACATGTATGTATAAATTAATAATGCACGTATATCTCCAATTGTAATGCAACATTCAAATTAGTTTACAAATTATTAAGCTCTTGCATGTAATGTTGCAACAATTCGTGTTTTTTGTGTTACCGTGTTAAAAAGAGAATAAATAATCACGTTATTGGAAGATATCACACGACAGCACTAAAATATTTTCAAAATGAAAAGAAACAACACGAAGGAAGGAAACCAGGTTTATAAATACACGTCTAATTTTGATTGTTATAATCGTTTTCACAACCCTTACATACATACACTCTACAAAGATGCACGTACTTACTTCTATTTTCCAGTTCGCCAATTAACACCATTGAATATCCTACGGCTGTGATGGGGGATAGACTCGTTCCCGTTTTTATGTGGAAAGGCCACAGCGCGGACAACAAGCCTGAATGAAAACCTGACCACACAATGACTCCTACCAACACAGCATATTTTGCTGAAATAAAGCGAAAGGTAATTTAGTAAATCTTCTGCAGTGTGAAAACCAGAAAGTTATCTATGTACAGAGTACGTTTCTAGATAATTGACATTAATAATATTACGTTTCGACTTCATGAAGTAAAAATCTTAACTACAGCGCTGTACCGTAACTAGAAAGAACTGGTACCGGATATTTGGATTAGAGATTGTTTCTGGTTCTTTGCTGCTTCTAATATTTGCGACAGGCCTTCTGTCTCGTCTCGGCTCGACCACCAAAGCACCGGCTACAAATAATAGAGGCATACCCACAACCAGTGGCGGCGATTGGCTTCCAAAACTGGGGAAGGGGAGGACTAAGGAGGGTACAGTTTAGTTGCCCTTGGTAGATAAGGTTTAGCATAGTGCGGAGGCGAAAGTGGCATGAAGTGGGGGCCAACTGCCCCCCCATCATCGCCGCCGCCGTGCGCAACCCCCTTTGAAATTTACTGAGACACCGCTCAGTCATTCTTGAGATTCTATTCCATTCTATACCTGTTTGCTGCTTGAAACGTTCATTTGCTTCGTTAGCCCACACCACATGGTCATACACCAATACATTACATCACTACAGGTCACAGTGGCGGCGATTGGGTTCGAAATCTAGGGGGGGGGGGCAAGGTGCAAAAAGTTTTGGGGCAAGGACAGTTTAGTTTTCGTTGGCACATAATGTTTAGCATAGTGCGGGGCAAAAGTGGCAAAAAGTGAGGGGGCAACTGCCCCCTCGCCCCCATAATCGCAGCCACTGATCGGTCCAGGCACCAAATACACTACTTGACACCAAATCAACGAGGTAGACGAGTCGGGGTTGCACCGTGTAACCAACTATAGAAGCGAGAGTGAAGAGCAGGGTGCGAATTCATTTAAGACTGGTGGGGGGGGAGAAAGATCTTAATCTACAAACACCCCTCCCCACACATATAAATTATAAGATATACATATTTATAATGTTATTAAAAATAAAAATAAATTACTAAAGAAAATTACTAAATTTAAAATATATTATTATTATTAATTACCCAAAAATAAATAAATTTGTTACTTCAAAATATATCAGATATTATAAATTAGCAAACTGCGACCTAACTGGTTAAAGATGTTAATAAATTATGAAATAGTTGAAGTGGTTTTATTATGTGTAAGTTTTTATTAAGTTTTTGCATTGTTAATATAAATCAATTAGATTTCATAGTTATTATTGTTTTGCATTCTTTAATTGTGCGTATTGACGTAGATTTGTTAATGATCTCTTATGGGGAAAAAGCATTGAACACTCACAACTATACTAATTTGTGTTTGTATTCGATATTATTCTTAGTGCAGTATAGTTGAAATTAAAAGTAATTGTTTATGTTTTGTTTGTTGTAACAAAAACTCTCCCCCCGAATTTTTTTGGTGGGGTGGGGATTTTTGAGGCCAAGATTGTTGGTGGGAGGAAATCCCCCCCCAGGATTTCGCACCATGGTTCAGAGAGAGTCAAAAAGTGCGGCGAATTAGACGTGGCTATGATATTCTAACAGGTGCGCTCAGGAATCTCTGAATCCATTGAACGAAAAGAAGTCATCCGCGCAAGTAGGGCTCGACCAATGGTATATGAAACACGGCAGCAGCAGTGGGTACAGCTTCGCTCCGCCCACTGGCTTTCTCACCTTCTCTACTAAATCTAGTTTAGTCTATCTTACCAATACACAATGATTGAAAATTAAACGGATGATTGTGGGCTGAAAGTGCAAGGACGAATATATTACATACGATTATTGTCAAATTAAAATTATATTCCATTGTAAACGCTCGAACGTGGGGTCCCATGCAGTACACTTGTAGGTAGGTACCTTTGACGAAGAAAGCAGGGAACATGAAGCAGAAGATGGTGACGGCCATGATGAAGAAGATGAAGATGAGCCACACGAGGAAGACGCTGCTGTTCCTCATCAAGGGCTGCTTCTCTCGCCACGGCGTCAGGAGCAGCGCCAGGAAGAACATGGTGGAGAACACGTGCATCTGCAGCGAGTACAGGAACCACCCTATCCACTGCGCCCTGGCGGTCAGTCCCATGATCTTCATGTGCTCCTGTAAACAGATTATCACTTTGAATAAACATGACAATCAGTAACTTATTGCTACATCTCAGATTTTTAGGTTCTCAAAATTTTTACTTCTAGGTCCCTAAACTATGTCCTATTTTTTAAAAAAGTAGGTGGTAAAAATTCTAAAATAAGTTCTAAAAATTTTAAAGAAGACTAAAAAAATCGTAAAGTAGGTTCCAAAACACTTAAAATGGTTCAAAGTTCCTGAAAAATACTAATTAGGTACAATTGTTCAAAATTTCAAAGGAACTATGAGAAATTTTAAGATATTCTATAACCATCAAATATTAATTTTCTAACCATATTTTCATTTCTATGCATCATTTTCAATATGATCCACTAATTATTGTAATATTAATACTTGTACTATTATCCTCAGACAAAACCCCGCCTTTTATCTGTGAGGATCATCTTATATGATGAAAATGATCTTTAAACAGAAACTTAGTCAGTGGTGCAAATTTCAATGCTAGAAAGCACCAAAAGTAAGCAAACCCATGAGGATGAGAAGCTTCCACTTTGGACTGTGCAGGCAACAGTGGCGCCAGACATTTTGCTTTGTTTAGAGCTTTGGAAAAACATTATGGACTTGGAAAATGTTTCAAGGAAGTTAGTCATTGAATTTATTTCATTACCAAACAGAACAAATACCTCTGTGTGATGTAAAAATCATGTAAAACCTTAAAAAAAAATATAAGACCTAAAATAGGTTCTAACAAGCAAAATAGGTTATTTTAGGCACGATAAAACTTCATCAGGTGTTGCGTTTTTTTTATGAAACGCTGACGTAACTTCTTATTTCTTATTTACCTGCAAAGGAAAAAAAATATGTTAAAAAAAACTAAAATCCGAAGTCTACTTATTGCTTACGAAAGTTCAGGGTGAAGATCATCTTAAAGAGGGTGGGGGAGGGAGAAACCTATTCTTCCACCCCCAAATATTCATTCTCAGTTATAGAATTTTTATTTGAAATAGATAGATAGAAAGAAATACAGCATAAATCAAAAACATTAGTAAACTTACTTCCTGTGAATATAAATGCGTTTGGTGGTTGATCTCGGAGCGAGGTTGACTGGTTAAAATAGGCTAGTGCAGAAGGCAAGTAAAGATAACTAAAGACATGAGCAATTCCTTGCACTTGCAATTATACTATTAGTATATTGTATATTTTTAAATGCTGCGGTAGATCAGTCGTTAGGGCGTCTGGCTACCATGCGAGAAACCCGGGTTCGATCCCGACGGGGGAGAACCGGGATTTTTTCCACCTGTTCAAGCGGCTCCAGGGACCACCCAGCGTCGTATAAAGTGGGAACCTGGAGGAAACTCTGTGGGGTAAAGGCAACCAGGGGCGTGGTGCTGATCACACACCCCAATCTTCGGCCGTGATGAAGATAGTGTGGGGACCTAACTCCATATCCCCTATACGCCTTCAGGGCGTGGTGGAAAGCACAGGGGAGCTCCACAAAGTGGTTGAAATTGTGGATGTGTGGAGCCCCACCTCCACATCACCCCTCTATACCTTGACGGTAGAGGTTTTTCCCCCCTCTACCAATGTTCTTACAGGTACAGACAAATCCTAGTTATCTTAGCTGCTTGGCTCGAATAGTCAGTAAAACTGTGCATCCGGTTTAGATTAATTTATTGATTGAATTGCTTTATTTTACTTCGCTCTTTGTGCCACTTTTAGCTAATTTACGAAGGTGGGAATGAGTGATAACATAATGAAATTGATGAATTGACACCCACAAACATTCATGCCCAGTTCGGAATTCGAACCCGAAACTCCTGGCGTCATACCGCGATGTGCTAACCACTCCGCCACGGGGGCCGACCCGGTTCAGATTAGTCTGTCTTTCTCTGTGTATTAAGGAGCCTCCAATTGAGGCGTTGCGGATACGAAGGGCGAACTCAACAAACGCACATTGTGAGGGAAATGCGTTTCAAGTTGCCAGGCACAGTGCGAACTCCACAAAAACTTGGTAACAGTAGATCGGAATGTTTCATGCATGATTTCCAAAGTTTTATGTGGATTCGCACTTTGAATGAAAACTTGAAACGCAATTCCCTCACAATGTAAGTTTGTTGAGTTCGCTCTTCGTATCCGCAACGCCTCAATTCAACAACATGTTTTGACTTTCACAGTTTCCCAAGCTACTTATAAATGCACACCAATGTTCTGTACCTTCAATCCTGTTTCCTTTTCCTTAGCAATTCTATATATGAGCCCTCCTACGAGCAGGGTGTAGCCAAGTTCAACAGCGTAGCTTACATCAGAGTAAGGCATGGCCACATCCTTCGAGCACACCTTTCCCATCCCACCGTCCACTGTCTGGAATTGTAAGGCAAGGAGTTGTTTAGTTCCAGACGACAATAATTTAATTTAGAAAATCTTTACATTTATAATTTATTTTGGGGGACGTTGTAAGTCTTGGATTTAGTAGCTTTAATGTGCTTTTTAATTTTCATGAAAATATTTTAGAATATGTCATGGTGATCGAATCGGAAAGCCGTCTGTCGGACTGCCATGCTGAAGGCATGGGTTCACTAAAGGTATTTTCTACTCTTACGGTGGCCGATTCTAGTGCTGGCAAGGGAAGTGGGGAGCGGGGAAGCGACCAATCGAGCACGAGAAGAAACGCAGCAGGCCTGTAGAACGAGGTTCACGTAGTACTTATTCCCGCCGCGTCGTAACTCTCGGCGCCACCGCTGTTGTCTGGTTGGTCTGCGGCGTAATCTCCGCTCTCCACTTCCCTTGCCAGAACTAGGACAGGCCGCCGTAAGAGTAGAAAAGACCTGAAGTGAAGAGTTTGTCCATTAATTAATGGTTCTGAAAAGAATTCTCAGATCTGATACTTGACGGCGAAGAGAAAGATCATGTATTTGAAGAGTTTGAAAAAGTTTAGTTTGCAAGGGTTGAACACCTGTGTTTAACTATTCTGATAGGTTTACTACTTGGTCTGTTTTCTTTATGTTGCTTTCACAAGTCGTATACCAAATGCAGGAAATATATTCAAGAATAGATAAAATGCACGTTGTCAATTAGGTAAACGTGTGCGATTTAAAAACTGGAATTGATTTTCTTGTGGTTGTCTGATTAAGGCCTCAATACAGTAAGAAAAGCCCACAGACAACCAATTAAGCTTAGGTACAGATCTCAGTAAGTGATACTTACTTGCACTGGAGTCCTTTGAGAAACTTCTTCCGCTATCCCAGGTTGCGAATGCTCTTCGGAAATAAAAACTGAAACATGAAGAATAGGTTAAAAAAGAAACGTTTGAAATTTATCCATTTCACTCATATTTAGGACGGCATCGGCTTTATTTGACGTCTATTTCCTTCCTCTGTAGGTTAGTCGCGACATTAGGAATATATCATGATCAGATTAAACTGATGGAACTGTATGCGCAAAGAAGTAGGCATGCCAGGTTAGTGACTTGCTGGAACCTTTAGTAGTGACTCAAAAGCTGAACTCACTCGGCCAACGAGGTGGCTCTCTCTTATTTACGTTATACAACATTTTATAAGATACCATTCCATGACACAAGTAGATTTCAAAGAGCATTAGGCATTGACTTTTGTCTAAGTGTCATGTGGAATGATGTTATAACATTCTCTTCAAAATCTTACACACCAAGAAAACAAGTGAAGAAATAGGTACAAACCCCAGCGACACCTACCTGACTCTGACTCTTTCATATGCATGCTTCTTAAGTTCTTCGCGTTGTTCTCCCATATCTCCGTGCTGCTGTTATACAGCTTAGCTCCTTCTAACAGCAATATAAGATTGATAGGGGGAAAGATCACTTCGAAAAAGTTCCATATGAAATGTCTTTTGTAAATAATAAAATTCTTCCAAAGAATCACAAACAACGTGCCTAAGATAGTTGCTTTACGTCTGCTCTGCAACACAGGAGTGGACGCTGGAGACTTGTTTTTATGACAGAACAGTCTCTTGCTCCTAGACATGTTGGTGTTATTTAACTGGAAGTAAAAACATTACTGTTGCAATTATAGATGTACTATCAGACATTTGTAGGTATCTGTATGCTCCTATCGAAGCACTAGTGCTCTCTCAGTATAATAGTGAAATGTGATATACATACATCCAGTGCCCATTACTTGCCCTAAATCAAATAGTCTTGTGTTAATTTTAAAGGATATAAACCATATCTAGATGTAGGAAGTTTGTCTGTTGAGAATTCATATTTTAATATGAGGGTTTGAATATTTGACCCAAACTTTACAGGTATAAAATCTACTTTTCCTTATTATTATTATTTATTGTTTTTGACATTGAATATCATACTATCCGTATCACACTGTCTATTTACTTTTTGCAGGAACTACAACTGTACATACGAAGATATATAGCAATCCTTCAAGTCGTAGGTCTAATTCGGTAAGTACATTGCACACGAATTATTTTTCTTGTTCGCTATTTGCTATTTAAGTTATGGTACTGTATTATTTTTTCGATTGGCAATTTTAGAAAACATATATTATGATATTTTATGTTATGTCGTTCTGCCACTTAGAATTTTATGTCCTGTTCGTCTTGTGTGTGTTTTATTTAATTTGTCACCCATCTGAATGTTCGTGTACTACTGACAAGGGAGGTTATCTAAGTGTCCCCCTCCGATTTCCATGAAACTTGGCAGGTGTATAGAGAGACTCAAAGGAAGAAATACATGTTTTTTTTGTTTCGGCTAAAAAATGATTCTAGGCAATGTCAAGATGAGGACAAATTGAAGTGGGGATCTGACCCCTGTGTCCCCAATGCAGTTCAACTCCAAGTTCATTTTAGACTATAGTTAGAATTCATTATTTTCCTGTCTAATAAATACCCTCATCTTGACATTTGAGGAGGGTTTTTGCCCCCTAGAACCGATTTTTAGCCGAAACAAGAAAACACGTATTTCTTCCTTTGGGCCCCTCTATGCACCTGCCAAGTTTCATGAAAATCGGAGGGGGACACTTAGATAACCTCCCTTGTGAGTTTAATGTAAAATAACTTTTCCGTTTGAACTTGAAATTTGTATCTTCTTGCTTCATCTCAAACACTTGTCCTAACATTTAAGTTGGGGCTTGTGGTGATGCAAAGTGATTCTAAAATCAAAGATCACATTTATTACAGGCCTTCTACGGTTATCTACTGATCGTATTCTGCCTAAGGACGATTAAGCAAATTACAATGTTCTATGTTTCTACTTATAACTCCAAACAAGGAATTGTTTGTGCAGCTTGTCTGGGATCAATAAGGATACCGTATCTTGAAATGTTAAGTGAATAAAATGTGCTGCATTGGTAGGTGGAGGCCATAAGGACCAATATATTACTTGGCTGTTCCCTGAAAATTATATCACTTCCGTCTTTAAGTGGTCGAATCACTTTCTTGCTACCCAAGGGCCCGGGTTGAAGGCAGGCCTGTACATGGTGTACCTTTCTGAGTGTTCATTAGCTTATTCTAAACATGAGTCATCTTCATCGTAACGAGAAGTGGCAGAAAGCGACACAAAACACAACAAAACACTTGAAAAATATATGAGTCCATTAGGCAGCCTGTTGTATTCCTGATTTGTTATTTATTACACACGGTATTATCTAGGATATCCACTCATTTTTACTGTTATATTCTAGTACAATGCCCGTACTAAATACCAATGGAAACTCTAGCAAACAGAACTGATTTTAAAAATACACGAAAGACCATCGATATGAATGAAATCAATCCAAACTGAATGTGAACATTTTTGAGATATTAGTCTTACTTGCGTAAGATTCACTGTACTTGCTTGAAATTACACTCAATGATGCGATAAGTCAAAATAGTAAACAGTAGGTACTCCGAGATTAGTTAATTTCAGATGTAGTTTTAACTTGCAGGAGCGCGTTTATTGCTCGCCAATACTTACGTCACCAAGCATTTCAGTGTTTCGCTTGGGCCGTGGACGATTTTTGTTTTTTCCTACGGTTAGAATGTGTGCCAATCTTCATGGCTAGCAAATTATTATCAATATCGAGCATATAAGTAGTATAGTGGAATGCATAAATATTATCAGGCAAATTGTAGATCGCTAGTTAAATTCAATTTTCTCTCCATACTTTTGTTTTTAAACAATGGATTTATCCTGGTGCACAGGTTGTCAACTATTTAGTTGCCGTTTTGTTTTAATGATTGAACATCGTATTACGTAAAACAAAATGGATGAACATGGCTGTGAGGAATTTGAGTGAAAATAATTTTGATCAACAATCTATCAGCCCTAAAAAATATATTGTTTCGCCATTAGATAACTTGAGGCCAAATCCTAACATAGCTATAAGAATACTTTCAGTTAACAACCATTAATCCTTTCACGTGAATCAATACCCTTGGAAAGCAAAAACTAAAAATTAATCGACATAAATAATGTGAATAAAGATTTCGATCTGACGTCAGTGCAGTCATTGCGGTAAACTGTAAATTAATATTTTCCGGTGCACCACTAGGTGCCAGTTTACAATGACATTGTTTGGTCTTGTTGGCCAAGGTTGTTAGAAG
Organism: Lepisma saccharinum; assembly: GCF_977018435.1. NCBI lineage: Eukaryota > Metazoa > Arthropoda > Insecta > Zygentoma > Lepismatidae > Lepisma > Lepisma saccharinum. The sequence continues at coordinate 114,697,806 of NC_139232.1, read as the reverse complement.
TATGCTTGCTAGCAGAATGGAATAAACATTGTACTACTGTGCGATACATATTTACTATGTGAATGTAAACGTGGAATATAAATTCCTGATGACTCCTAGAATTTTGATAAATCAATGCAATTACTTTTGTACTGTTCAGAACTTCATATTCCTGCAGAATATTGTGTTTTTTGGAAATGTATATTTTGAAGTTAAATTGAATCATGATTCCAGCCTATTTCTCTGTAAGAAAAATCGGGCAACCGTATTTGTTTTACTTTTTGACAGCAGTTGAAATATTAATTTTATAGTTCTATTGTGCTTACAAAGAGTAGCTGAATTACGGTTACATTCTTTGTGGATCCGAGCTATTTAGGAAAAGTAGCAATGAGTACAGAAACGAACACTCAAAAGTAATTTCTTTCCAGCAGCAGTTTCCTAAGAAGTTTTCTCAGCAACTGCACTATATTGTTAGGTTATGTTTTTCAGTAGGATCACCTTCCAGTAATTCCAATACCACTTTCAAACTATTAGTATTTTAATGTAAAGATACAGATTTTTACAGCGACAAGTATACAGGTTCTAAGAAAAAGCAAGAATCCAAGACATTAAGCGAATAATGTTGCCTCTTTTATTAAGTAATCAAAATAGTACAGGTTGTACAATTGTCCATTACATGAAAATGGCGAATCCTGTGAATATATTTATATATAAGTGCAACGCCAACTTCTGATTATTATGTATGTAACACGGCTGAGGCTTGTTCGTTATCCTTTGCACGAGTTCTTGTAGCAAATGTTGCTTCCCCAACGGTCGCAATAACATTGACCGCAGCCTTCGATCCATATAGTTCCTGGTTTACATTTCTTGGAATTTGGGCAGGGACCAACGATGCACTTCAGCTTCCCGTTTTCCGTGCAGATGCATCTGTTGCAGTTCTTTCTCCATTCCGTGCCGACGGTGCAACGCTGGGCCACAAATTTCTCTGCGAGGAATGAATATAGAAATATCACCATCAAGAGTGTTGCCATATGTAAGAGGAAAAGCATAACATCTGGGCCATATTTTTATTTTGAACACGTACTATATAGAATGAAATTAACAAATGAATAAATATTTGTTAATTTTTGGTCCAATGAAACGCGCATCGCGCGTTTATACATCAGGACCCTGATACACAAATCAATAACCCCTCGAATTGGCTTTCTGACTCAAGATTACATTTATTTTTTACCTCTTGGGTTAGTCGCAACGACGAGGATGAATAATGAACTGATGAAATGGTAATGGGTCAAACACAATAATACACTCATGCCTTAACCAGGTTTCGAACTTGTGGCCTCTGGTTTATTAATGTGTTACACTGGCCACTCTGTGACTGTGAGATTTGCTTAAGCCGCAGGTCTGTCAAAATACATTTATCTTACGATAAGGGAGTGAAAACATGAATTGAGATAACTGTGCTTCAGGTAAAGCAAATGTGCATAACTGTCCGCAATTGTGACGCCCTCAAATTGGTGCTTTATGCTTAGGAATATAGAACAAATTTTGATACATACGAAAAACAGAATACATTTGCCTGTGAGTATCGAGTTATCTTCCGCATTCTCTTCTTAAGAAATTCAAACTCACTCTGGCTCTTTCAAGATTATCACTTTCTTGCTATGCTTCTTTTTTTTAAATCCCATTTTTTAATTTTCTTTGAAAACCGGAAAATTTGCCCGTTCCGAAAAAAAAAATTCAGAACTTGGGAATAGTTGATTCACAATTAAAATACATACTAATATTCAGGAAGTCTCTGGTTGAAATTGTGACAGATTTTTAAGCGGTTGTCTTCAAGCACTCCAGGCAATTACCGGGATTCTACTGTACATTGGGCCTCCCCGATGGCGCAGTGGTAGCGTCGTCACCCTGCAATCAAGGGGTCCCAAGTTCGATACCCGGTGGAGGCACATAATGGTTCGGATAACACTTCAAACTGTAGGCCCAGTCCCGATTAGTCTTTCTGTGCATAAAGTGGACTTAAAACAGCAATTCAATCAATGTACTGTACATTGAAGTAAAACCACGGCAACCCCTTTCCTCTTCTCTTCGTTCACTCACCTACACGTCGCGATTGATCTAGCTGTATAGATAAGCTAAGCTTTTTTATTATTGTAGTTGATATTTTTTTAAAAAAATATTTATGAAACTAGTTAAAATAATATTTTTTTTTCTTTAGTAAGCTGCCGAAGTTCAGCAAAGGGCTGCTCTGGCATGTAACCCTTGTCAATATAATGCTACATGTGTGATAAATTGCGTATGGAGCAGTAAGGTAAATGTAAAATAATGCACACATACAAAAAATACACAAAAATTAGATGCATACAAGGAAATGTGTAACTACAAATACAAAAGACAATAGTAATAATACTACAATAATACAATTCCATATAGTGATTGTTCCATTAACATCAGATCTTTTACTTTACCTTTGAAATTTAATGGATTGTTTATTCTTACAATTTTCGCAGGCAATGCGTTCCATGCTTTGGGAGCCGAAAAGGTCGTGGTAGAGTGATGGGGTAAATTAGATGAGATGGTGAATTATGTAATACGACCCTTTGACGTCCCATTAAATAGATATGATTGAAACCAATTTAATGTTGAAGGAGAAAACTCGTAATATTTAAGTTTAGCTAATAATAAATCATGCTGCACCGTGTCAAAAGCCTTACTGAGATCCAGAAGTAGTAAATAAGTGACGTGCTGTTTATCAATGGCATAGAGAATATCATCCACTACTTTAGCAAGAGCAGTGGCTGTGCTGTTTCTCACGAAATCCGGATTGCAGCGGGGTCAGTAAATTATTCGTGTTAACATAGTTTAACGTCTGCGAATGCACTATTCGAGTACTTTAGATAGCACAGGCAAAAGACTGATAGGCCTAAAGTCGTTGTAAGAAGTGTCGATCTGCCTTTTCTGAAGTGGCAGAATTCGTGCTTCTTTCCACATTTCAGGAAAGACGCCACAGGAAAGAGAGGAGTTAATGACGTGCGTTAGCGGAGATAAAACATAAGGCAAAGCAAGTTTGAGCATTTTAGTGCTGATACCATCTACTCCGAAACTATTTGAGTGTATGCTACATATTTTTTCTTTAGTTATCTGTACGTTTTATGTACATGAAATCCGGGAACTTTCCTAACGTTGGAAGCGGCCCCGGCGTCCACCCAGCGTCGAATAAGATGGGTACCTGGGGGAAACCGTGGGGGGTAAAGGTGGTCAGGGTCGTGATGCTGATCACATCACCTCCACTCACGACCGGATCAAGAAAGTGTGGGGCGTTACCCCCACACCCCCTATACTCCTTCATGGCGTGGTGCTAAGCACAGGGGAGCACTTTACCTTTTTTTATGTACATCTATTTCAGTTACCTCAGTAAAGTTAAAATATTGTTCAGCTGTGGAACAGGTTTCGTTCTCGAAATGCTTTATTTGCTGAGCCTAACAGGAATTTCAGATTCATTACAAACGCTACCAAAATGAGCATTAGCAGCATCTAAATCTTCGTTGGTAGTTTTTATTGTTAACACCCAATTGTTTCAACTCATTCCATGTTTCTCTCCGGTTTTAATTTTTCCCGCCAAACTTGAAGGTAAGATAAGATTTATTTTCTTGTCTTATGATTTTGATTGATTGATTGATTTGGTGTTTTAAGTCCACTTTATGTACAGAAAGGCTAATCGGGACTGGACCTACAGTTTAAAGTGGTATTCGAACCACTGTGCCATGTGCCTCCACCGGATATCGAACCCGGGACCCTTTGATTACAAGGCAACGATGTTAGCACTACACCATCGAGGAGGCACTTTGTCTTATGACTAGTGGGTGGATTTTTGCATGTTTTCTTCCTTAAGGAAAATCCATATGCTCTCAACGGATTTGTCCATTTCACTTTATGTGGATTACTCTGGTAAAATTTTATAGTACATATTAATGCATATTTTGAACGTTAGTGCATATTTTAGCTTAACGTGCATATAATTTGCATATATGGGGAGCAATTTTCTTGTAATTGTTCGTTTCAAGTTTGTCTGCTTCATTTTCCCCATTGTTTGTGTCAGCATAAATAAATTGCCTACTTCCTTTGATCATGGGCACTATTTTGGTCAAGGACATTCCAAATCTCACCTCATAGCGTTGCAGGTGGTCTGTTTGCGAAGATAGATTTAATGTAACATTTTGGTAAATCTCTGTGTGTTTGTGTGTGGTTTTAAAATGACAATAAATGCCGATGGAGAGAAGAAGTAACAGCATATTCCTCCAGTAGTGTGTAAAAGGCAACGAACGATGCGTTCACCACTGACGGCAAAGTTATTTATTGTCAAGTATGCTCTAAACATGTAATACATTTCAGGTATTTAGAGTAGTTTTTAGCAGCTTAAATGGAAATTAGCCAAATGTAAATTTACCATCCTCAAGCAGAGCTTTCATTGATTACAGAAACATTTGTTGCCTGCGTAGGCCTAGACACTGTGATTTTTATAAACTTATGTTAATTTTTGCGGACAATGCTGCTGTATAACCAAGTGAAGGATCATTCTGTTATTTGAGTACAAATAAGAAGACGGTAGAAACTAAGAAAATGATGGTCAAATGATGAAGATATGCACTACGAGCGTATTTTATTCTTAACTTAGACACAATAAAATACAATAACTTTTTGCGATTATGTCTGTCGATGGATTGCAGCTAAATATTCAAACAACATACTGGTGAGGATCAAACATGATTTTTGGGTGATTTTCTTCACGAAAGTAGTAGGGATTTGAAGTGCTAATTTTAGTATTAAAGTAATTGAAAGAAGAATGATGGCAGTCCTATAGAAACTGAGATAGTGTCCGTGGGATTTATGTACTTATTGATATATTTAATGCCGTTGTTATCGGCGTATAATACGGTCCCTGGTTTTGATAAGGAAAAATGTCACACAATTCATGTTTTTAAAAATTGTGCTATTTTTATTCTTTGGTCTGTCATAATTTGTGCATAATTTTCCATTACATCTCACGCAACAAATTGCGTTTGTTCGACACCCATGTTAACGGTAGGTGCGAACCACAGATTCATAGTGCAAACGGTTTGATGCCAGAGTTCAATATCTGTCTGTAAATTAGCCAAGAGGCACAAAACGCAAAGTAAAATAAAATCAATCAATCAATCAATCTGTCTATCGCCACCAGAACCGCACGTTAAATGTAGCAATCCAGCATTGCTTCCTTTGAATTGATGGTTAAGGTGATGGATTCACATTCGGAGTGTTTGCAGGTTGAATCGCCGCACTAGGCCATCCAGACCATTGTGGTATGTCTGTAGTTGAACCATGTGCAATTTACTTTTATGTTGCTAATTGGAATGAAAATGTAGTTAATCTGTATCTTAAATGAAGTATTAAAAATATGGTAAAATTTCGTTGATAGATTTGAATGGTCAAAGATTAGATTTTTTTCTTACCCATCCAATCTCTTTTCGATATTGTTCGAAAGAAAATAGTACTAGGAGAAGTTGAGAAAGCTGAATTGGAGAAGCAGTTAGCAATAGCTCCCAGAAACTCCTGGTTTGCAGTTCCTGCGACGGGTGAATTCGGTGTTGCAGGGGGAACCTGTCCAGGACTTGCCTGGGTATTCCACAACTAATATGTATTTTTTTATTTATTTATTTGAAAATTCTGAATACAGAAAAATCCTTTTTACATCAGGATATCAACACAAGAAATTAAACGAACAAATACTGTCCAGTGGCATCTTGTGAAATAGAAAGAACATTTTCAAAATGCAAATACTTACTTTCTGACAATCGCAAGAGTCTACTACCCAAAAACATCGATAAATAACGTGTAGTTTATTGAAATGCTAATATAAAAAAAATAAGTATTGATTAATGCAACAAAAAAACATAGTGTTTCCCAAAAGATACGTATATATAATAATTGCAATATTGCAGTTTTTAGAGCGATCCTCCAAAGAAATGCATGTAATATAATCATTTTTACATGAAACTAAAAACATTTGTAAATTAGTATTTTTTTGGTGATCCTAAATAGCACAATAGCACACTTTCATTTCTATAATTGCGTTCAGGGAGTTACTTATACATTTACTTCTCGTGTAAGGCGTACAGAACCTTAGAATAGATTGTTTTGAAAAGTTTTAATGCACATTTTAAATGCATATTTTGGCTTCTTTTAGTGCATATAAATCCGCCCCATACTTATGACAGTTCCTTATATTGTTGCGATTCGCTTGGATTGTTCGTACGTTAAGACGCATTAAGGCTGAATTTCTATTTTACCCGAATCCTCTATCCTGTGAGCACAGGCTCTGTTGGTGCATCTTCTCACACCGGGTAGATCACAGAAGCAGGTGTTGCAATCCACTTTCCAAGACGTTCCGGGCATACAGAAGTGGGAATCCTCTTTCTCGTATTTAGTCACCACTGCAAAACATGAACCAAGTACTTATGTCATAAAATATTGAGTAAAACGGCGGATAGTAGATTTTGTATTAATATGAAGCGATGCTCTTATTCCCTATTCCCTAAAAGTTCAAGTGTCCGATCACAGATGTCTAGTATCAGAACGGAAAAACATACAGTAGATATAGTTGAACGTGTTATCTATGGTAGCGGTCATGTGAATTTCTGTCTGGTATCTAATATGTTGACCACAACTGTGAAATGATAGTTTTTTTCGGTTTATTACTTTTCTCTGCCCACTGTAAGAACGGGGTCAATGTAAAAAAAATCACGTGACTGCTGAAAATCCTATTGGTTGTACGAATGGCAATTGCGCGTGAGAATATAGTGCATGTGATGAATCCATACCATTCAACATAGCTGCTACATTAAAGCTGCTGATCGTATTCACACCACACACATATTTTAAAATTTTCTTCCCTGCACTTCGAACAGTAATTCCATACACACTCAATTTATTTATTTTATTTACATTTTACTTGGGATTACCGCTAAGCAGTTTTTCCCATATCTATATACATATGTACTGTACATAAACTTACATTTTTTAGTACATTATTATTAAAGGATACTATGAACAATTTTTTTTTCTATTAAATAGTTAAGCCACATTTTCTAAAAAAAGATAACAAAATATATCCAACTGTAAGGTTAGGTTCACAAATCAAAGATTCCAAACACTGAGGAAAAGGAATTTCACAGTTTATAAGAGTTTTATAGAATGTCTCTCTTTCTTGTGTGTATCTATTACACTCAAATAGGATATGGTGTATATCTTCCTTGTTGCCACATGTACAGTTTGGGTTTTGTACAATCCGGATCTTTTGTAAATGACTTTTAGTAGTTGTATGTCCTGACCTAATACGATTTAGTAATACTATCACATTCCGTGAACCTTGAACTTTTGTAAACCAAGGTCTCATTCTATTGAAATTAGCTATCCTCTGATAAAAGCTGCCTGCATTTTGAAATTCACCTTTGCACCATTCCGTCCAGTTTTTCTTCAACTTTTTCTTCACCCTCGGTAGAAGGTCTGTGTACCAGGTTTTCAGCTCCAGTACAGGTTGAATTACCCTAGCTTGTTTTGCATACAAATCCGCCATATCATTTCCCAAATTTTGACAATGTGCTTTAACCCAGGTTAAATGAATTATCTTTCCCCTGCTCCTTAAATTTTGTAAAGTTTTTACACAGTTTATAATGTATGGGGAGCATTTAAATAATAAATCATAATTGGACTGAATTGAATATAATACACTTTTGGAATCCGTTAATATTAATATATTTTTTTCTTGCAATTTATATGTATATATTAGTGCTTGGTAAATTACATAAGCTTCAGCTGTAAAAATGGAAAAATCTTCCGGTAAATGTACCATAATTGAATCCTTCTTCTGTACATCATAAACAGCACATCCTACATTTTGACTACTTTTTGAACCGTCTGTATATATAAAGTAATAATCTTTCCATCTTTCCATGTAATCATATTTTGTATATTGTTCAGGAAAATAAATATCTCTATATTCACAAACAGGAAAATCTAGAGTATATATGGGCTTACTCCTTACTTTCAATAATTTTTGATGATCCTCATAGTACTCATTATATAATTGCACCCATCCTATATCTTCGCAGTTATTAATTTTGCCTGTATCATATAATTCAACCAAGTCGAATAGAATGTCGTTAAACGGATGATTAACTTCTGACATTGTTTTCAACAGATATTTAATAGACATTTCTCTTTTCCTATAACTTAAGTTCCATTCGCATGCTTCCATGTATACAGCAACATTGGGAGTACTCTTCATCAGTCCTAGACACTTTCGTAGAACTTTCCTCTGCATTACTTCCAAAGGTCGAAATACACGTTCCGAAATTGTATTAAAGACTATAATCCCGTATTCTATTGTTGGTTTGTAATAGTTTTTGTAAAAATTCATCATGGTACTAGGATGACTTCCCCATTTTGTTGTAGCCATAGAACGAAATACATTGTAAATTACTTCTGCCTTTTTCACTAACATTTTTACATGAGGTTTCCATGTTAATTTACTATCAAATATAGCGCCTAAATATTTCACTGAATTTTCTATAGGAATGTGTAACTTTTTTGTATATTGATTCACATTTTTCGGAGCTCCTTTTTTACTAAATATAATCAACTTTGATTTTTCTGACGATATATTCATAGACCTATTCTCAAGAAATTTCTTTATCTCTATTATTTTTGCTTCCATGTTGGTGACTCCTTTATCTACTTGCTTGACACTCTCATATATACATAAATCATCTGCATATTGTATAAATCCAAATGGCTCAGGACATATTCTTTGAACATCCATTAAATATATATTAAAAAGTAAAGGACTTAAAGGGCTTCCCTGTGGAAGACCTCTTGTTATCCACCTAGGACCCTCAACTTTATTGTGAAAGTAAAAATATAAACGACGATTTTTTAATAGATTCCAAATTATTTTTAGATGCATATAAGGTATTTTCAGATTTTGTAGAATGTTTAATAATTTATTTATATTTACATTATCATATGCCCCTTTAATATCTAAGAAAGCAGCAATAAGACTACTTTTCCTTTTCATTGTATCATAAATTTTTGATGATAACATTGCCAAGGCATCTGTACACCCCATTCCCTTCCTAAATCCAACTTGAAGCCTTGAAAATAATTCCTGTCCCTCTATATGCCAACTTATTCTCTTTAGAATTAATTTTTCAAAAATTTTCCCCAGTACTGAAGACAAAGCTATCGGTCTATAAGATTCTCCTTTATGTGGACTTTTGCCAGGTTTCAATATTGGTAAAATCATTTGAGTGTACCACGATTGCGGTATATTTCCTGAATTCATTATATAGTTGTAGATGTTACAAAGATATGTTATACCACATTCCGGCAAGTTTTGAATCATCGAGTATGTTATTCCATCTTTTCCTGGAGTTGTGTCCTTGGCTCTTATTATTATGTCTCTTATTTCATCGATCATGATATTGGTATATAATCCTTGTGAATGTCTATCTTTAGGACTGAAAGAGAAAATTTCATCAGGGGCATCTGCAGGTTCTTGTTTATTATTACATGTTACCTTCATAATAAATTCATCTTTCCAGGTTTCTTTGAGTGGTATTAATCGAGGGGTATGTGGTTTGCGGATTGATTTAAATTTAGCCCACACGGTACTGATACTCTCTTTGTTATTTATGTCTTCACAATACTTTGCCCACGATTGTCTCTTTGCGCTGATATAACATTTCTTGGCCTGCGCTATTGCTTTCTTATAATTAATACAAGTTTCCTGATTTGGTATTGTTTTATAAACTTTAGTAGCTTCAATTCTCTGTATTTTAAAATTTTGGCAATCTTTATTCCACCAGTGTACTATTGGATACTTTTTTACAACTTCCTCTTTTGCCCTTGTACATGATCTGTCCATAACAATACTAACAGAATCTACAAAATAATCATATGTACTCTTATCAATATTATTTAAATCTGTATTTTTAAATAAGATTGTAAGTAATTTAGAATATTTATTCCAATCAGCTTCGTTAACTTTCCATTTTCTGAGCGGAATATTGAAAGATCTCACTGAATTAGTATCAGTATAAAAGAAACATGGATAATGGTCACTGGTTCTTTGATCACTGTCTGTTTCCCACTGAAATTGACCACATATATCATCTGACATTAACGTTAAATCTATAGCTGTTGGCCGAGTACCTAATCTTCCTATATACGTAGCAGACCCGTCATTAATTACAGTAAAGTTGTACAAATCCATACATTCTACTAACACTTTCCCCAACTTATCTTCATCCTGATCTCCCCATATTGTGTGATGGCAATTGAAATCCCCTGCTATAATAAAAGGCTTTTCTATGCATTGAAACATTTGCGATAATGTATTTGTCGTTAATTTCTGTGACTCTGCACCTGTAGGAATATATATAGATATAATACTAACTTTTTGATTCATAAAAGCGATTTTAATTCCTACGACTTCAATTTTGTATGTGTCGTATATAGACAATGTATAATCAAAAGATATAGGTTCAAATGGAATGCTTTCATGAATCATAATTGCAACTCCTTTACTATCATCTTTGATCTTTTCATAAATTATGTGATAATGATTTACTTTAAAATAATTTATGTTTGATGGGTTCACAGAGATTTCCGATAAACATAAAAGTTCAGGTCTATATTCATCTATTAATTTCACCAGATTTTGCTTTCTTGCTTTCAATGATCTTACATTCCAGTGTACCCCCACGAATGTTTTCCATTATTTTTCCTTCCACACCCTAAGGTGTCTCTCCAAAAATTTCCAAATCCTCAATAATTTTCTGCACCTGGCCATTTATTTGTGAGCATTCTGTTAGTATTTCTTTTATGCTTAATAAGTCAGAATTTTTAGTTAATGTCGCCATAAGTTTCGCCATTAATTGTAACAAATTATACATAAGATCCTTCTGAGATGTTATGTGAGGAAAGTACACGATTTTTTTCTGTTCTTCATTGTTGTAGATTCTGGTGCTCACCTCCTGCATGCTTCTGTTTGTACTATCCACATCTTCCTCATTTTTCCTTGTCTTAATTACAGTTCCTGTAGACTCTCCATTTAATTGTTTTTGATTACTTTGTAATTTCTTTAAAGAACCTTTACTTGATTCTCCTTCAGAATTTCCATTATAATTCTTTGTTTGTGAATAGGAATTTAGTCTGAAATTTTTTCCATATTTATTTTCAAATTTTGAATAGTCTCTATGATGTTCTGGAGGAACTCTTTTCCATGAAACATTTTCCAAGTATGTATCTGATTTTCTTTCACCCCAATCACTTAAGGCTTCAAATCTGTTTTGTATTGTTATGCTATTTCCTACAACACCAGTCTTTCTTGTGTTAATTTCACTTTCTTGACTTTTGTTTATATGGTTTTTTATTTGATCAGCATATGAGTTGCCTTGAACAACATAATTGCTTGGAACATTACCTGTTATTACTTTCTCTCTTGCATCTTGCCGGGATAAATTATCATATGCCATAACTCTCATGATTTCTCTTTCCATTTCCCATTTTACACATGACTTATCAGTAGCAACATGTTCTCCTCCGCAATTTAAACACTTCGGAGTTTCATTACAATTTTCATGTTCCTCTCTTCCACATCTATCACACTTAGCTTTATCCTTGCATATGGCTGCTGAATGTGCGAACCTGTAACATTTCTTACATTGCATCACATTTCTAACTTTAGGAGTAACATCGAAAATGTGACTAACCACTATAATCTGTTTAGGCATTTCTTGAGATCTAAACGTGATTGATATTAGCTTAGTAGGAACAAAATAATATGAACCATCATCTTTTCGAATTCTCTTTTTCATTCTTTCCACTGATATTACTGTCGGGTCTTCAATACTTTCCTTAATTTCCTCCTCTTCAAATTCAGTGGGTACACCATATATCAATCCTTCCTTCACCAATAAGGATTCCGGGATGAACACATCAATATTATTTTCTTTATGAAAATGCATATTTTTCATGAAATTGTTAGCTTCATTCCTGGTGTAAAAATAAATCTTTGCTCTATATAAACCACTTGGTTGGATATATCTGAACCTTATATCTTTCTTTCGCAATTCATTGCCTATTTTCATAGAGTTAAATTTCTTTTCTGCACCTTTAGTACTAGTCATTATTACTAAATATGGCCCATTATGTGTATCATAATACATTTTACACTTGTCTACATTATTTTCTCTTCGACCTTCTCCAAACGTGTTTACTTTATCTCTATTATCTAACCTGTCTATCCTTACCGCTTTTGCTGGAACTTGATCATCTTCAGAAGATCTGACTCTTTTAGCTTGTTTTCTAGATGTTTCTTCTATAATGTTATCTTCTATAACAATTTCATTGTCTTCTACCAAGTTCGTTATAATTTCTACTTGATTATTAAGTTCCATATAACCTATGGCATCCGCCATGACGTTAACAAGAACTGCCTTACGAAAATCACATTAATGAGTATAATTCCTTTTACCGTAGTTTTAAACTTCAACTTAAATAAGTATATGGGTTTAACTCAATTCCAGTCACAAAATTCTCTCTTTATAAACAGTACTCACTTAATTAACAACTATTAATATTACCACAATATTACACAAACAGCTCAGTTTCCATCAACCACAGGCTATTTTATCCATACACACTCAAATTCAAGCCACACACTTTTACACTTTCCTTTCTTCTAAATGTGTACAACTCTCAAACTTTCTTTATTTTATTGCTACTATAGAACACTTTATATACACTCATGTAAATTAATCACATGCCAACGACCCTGGAGTTGCATCCGATGCCATCTTACGGCATCAGTGAGTAGTACATGCATGTACTCGGCACTTCCATCTCTCTCCATTGGAAATGGAACATAGATTGTTGTCCATCCAAAGTTGAATTTTTGACCAGTTTGGCACTTACATCCTTTTCCATGTCAAGGCTTCAATTGAGATAATAAATAATAATATTCATGGAGAAAATAGCGCCAGAACTAACACATCGGAAGGGAACTATTTATCAGACACACGTTCTTACGGTGCATGGGAGTTGATATATGCTCGTATATTGTTACGTTTTGTGAGAACTTTGACTTTCTTGTTACTGTTTAAACATCATTTTTAATTTCTCGTGGAATTTCATATTACGTACATGCTAAGTCATTATTTTATTGATCAATTGCTCTCAATAAAATTCACATGTTAGTCATGCTATATCACATTATATGAGGCTTCTTTTAATATTTTTAGTAGCAAAGAAAAGCATTTCAACAATGTATTACCATATATTCACTGGGTGACTAGGATCTTCTTCAGCTTATTATTCCACTGTGTTGAAGCGAAGATTAAAGAACAGCAAAATGTAGGTCTTACAAATATGAAAGCAAGCATATTGGAATCTGTCTAAAAATGACTATAGAAATCTATGTACTAGAAATAATGTACGATATTATACAATTATGACTAAACGAATAAACACACCAAAATTTTAATAGTTTAGTTTATGAATCAACAAATATGCGCTAATTTGCGTCAAACATAATTTGAAATCGGAATTTTGTAAAGAATTATGGTATAGTTTTACCAGTTATGCAACTATAAATATATCTATGTAAACTATATAAAGATATCTCCGATGTGGAAAATGGGTAAAAATTCTAATGAAGTGGTAGCAAATGATCCGAGCGTTGATATAAATTGTCTGTCACTTCAGTCATTCAAAAGAGCTCTACTGGCTCAGTGGAGAAACGAGTGAGGGGTTGGTGTGTATAGTAACAATGTTCTGTGGCATCATTTGTTTAATAAATAAATAAATAATTTCTTTTGGTATTCCGAAGCTTACGTTGGATTGGGCTTCGAAAGCCTTAATTGAGAAAGGAACATCCTACAACTGTCGTTTTTTTGTGACAGCCTCGAACCTACGTCACAAGAAAATTTCCGAACGTAAAAGAAAATGGTCGATAGGCTTTATGCTTTACACCTTGTCGGTTACTTACGAAGACAGGGCCCTAGCTGCAGATCCTTCATCAGGCACAGTAGGAAGAAGGTGATGATGAGCTTCATCTTTCTTTTTTTCTCCTGCGCCTGAAAATAGGGAAGTTGACATCTTTAATGAATTTGTAGAATTGAAATAACTACTCGACTCTGGTACAATTGGAGGATTGCTGTTGGAAGTACTGGATAATGAACAATGGCAAAGATTATAATTAAAAATATTATGAATATATATATATATATATATATATATATATATATATATATATATATATATATTATGTGTGTGTGAATATGTAAATTGTAAACTCTGTTTTTGTAGAACCGTGAAATTGCATATACATATCTAACTAACTCTCTAGCTTAAAGTCGGTGGTTTATGACTGCAGCAACATAAGCCTTCCATCTGTCCCTAACCTGGGCGAGATCAATCCGTCTTTTTCATCCTTACCGATTATTTAGGTCCATCTCAACGTCGTCCCTCCATCTTCGTCTTGGCCTTCCTACAGGTCTCTTACCATCAGGTTTCCCAACAAGAATCCTGTAAACTCTTCTTACCTCTCCCATTCGTGCCACATACTGCCCACCTAAGTCATCTTGATTTCATAAGGCGATTAAAATTATTAACTTTTGATAATATAGTAACACGGTGCTTCAAGAAAGGGAAATATAACTAATTTTCACACAAAATTAGAAAAAAGTGCTTACTTTTCTCACATTCTATGATACAAAACGCTCAAACTTACTGGCGATTTTGATGCCAACTTAAAGTAGATGTTAAAAGGGTTGCACCGCTGGCGCGAAAAACATAAAATGTGCCTGGTTATTCTGTAGCATAATTGTCCTTTGTTCTCTGTGTTTGCGAATATCTTGGCCATGTAAGGACATTAGGTCATCAACGAAATCGTTCTGAATTGAACCTTTTCCCAGTTTGTTAACATTTCTTCTAGAGCTTGACAATGGATTAGGAGGTTTTAAGCTGCCACCTTTTCGCACAATACACTTTATATTTTACGTTATTAAGGTTTCGCATGAATGTGCGCCTGGTTCCATGAAAATATTTTTCTGGTGAATATTGCTTAATTTTAGATTAACGAGAGCTGTGGAATTTTGAAATCCGTATTATGTAGTTTTTTTTATGGCCAGTTGTAACTCTTCTAAGCAGATGAAGCGACATACCATTGCTAACACCGAATCACCAAGATAAAAATGGCGGTTTATTTTATTTTATTGATTTGAGATCACAGCCTTTTGCAGTTTTTTCATAGTAATTTACTGTGGGAAAAACTTCAAAAGGTAGTAATCCCAATTAATCAAATTAAAAAAAAAATGAATAACTCTTTCTGGACAAATCCTCTAATATTCCTGCTCCTTGGACCGCCTTTCCATAACTTTAATATGGAAATTAATTAATGTGTCATATAATATATCTTCTAATTCAAAATTATTGCCTGATTTCACAATTTCTATGGGCAATTTAACGTAAATGTGTATGAGATGTGAAATATTCGTAAAGTATTTAGACAGCAAGATTTTATATTTCTGACGACCAGTGATCTTGGAGTATGAGAATGTAGGAACATAACTGTGCAGTATATATTAATGGTATATGAATGGTTGTTAATTATGAATTTACCAAGTAAATTGCCCATTAACTACATCAGTTCATTTCCCTCGTACTCCTATATATTTTTTAAGTAATGAAATTGTGCTGCAGCGGTAGAAAGAAGATTGCCAGCTGCTTTGTTCAGCTTTATTTGAATTCTTGAGACTCTCATTCGATAACACAAAATGAATAAATATGGTGATGAACAGTTTAAATGGTAATATTTATGCATCTTCACGCTATAAATTTTGAGAATGAATCTTGTATCAAATTGAAACATGCGTGCAGCATTACTAAAGTTGTTATTACGAGCAACAGAATGAGTTGTGATAGAGTTTGCATTTTCCGCACATATTATACTAGTTGTGGATTAATGATATTAGGGTTGTCAACACTGGTTTCTTCAAATTCTTGGAAGCAGTATAGTCGCACACGTCTCTTTTGATATTTATTCTGCAACATTATAAACTGTGCGAAGCGAGGGAAATTTCCGGTCTGGAGAACCCCAAGAAAGGAGAGGGTAGACATCACTTGGTCTGTCCCTCCTTGGTAAAGCAGAGCCTAATACGGCTGCTTCGAAAATTCACCACTGTTCTATATAAGACAAAACTTTATTTTCTAAGAACAATTTCGTTTAAAATACACAGCTTTTAGGATCGAGTCCCGGCAAGAACACATTGTTTTTTCTTCCTTTAAACTAATCACCAGTCACATACTTCGTAGTATATTGCACTTTCGTTATTTTATGTCGCTCTTGTACCACTTTTTGCCTAATCGGAACTATGAGGATGAATTATAATTAGATGGAATTGAAGGGACACTCGCAAAGAACACCCATGCCTACGCCGGAACTCGAACCCGAGAACTTCGGTGACCAGATCGACATGTCGACCACTCAACACTCGGCTACCGAGTCGACGTCTGCATCTTAGCGATTAACCCGAATTGGTAGACAGACGAACACTAAGTTACATAACACAAAAATACGAATTCTAACAACATATATACAGTAATGCTGACTAAAAAAAGTCTAAAAATCAACAAATTATTCTGAAATACCATGTTACATTCAAAGAAGAAGAAATAATTGTAATAATAATAAGTGTATACTCGTATGCCGGTTTATTTTTAAATAAATAATTACAGGACCTTATTAGTTCTTTGAGCTGATTTAGTGAGGCAAGTACTCGTAGCATATAGTGTGTCTGACACCATTACAAAGGCATTCCCCGTCATTTATTTTCCAAGTTTTCCCGAGTGGGGTGCAAGGCTTTTGATTTCCACAAAAGATCCTCGAGCAGGCCAAGTCCGAATCTTCACAGACGCAACTGTTACAATCATCCTTCCATCTTACCCCTGGTTTGCAGTTCTTGGAGACGAATTCCTTATCAGTAATGCAGTAGGCTGAAAGAAAGAGTACCATATCGTTAGACATTAATTTTTGCTTGTACCTCCTCATACAAATATGCTTGACTGAGGCATGTGCATGTCCTGGGGTCATGATTAAATAGTTGTCATTCCTGGGCCAAGACTCAAGCAGTGTTGCCAGAGGGGAATTTTCGTTGTGTATAGATAATTACACTAACAAATAGAGTTTTCGTGGATATTGTTTACAGGCAACATTGACGAAAAGTTTCAAATCTAAAGTTAATAAATTTTCACCACATTTTTGAAGGTGTTACGTGAAAGGTTTTCGTGGTTCATAGGGAATTTATAAACCATTTGCAATTTTATCAAATTTTCCTTCGATGTTATAGGTAGGAAAAAATTTGGGATCCTCATAAATATTGTTAAACACATAAAATCTATGCTCATACAGTAAGATATGAACTCTACAAATATAAAATAAAAACTATTTACAAGCATAAAATACTTAGGCAAAAAAATTATAACTTTTTGATTAATTATATTATTTTCTGTGTTCCTACAAATTCTTTCATCGTTACTTCCCATAAATATTCATGATTGCTTATTGCTCAGTACAATCGAGATTTCAAACATTTACTCTTGAATCCACATGCGTCTATAGGTTTAAATTGTATCCTCTTAAATATTTGATATGCATCATTTTACATTGCATGAAATTGAAAACTGATGAGAAGTTTGAACAACTATATAAATATATCGATAATTTTGTATAAGGTGTAATGAAAATCAACAGTGTACATTTCAATTCCCTATATATGAACATAAGACTTACAGGCAATTATGTTCATCGCAAGTAGAACACACGAAGCAAAGAGGAGACGCATTTCTACTTCGGTTTCTGGAAAGAAACAATTTATGTGTAAATATAAAAATAGTGCAAGCATAAATCGTTAAGAAGCCTAAATAAATACAAGTAATCTTTTTATATTTCCAAATTGAGTTCTTTCTAATACGTTCACTTTCCATTTTATTCTTACTAAAAGTATGATGTATTTTCGTCATAACCGTTTGCGTTCATCGACTGTACTTGATTTGAATTTAACAAACATGCTGTCTGATATTAAGAATTTGAAGTTTTTTCTGTTTTCCAATATTGTTTTCAAAAATTTACATGGATTGTTGAAATGTGCTTTCCAGAAGTTGCAATAGCTTCAATAATAACACAATGCTTTGAATTAATAATAATAATAAAAAACCGGAGCAGCTACAAATTTCTCAACTTTTCTGTGTATGCAAGGCCAATTCCATTTCCTAACTCCGCTTGTAAGCAAGGAGACCCGGGTTCCATACCCAGTGGAGGCACATAGCTCTTCGGATCCCAATTTAAACTGTAGGCTCTGTTCTGATTAGTTTCTCTGTACATAAAATGAAATTTAAAAATACTCCCAAAACACGTACCTGTTAAACAACTGCTGACAATTAACCAATTTCCACTAATTTCTTAGTTACACAACGTATACGATGGAGATCCCTACGCTCATTTATAGTCTTATCAAAATAAGAAGACGAAAGAAAAAAAAACATTCCTAAACAATTCTCCCTTCTTCGTTACGGTATTCTACAAGCATCGAAAATATTATTGCTTCTATTGTTATTTCTCTCACACACACATACTTCTGGTACTTATTTTAATGTAGTACCATGCATATCGCACTAATAAAATATCTAACAATCCTTTTTCTACAAACACATGAGATATCAGCCAATCACATAAGCATTCAATAAAATGTCTACATCGTCATACTTACTTCTTTAAGTATATAATCAACTGATGGAATTTTTTTTACAGCTCTCAACTTGCCCATGAATGATGGAATAAAGTACAAGATGAAAAAAATTAAATTATTTATTTATTAATCAAATTTAAATTATTTCATCTCTATTTTGACTGGCAAAATATCATGCCCCAATATTCTTATGAAATTGGCCTGACAATACCAGTATAATATATAGTGTTATATAGTGCTATAAGCTTGTATCAAAGTCCAGAAAGCTTATGAAAGTAAATGATCAAAATTTGTAATTTTCTTATGCAGGTTTTAATGATCTTAATTAGACGGTGTCAACATCTTAGCGATGAATCCGAATTTGTAGATAGACGAAGACGAAGTTACATAACATAGAAATACAAAGTGTAACAACAAACATGCATTAAAGTTGACATTAACCGGTAAAAATCAACAAATTTCTCTCCCACCGCATGTTTATTTCCAAAGGAGAAGGTATTATATATCATAAATGTTGTACTTTCCATGTACACTGGGAATCTAAGGAAACGCCCCCCTTACGGTTATGCAACCCTGAATTTTATATCATCTAGTTTCGCCAGGAAGAGCAGCTCGCGAGAAACGTATTGTTTCCAACTCTTGAATCTAGCCACAGATTCACGCGACCGGGTGGAGATCTTGCTTTCCTCTTGATTTGATTTCAAAGGACAACAAGTTTATTTTGAGAATGTCTCTGGTAATAATAACAAGTGTTATTAACATTTATGCTTGAGTTTTTTATTATTCTTTTACCACTTCCAAACGAATATGTGAAGAAAGAAGGTATCACGGATTTCGTTATCGCTCGGATACTTGACACCTCCCATGAGAGAGTCCTGCAGACGGAAAGATAGCATTATGACTAATTCTGTTTTCTATTTAAAAAAAAACAAAAAAAAAAACAAAGCCCCTTCCGATAGCCGAAAGTCACCTTGTAATCAAGCGGTCCTAGATACAATTCCCACTGGTGGCCCACCACTCTAGATCATAAGTTCCGTTTCCATTAATGTATCTGTGCATAAATTGAAATAAAAAATGTTCTTAAAAATTTATGTGTGCTCGGAACAACCCTTGAAAGGCAAAAGTAAAATGACGTGGAAGTTGTGATTGGTTTTTACATCACTCACTAATGGGGACCCCGAACTCCATTGTTGCAGTTATTCTTTTCGAGATCTTTTTCTCGTTGGTCTTGCCACCATAGGTAAGTCCAAAGAGAAGATTCTGACCCCCATAACCACCTACACATTTTGTTTTTGTTTTGCAATAACGCTTTCGGCATTTTTTTCTTCAAAGTTATTCTTTTTGCTTTTAAATGCTTGGCGACATCTGTTTTGGAAACAGTTCCACGAAGTTTGTTTTAAGTGTAAATGCATCTGGACATACAGTGTGGAGTGGGATTCGAACAACAAATATAGTATGAGCTTCCGTCGCGAATCGAACCAGCGCTCCTTTCATTATGTTTTCTTTCCACGTTTATTAAAATTTGCTTCCTTCAGCCTACTTCCGATTGTCGTATATTTCAATTCGTATTAGTTCTTCTTTCCGTTTTTTTTTTCATTTGTGTTGTTCGAGCCGTGATAACTATCTCTCTTAATCTGGTTATTCAAATACTTTTTTATACTTTTTTTCCTTTTCTTTTCCCTTCGCACTCATTACAGATTCGGTGTCGCGCTTTTCCATATTTTCAGTAATTTAATTCTCCTGTGTATAATTCATTTGACTATTTTTAATTTGCCTTTAGTCCGAATCAAGAAAATATGTTAGGAAATGTTTCCCGTGAAGATCTTATTGTATGGCGGTGTATAATTGATGCCAGCTTTTTCTTGCGATAAGGGTTTTGAAAGTGCAAGGGTCTCATTCATTAACCATGGTGGGAAGGGAGGGGGGCGAAGGGGTGCCAGAAACCTTCCAGACGGAATATGCTTGAAACGAAAAGTAGGTGCAGCTTTTGACCGTACTCTTCCATCAGCAGGCGGGGTGCTGAGAAGGCATACCTGCGAGCGAGGGGGAGGGTGTGGCGAGCAACACTGCCACAGCGAGTCTCTGTAAATGATTTCATCGTCTGTGCTGGGTGAAACCGGTTCTTGGTGCTCCTATATTTTTCCGATACATTTCTGCCAGCCTTTTTAGCGAAGCGAGGTTATATGTTCCAGATTCGAACTCTGGTCAGGCATGAATGTATCACTGAGTTTGTCCCGTCATAATTTTATAAATTGATAAATCATCCGTATTATCGCGATTAACTCAAGAGGAAGAAGAGTGATGTCAAATAACCGAAATAGAAATTCATGCATTCGTGACTGGTGCTAGTGTAACGACGAAGTAAACTCTTTATAAATGATGAAATATGTAGCCCTTGCGCTCAAATACACTTATACCTTGAAAAAAAAATCCAACTTATTGCTGATCTCTTACTACATTTGGAATACAGCCAAGAGCAATGTAAAGCAATGCAATTACATTGTGAATGTTTCACATCCTATGGTCTTCCTTTCTCTCGTAGCGGGGGCGGGGGTTCATTCATTTCAAATATCTAGGAAAGGATTTAGCAGCAATCCGTGATATACTTAAATATCATAAAATGCTGCGTAGCCAGGGTTCTTGGGTCCTAGCCTCTGATAATTATGAGTTTTTCTTTTTCGTTGTTTCTTCAATCTTCATCAATTTCCCTGGAGCATCATTCATCCTCTGTCGCCATTGGCTATATGTAAAGGTTGACATAAAATGAGTAAAATTTGAAAAGAAAACACAGGGATCTACTTTTCTCATAGCTCGCCAAACATGCACATTTCCGTATTTTATGCTTTCAGCGCTATCATTATTCTTGGCAGGCAACGCAATTGAAGCAACTCTCACAACTAACGTAAACTACATGTCACTCAGGCATGACAATTCTCGCGGGCAAAGTGGATTTTTTTTGTATTAGCACGTGGTAGCGCAATAACTATCTTCTGGCCTCCTAGATTTAAATCCGAACTTTTTATTCCAGTTGAGTGATTGACTCACAATTTCGCCATTGAAGGTTTGGGTTGTATTTGGGTTATACGTATTGTGTTTTTGGTGTGCTAGGAAAAAGCAATCCCAAAGGTTCTCACTGAACAGAAAATTGTGTGGTTTCCCTCTCTCTCTTCCAACTCCGTCCCTCTCTCTCACCCCACGTCCCCACTATTTAGGTAAACTGTTGTTAGAAACATATTTTCCGAACAATATCCACATTGAAAATAATATTCCCCAATTGTTTTGATAGGACATTTCTATTGCTCTGAACAAATTATCTCCGTAAGAGGACTAGGGCCTCCCCGATGGCGCAGTCGTAGAGTCGTCACCTTTTAATCAAGGGGTCCCGGGTTCGATACCCAGTGGAGGAACATAGTGGTTCGGATCCCACTATAAACTGTAGGTCCAGTCCCAATTAGCCTTTCTGTGCACAAAGTGAACTTAAAAAACAACAATTCAATTCAATTCAATTGAATCATCTTATCAATATTTTTAAATCTGCATGCACCTGCTTAATTTAATAGATTATACATTTATATTCATTGCAGGCAGAAATGTGAGAGAAAACAATGCATTTTTTTCAGGGGATGCATGAGTCAATAATAATGTATATTTTACGGTTTATACTCTATTATATTGCATTGATTCAATAGTATCCTTATTTTCTAAAGCAAGCGTGAGTTTCTTTGCACACACCACGCAGGCCCTGCTTGATGTAAATCTCCCATGCAGTAACGTCACGGTTGCCTTTGGCATCACGCTTTGGCTTTAATTCGAGCCCCGGTGGGTGCTTCGTTCGAGATCCTGCAGCAGTTTTACTCGTATCTATGCCTTGAGCATGTCACTTGCAACGGAACCTATAAAATGAAACTTTCTGCATCGTAATGGGCGTGAAACTCTACATGTACCAATGATAAGGTGTGGACGATTCATGCGTCAGGCGTTGGATTCGGTGTTACGAGGAAGAAGGTGACCAAGGAATGAAGTCAAGACCCAACAAAGGCCGGCCGAGGAAGACAACCAGGGAAGAAGATGCAGGCATCATTGAGATGAGCGAGGGCAATCCCTTCATGGCTGCAACGAAGATTCGCCAAGAGTTGAAACTGGAGTGCCATGCTGCAACAGTTCGACACCGTCGAGCGGCAAAGAATGAAGCAATGACGCATTTCCATCACGAAGCACGGGTCAGTTTTGCTTTACAATATTTACCAGCTCCTGAAGAAATTTGGCAGAACGTAATTTTGAGCGACGAGAAAGTATTTTCGTCTGACGAAAATGGTCAGGTTTATGTTTGTAGGCGCAAGAACACTCGCTACGGCTACGAGAACATTTCTACCCATCCTAGGAGCGGCAGGATATCCGTGGCGGTGTGGGGATGGATTGGTGGAAGTGTCTTCGAGAATAAATTCACAGGAATACGTCGCAGTGCTGGAAAACCACATGCTTCCCAGCGTGCGAGAGAGACGCCCTGAAGATGAGATTCCTCACGTGACTTTCGATCAAGACAACAGCAGCGTCCATACATCGAAAGCGACCACCACCTGGTTTAATCAGCAGCCAGGAATTTCAAGAGTAGATTGGCCAGCGAAGTCTTTCAATCGAAAACATTTGGGCGTTGATGGTGAGAGAGTTGGAACCTAGACAGCTGAGAACAAAGAAAGCTCTACTGGCTCACGTGTTTGATGTCTGGAAGAGTTTAAGGAGAAGACCAAACATCTGCTCGTGGAATCCTTGCCTCGTCGACTAGATGCAGTGCTTGAATCCAACGGTGGGTGGACACAGTATTGAAACCCAGCACGGTTTAACCGGTCCTTTTCTACATTCCAGAACAAAACTAATTACACACATCTCCGTATGCAACTTAACTTTCCAATTCTTTCTTATTGATACCTTGGGGTGCTCATGGTTACTTTTTCGCACACCTGAACCATTATATTATATTCTATAATATTAATATTCACATTAGTGAACAGATTTGATTCACATGAAATTCAAATGCACAGCACACATGCATCCATTCCTAACACTTAACTGTTAGTTACATTACACTTGTCACCTTGTCACAGTTCTAAATCAGGGGTAGGGTATTATGGCGGAGACTGTCATGGAAATTTGACTGAGTAAACAGGGCCCAAGTTGAATTACGTCATCAATTAGCCATTGCTGTTATACAAATAGTAATTTGTAGATTGTAAGGGGAATTGTTACGAGTAATAAGTAATTTTGGAGTGGGGAGGCCTTAGATTGATAGGGAAATTATGGTGGGTGATTAATGAAGTTAGTGGGATTTTCAGGTAGCGGGATTGATAATTATTTTGGGGGGCAGGGAATCCCAAGTCTTGTGTATTAATATTACGTCTTAGATTGCTTATTTGGAGAGAGCAATATCAACAGGAAGTTTAAAATTGGCAAGGAAATTTTGTTGGGAAGTTTGAGTATTAAATTTGAGGTGGAGGGGAGGGGAATGAAGTTTTGATAAAGTGTTACGTCTTAGATTGTGAAGGGATTTCTGACGATTAAGAAATTGACAAAGGTTTGGGCGGGACTCGAACCCGGAACATTCGGTGTCTGGATCGTTAGTCCACCACTAACAGCGCTTCGCCACAGAGCCGGTTCTCTTTGGTGGCCAAGCGCGTTAAGTGGTCCACTTCTGATCCCAAGAAATTTCCGCGTTCGAGCCACGGCTTCAGTATTGGTATCATGGCATCAATTTAATCTAATCGTCACTCATCCTCATTAGCCGAAAGTGGCAGAAGAGCGATTTAACATAACAAAAGATACAAAAACAACTTTAACACTCTAGTAATTTCTGATCAATAGATGCGTATTAGCTTTCATTGTTGACTCTTTAAGTGCCACCCCGATGGCGCAGTGGTACCGTCGTCGCCTTGTAATCAAGGGGGTCCCGGGTTCGATTCCTGGTGGAGGCACATAGTGGTTCGGATTTCACTTTAAACTGTAGGTCCTGTATTATATTGATACAATATCTTCAGGAAAATAAAGCGTAAAATTGAATTCTGCCTCTGAGTCAGTCCATGATATTGTTTACGTTTGAAGGTAATATATTAAACATGACTATCAGCATAACCGAACGCATATAATGAGATGATTTATTAGTGTTACCAGACTAAAGGTGTGGAGTGCGGCCTGTTGCCTCTTTCATTACGGAATTCCACATGTAAAAATTGATCAGCTCTTATTGCGAGTAACCATTATAGGCTTAGACCAAAATCTGGCGTTTGTATTTCAATTCACTTCCTCAACAAATCCTTTCTCGATTGACTAGATTTTAAGCGGAGCGTCATTCAGTTGTCTGCCAGTGTTATTTTTGCAGAAGCAGCTCGCTCGCACCCACAGCGCTCCGCCCACTCGACGAGACGCGTTGTCTGTGCAGTGCAGAACAGTGACAGTGTTGCCTCTCTATTCGATCTTTGTATTCTCTTTTGCCTGCCACTACACACACATTTCAGACAATTCTTCCCATACAACAAATGGAAAAGCAATCAGGCAACGGTTAAATGGCTGTTTTCTAGATTTTGTATTAACACTTTCCATGGTCAAGATATGTTAATTTGGGACTCCCCGATGACGCAGTGGTAGCGTCGATGCCTTGTGATCAAGGGGTCCCTGGTTCGATACCCGGTGGAGGCACATAGTGGTTCGGATCCCACTTTAAACTGTAGGCCCAGTCCCGATTAGCCTTATTGTGCATAAAGTGGACTTAAAACACCAAATCAATCCAATATGTTAACTTGGTTCTGTTTCGTATTCCCACAACTTGGGTATTTTAACATTTTAATTTTCATCCGTTTCATGTTTGTATGAAAGAATATGGTGGGAAAATACACTACTTGAGACAATATCACTAATAATAATTGGCCGCCGCTGTGCCCGAGCGTGGTAAGCCGTCGGCTTTTGATCTCGCTGCCGAAATTCCCGGGTTCGAATCCCGGCCTGGGTATGATTGTTTATGAGTGTTCCTTCATGAATTTTATCATACACTAATCCTCATCGTTGCGATTAGCCAAAAGTAAAGTAAAAAAAGAAAGGTAATAATAATAGTAATAATAATAATATGGATCTAGCCCCCCATGGTTTCTTTATGACTGGCCTTTTATCAATTTCATCGAGTCATCATTCATCCTCATTGTTGCGATTAGCCGATAAATCTTAGAGAAGCTGCGAAAAATAAGATGTAAAATAATAACAGAATCCCACCAGGACTTCTTTCCCCACTAAAGATTTAGGAATTCTAGCATCTACTCCTAACTTGTCTAATAACACTTTATTTTTCACAAAATTATTAGCTCCTTGTGACGTGTTGTATAATACTCGAACTCTATTTCGTCCACTTTGACCTACATACTTTACTTTCACATTATTATCCATTAACATATATCCAACTTTAACTGGATGCAAATTTCCAAACTGTTGATTTCTACTTTCTATTATTACTAAATAATTAAGATTCGTTTGCGCCTGACATATTGGTATATTTTTTCTTCATGATTGGAAATGTGTTCCGTCCTAGAACTTTTGTTTCACATTTCATTTTGTGATGTATTCTTCTTTCTTTTATTCGGCCCATTTACTTTGTATGAAAGATCCATAAGATGATTTCCATCGTGTTCTTCATGTTTTGAATCAGATGATATTATATACTCAATATTATCACTGGTTATAGTATTATTGAATATCGCACTATGTCCGTCCTCAACAATTCCCTTTTGATCCATTGTGATAAATAAACGAGTCAGTTAAAGCACATCTCTTATACAAACCAAAGGAATATTGACCGTTTTAAATTGTAATTGATTTGATTATTTTCAATCAACTTTTGTCCCTTTCTTTCACGATAGATAATAAACACTCTTAGTCTTTCTGCACAAGTTCTTCAATTAATTCAATAACACTCGATTCAATCTCACTAAGACAAGGCTGCAACACTCGGATTGAATAAAGTAAAAGCTATTCACATAATCTAGAATCTCAAGATCACTTTGATAGCGTTCAATCCAACCGCAATACTCAAATGCACACCAGAAATAAAAAGATATCTTTATAAATGATTTTAAACGGTGTATAACAATGCTAAGACATTGATTGATTGATTTGGTGTTTTAGGTCCTCTTTATGCACAGGATGGCTAATCGGGACTGGACCTACAGTTTAAAGTGGGATCCGAACCACTTGTGCCTCCACCAGGTATCGAGCCCGGGAGGCTCCAATGCTAATACAGTAGGATATAAACTGTGCAAATAGAAAATAAAACTATGGACAGACATATGAGACAAAAGCATTAACTTTTTGATGAAGTACATTATTTTTTATGTTTTTAGCCTCAGTCTATTAACATAAGCTACAAATTCTTTTCTTGTTACTTCACATAAATATATAGGATTGGTAAATGTTCAGCAGAATCGAGATTTCAAACATTTGCTTTTAAGTCAATGTGCGTCTAGGTTTAAAATATATCCTCTCAAATATTTGATATCCAACATTTTATATTGCATAAAATTGAAATTTGATGAGAGGTTTGAACAACACTATGTAAAATATATCGATAATGTTGTGCAAGGTGAAATAAAAAATTAACAGTGTACATTTCTATTCACTAAGTTAAGATCAGAATGTAGGACTTACAGACAATTATGTTCATCGCAAATAGAAAACACAAGACAAAGAGGACACGCATTTCTACTTCGGTTCGTGCTTTCTGGAAAGAAACAGAATTTATGTGTAAATATAAAAATAGTGCAAGCTTACATTGATGTATAGGACTAATATATTTTTGTAATATTTTCCAAATAGAGTTATTTCTAATCCGGTCACTTTCCTTCTTATTTTTACTAAAAGTATTGTGAAATGTAAGAAGTATTTTCATCATATCCGTTAACGTTCATCGAGTGTTCGTGATTAGATTTTAAGAAACGTATTGTCTGAAATTAAGAAATTGAAGTAGTAGTATAAAATATGATATTATAAACCCAAGAAAGGAAGAGCCCCCCTCAAGCAGATTTGCTTACACTTAAAACAAGCTCAACATGTCCATATGAGCTTTTTGCTCAAGTGTGGAACCCCCCTCTAATCCAAGATTTTTGTAAAAAAACCCTCATGGATTCCATGAGAAAGGAAGAGCCCCCTCAGATTGATGTGCCTATACTTACAAAAGGCACTTCTGTGAGATTGTTGTCCATAATTTTGTCAAAAATATGCTCCTCTTGATATTTTCTTCGGCCACACTTAAAACTAGGCCACGACACACCCACCCACACACACCCACACCCACCCACACTCACCCACACACACACACACACACACACACACACACACACACATATTGACCTTGACCTTGACCTTGACCCTGAGCTTGACCTTGACCTTGACCTTGACCCTGACCTTGACCTTGACCTTGACCTTGACCCCGACCTTGACCTTGACCTTGACCCTGACCTTGACCTTGACCCCGACCTTGACCCCGACCTTGACCTTGACCTTGACCCCGACCTTGACCTTGACCTTGACCTTGACCCCGACCTTGACCTTGACCTTGACCTTGACCTTGACCACACCCACCCATATACACACATACACACACACACATACACACCCATACGCGCATATGCTACCTTGTGGGGACTCTGTTAGTGCACATACACTGTGGGGACCGGGGGAAATCACAGTCGTAGTCTGATGTGTTTGTTGAAATTATGTGACAAATAACACAGTAAAACTATAAACTCCCGAAAATTAAAGGTAACCTACATTGTGAGCAAATTATACAAGAAAAACGTTTCCTATCCTTGTGGGGACACCAGTACCCACAAGGCCTGTGAAATCAGGTGGCCTCGGGTCCCCACAAGGTCCATTAGATTCATGAAAATTTGCACTTACACTCCATACACACGATTGATTCTGTACAGACGCTGTGGGGACCGATGTGTAAATAAGTTTGAAAATGCTACCCTGTTGGTACTTGACAATAAAAGAGAGGAAATACTTTTAGTCTCTGTCGATTTTTGCAGTTTTTGTCGTTTATGATATTTTTCATAAACAAAATCGTAAATACTTGTCCTGCAGAGAATAAATCACTGGAAAAGAGAAACAGATGTTACATGAAATAGGAGACATCTGACGGTGGATGTAATTAAATGACTGACAAATAAAGTTAGAAAAATAAGTATACTAACGAGTGTTGTGCTATTTTGGGAAGAAATGCAAACTTCTGTGTTTTAACATCAAGACAAAAAGTAAAAAGCTACATAGCAAGCGTATTACAAATAATAATGATGATAATAATAATAATAATAATAATAATAATAATAATAATAATAATAATAATAATAATAATAATACCACCACCATGTGATATGATGTGGAAATCTTGCAGAGGGATATAGGACTTGAAATTGATTCAATAAAGTTCCGAGTTCGATTATTTTCTTCCAGTGTCCCTTCATCAATTTTATCTAATCGTCACGATTAACCCAAAAAGCCAGAAAGATACGATGCAAAATGTGATATATATATATGCAAAGTATCTTTCATTGTTCTCACAAACTATTTGTGTTTAATTTATATACATTTCGAATCATGCTTTGCTTTAAGTTAAATGTTAATTTTTATCTAAATTTAATTAAACATTACAATGCTGACCAAGGCATGAAACAAGGCTCAACGGTGTTACTAAATTAAATTAGTTAATAATTTAAAAAGTGCTTTTACAAGGGATATAACTTCTGATGGAAAATCGAGTAGTGTCCCTACAACGTTGTTATCTTCCATTGAAGAAATATATAGTGCGCTCAAGGGTAGAAATGTTCCAAGCGGAAGCGGGAGGGGTGTATCATGGACAAAGTCAATATATTTTTCAAGGAAGCTAAAATGTAACTTTACACGCCATGAAAATACTAACAGTAACTGTTATTATTATTATTGATTTATGTACATTTCTAATTTATGATAATATATTATTCTTTTATGCATTATTTACATCTCACAAATTCAATCAATTTACTTTATGTGCTCGGATGCTTTGAAATAAGGAAGTCATGGCTTCAATTCGCGATAGAAATTCGATATACGTTTAAGAAACTTTTCGCTCCACAAGCTTACCTTTTTGTTGTTGAAGTGTATTATGTGCTCACAAGGTATATTACTGCCGATCCAAAGCGAGTAGTGTCCCCACAAGGATGATATCTTCTGTTGAAGAAGTGTTTGACGTTCCCACAAGGTTTATTACTTCTGATGCAAAGTGGGTAGTGTCCCCACAAGGTTGTTATCCTCTGTTGAAGAAGTGTATGATGTCCTCACAAGGTTTATTACTTGTGATGCAAAGTGGGTAGTGTCCCCACAAGGTTGTTATCCTCTGTTGAAGAAGTGTATGATGTCCTCACAAGGCTTATTACTTCTGATGCAAAGTGAGTAGTGTCCCCACAATGTTACCATATTCTGTTGAAGAAGTGTATGATGTCCTCACAAGGCTTATTACTTCTGATGCAAAGTGAGTAGTGTCCCCACAAGGTTACTATCTTCTGTTGAAGAAGTGTATGATGTCCTCACAAGGCTTATTACTTCTGATGCAAAGTGAGTAGTGTCCCCACAAGGTTACTATCTTCTGAGGAAGAAGTGTATGATGTCCCCACAAGGTTTATTACTTCTGATGCAAAGTGAGTAGTGTCCCCAAAATGTTACCATATTCTGTTGAAGAAGTGTATGATGTCCCCACAAGGTTTATTACTTCTGATGCAAAGTGAGTAGTGTCCCTACAAGGCTACTATATTCTGTTGATGAAGTGTATGATGTCCTCACAAGGCTTATTACTTCTGGTGCACAAGTGAGTAGTGTACCCACAAGGTTACTATATTCTGTTGAATAAGTGTATGATGTCCTCACAAGGCTTATTACTTCTGGTGCACAAGTGATTAGCGCCCTCACAATGTTGTTATCTTATGTTGAGGAAGTGTATGATGTCCTCAAAAAGTACAGGGGGGCTTAAAAATTTTCGAAGGAAGGAGGGGCGACATAACACATGGGTAAAATCAATATTTCAGTCAAGGAAGCTACAAGTTAGATAAAACTAAAATAATGCTTACTGGAAGAAAGCAATGTTTCGTTTTTTTTCCTTATGCCTCAGGCCTCCCCGATGGCGCAGTGGTAGCGTCGTCGCCTTGTATTCAAGGGGTGCTGGGTTCGATACCCGGTGGAGGCACATAGTGGTTCGGATCCTACTTTAAACTGTAGGTCCAGTCCAAATTTGCTTTACTTTGCATAAAGTGGACTTAAAACACCAACTCAATCAACACTATGTCAGTGTTATATCTAAGGAGAAGGCAACTGTGAAGTCATTATGGCGGGGAAACAAATATGTTTTGTTTTTTTATCGCTTTGGAAGATTCCTTCCACTGCAACTGCTTACTCATGATATCCGATTAACTGTAAACATGTTGAAGGGAAAGAACGGCGCCACATATCATGGAGGAAGAAGAAGGAAGTGAAGGCACAGTGAATGATCCAGTGGGTAAAGCAGGCAGGTTATAATGATTTTTTTATTTTAATGCAAGTGTCAATTTTTCTCTTCGGTGGGTCCTTTCGGCGGTACGAACGTTCAAAAGAGTCCGTTTTTATTACATTGCTCTCTGTGGTAAAACCACGCGTCCTAGGGGTGCAAGGAACACATATTGAGATCAAAGCAACGTCATCAAAACACGAAGCCTTCGGTTGGCAGAACCGACATTTCAACTGATTCAAGTACTGATCGGCGATATATCGCGATATTGAGGAACTATCGTCCTGGCGATATTAACTAGACGATATATCGTCACAATATTTTTGCGATATATATTGTAGAGAGCGAGACGATATATCACCCATATCACGATACGGAAATAATATCGTATCGTCTGCGACGATATTTTCTTGACGATATATCTCGATATCAAAATTCCGATATTGTACATCCCTAGATTCAAGTCCAATTTATGCACAGATGTTAATCAGCCCGCCTCTGCATCGGATACGATATTTGTTTATTAAAGTTTACGTATTCTGGTTATTTCACGTCAGGAACATAGTGATTTAACAAACACAATGACTAGGATTCGAACCTGGGACCTCTGACATACTACCAGTCGCTACGGAAAGCAGACTTCAGTTTGCGGGATCCAGAAGTCCTGTCCCGGGAAACTTCGGGAAATGATTTCCTTACTTTCGGGATTTCCGATAGGTCAGGAATTTAAAATGATCGCGAAATAAGAATTCTGGATATACTTAATTATGGGAAGGGAAATCTTCTAGAAATGGCATCAAAATACCGAAAATAATTTCTTTGGGGACAAAATGTGCATGGAACTCAATAATTTCAGGAGTGTTAGGAAATTCTGAACATTACCCATCCATAAAAGTTTCTGAACTAGTCGGGAAATACGTGAAATTTTCTGTCCTGAAGATCGGGATAGTTTTATAAACCGTATCGATCCCGTCCTGGACCTATAAACTCCGATCACTCACTCCCATAAAGTCAAAAAAACAGTTTTTTAAGTCCACTTTATGCACAGTAAGGCTAATCGGGACTGGACCTACAGTTTAAAGTAGGATCCGAACTACTATGTGCCTCCACCGGGTATCGAACCCAGCACCCCTTGAATACAAGGCGACGACACTACCACTGCGCCAGCGGGGAGGTCTGAGGCATTAGGAAAAGAAAGGAAACATTGCTTTCTTCCAGTAAGCATTAATTTAGTTTTATCTAACTTGTAGACCTATTTCATTTGATGATTTTTGGTCTTTCCATTAATTTACAGTGAACGAAAATATTCTCTAAATAATTTGAAAAATGTAAATAGTTAGGTCGTCTTCTGTGGCAGAGAAGTAAGTGTAGCGCCAGAATTCCTGGATTCGAATCTCTGTCAAGGCATAATGTGTTTTTGTCTTTCCATCTATTTCACAATTTTATCCTTGTCGTCGCGATTAGCTAAATTAGCAGAAAAGCGACGTAAAAATACAGACGGAATTAGTTTGATATTTTCTCAAACAGCACATTTGCAAGGGTCATTCAGGGTTGACCGACCAAGACTACAACTCCTACAAGGACAAAACTACGTGAGTTTTTAAAGGAATTTCCCTGAGCATACAAGCATAACTGCTATCAATGTGTCAGTTCCGTGAGTTATTTGGCGTTGAAGAAAAAAGACTGCTGTCATAGCCACCACAGGATATCTTGATTTTTTTTTTTGTCAGTGTTTCATCTGTCTAAAATTTCTTCTCTCTCATATTATCTTTAAGTGGCTCAAATAAATCTGATATTCACTAAGAGCTAAGCCCGGAGTGTAAGAACATGAAGCAAAACCCTTTCGGAGAGTGATTGCTGTCAAATTGACCATGTGGGGAAATTATGGTGAAGGATAACATTTGCAGACAACATCAACGTCTTATTTATACAAATGTCATTATACGGCACCCTTCATCAATGTGCAGGAAAACTTGGCATAAATCATGACCCTTTCCCCAAAAATTTACATAAAGAGCACCTTGCATGTCCCAGTCGGACAAATGTGTCCACGCTGTTTATTCGTGAGGAACTAGCGTTCTTCGTCCAGCTGTTGAGATCATTCGTACACTCTTGCCCATTCTCCGGCAGTTTTATCGTTCTCCTATTTATCATTGCACATTACACTATACCGAAAGTCACTGGTAGATGAATTTGCTTAGTTTGATTGATTGATTTGTTTTAAGTCCACTTTATGAACAGAAAGGCTAATCTGGACTGGAGCTACAGTTTAATGTGGGATCCGAACCACTGTGCCATGTGCCTTCACCGGATATCGAACCCGGACTTGATTACGAGGCGACAACGTTACCACCGGGGAGGCCCTGAATTTGCTTAGTGTCTCGTACAGTCGCTAACTAGTCAACCGACCGTCCCTCACAAAAACGCGGCGCAGCAAATGGAAAAACTGTAGCAGAGGGAAGTTTATAATCGCTTAACGTTGATCCCCTTAACTAGCAACAGTCACCTGAAAAAGAATCATCTGAAGCGTCGCCACGAGTACTGTTGGCTAAATGTAAGATGTTAGGGAGGAGAGCTCTCGTTTTATGACAACTGTAGAGGAAATTGCAATTTAGTCGCATACGTCCTCGATATTTTCTTCTTATGCCACAGTAATGATATCCCCCAGTTAAGAAAATTCTAACAAAGCATCCACGACAAGGATAATTTGCATAGGCATTCCTTCGCCTACCGCATTTTCTCAAAATTGATCCATACAACTACAAGCATCCCCATATCTTTTCCCAAACTGGGCAAGGATTTTCACTTCGAGCACTTGGGGCAGGGTAATATTTCATATCATAAAAAATTACCGTGACATTTTATTATTATTATCATTATTGTTGTCGTTGTTTTACAAATCATAAAATTTAAATTGAATTGAAAATACCGTGGCGTTGTTGCTAAGTTCAGACTTGAGTCCTCTATTTAAATAGAAACTGGATTCGACTTGCTTCATTTCCATAAACTTTAATACTTATTTTAGGAACAGTTCAGTGTCTTTTTGTATTTTTTCACGATGTGTATATCAGAGACTAGGGTCAACCCGATGGCGTAGTGGTAATGGCGTGGCCTTGTAATGAAGGGGTTCCGAGTTCGGTAGTCGGCGGAGGCAACCAAAACTTCGGATCCCACTTAAAACTGTCGGTCAAGTCCCGATTAGCCTATCTGTGCATAAAGTGGACTTAAAAACAAAAACGCAAATATCAGAGACCGCTAAGTCTGATATCTTTCAAGACACACCTTGTCCATGTTTTCACGCAACAATTTCCCTATTCAAATGATATTAGGTGTTCCCAGACATCTCAGGTAGATCAAGTGCTTCACTGTGTCCCCCCTTTCCCAATATGAGCGCGAATGCTAACATCCTACAAATTTTCGAGTAAGGAAAGAAATAGAAGCTCATTAAAAATAATATGGGTTATATTTAAAGATTCGTATTTTGCATTTCTGATTTTAACAAAAGTTTTAGCATATTTAAGAATATTTCAGTCAGAGGCGCAACCACGAATTTTTGTTTGGGGGGCAACCACTAGGATGAACGAATCAATAATAACAACAACACGATTGTAATTAGTATTACTATTTTTATTATTAATAATAGAAGTAGTACCAAACATTATTATTCACGCAATAAGGGGGGTTAGAAGTCGGCGCCCAAGCAATAGTGTTGGATCAAACTATTTGAAATATTTTTTCAACACTTTCATTTTCATTAGCTAATAATGAAAAACAAGCACACAAACTGAATTTTTGAACGACAGAGAATGCATAACGAATATAATTCTTATGGCGAGCGAAGTGAGCAAGAAAATTTTTAGAACGAAAATTGTGAAAACTGAAAATAATATAGATTCTCTTTTACATATTTTTCTTTCATTTGGATCGTTCGGCTCCTAGGGCTGACTCCCGCCGCCGCTCTAGCTACATACGGCTCTGAACTTGATGAGACTGTAAGAAAATTAAGTATTGCGAGCAAGAAAAATACGAAATGTATTTTTATTTGTATAAAATTTGAAATAAAGTGGCGTAGTTACCCTTTTCTCCCCCGCTGCAGGTGCCTTGGCCGTCTAGAAGAAAAAATGCAAGAAATACGTGAAAACATATTCCATATTGAGTATCCTTTTGTCCTGTTACTCTTAGAGTCTGCCAGTCTTGCTTTTCTTTTACTTCAATGTTTGACCCCCCCCCCCTTTCCCCCAGAATGGATTTTCGTCCAAGGTTGGGGGCAATGCCCCTGCCCTCTGTCGTTGCGCCACTGATTTCAGTTATGTCTGTAGAACATCATTTAAAACGCCGTATTGCTACTACTTTGAGGGGAAAAAAATTCAAGAAGCGCCTTCTGTGGATGGCTCCCTAGTCCCCCTTTCCTTTCCCTCGCTAGGGGCTTGAAAATAATAAACGTGTATTCATATCATTAACTTACAGACTGTGTTGCGACAATATATTTCTTTTGTTTGCTGCGAAGAAAACACAACGTTTATGTGTGAAAATATGAAAAAAAAATAATTTATATGTCACTCACAAAGTACTACAGGGACAACTCGGTTTGAAGTTTTAAATACCGAGATCCGGAATTTCTTGCACGATGAATAATATTGATATCTCATTGTTATCAAAGGAGTATGAGTTCGACGGGACGATCCCGTCCCCACGATGTCTAAAATTGACAAAAAATCACATATTATGCAAAATGTCGGTGCTTGGGGGAGGGTAACCGTGGGTAAGGCGCCAGAATATCTAGCTGGTTATATTTTTCATTATTGACAATGTAATTGTTTTTGGAAAAAATAAACTCGTTGGAATCATTACGAATATTAGATATCTCAATTCAAAAACATATGAAACACTTGAACGTGGATCGATCTCAGGAAGAAACCCATTGAAACAGAGGCGCAACCACGAATTTTTGTTTGGGGTGGCAAGTGCCAGGATAAATATGCCATATTAATAATAGTAATAATGCTAATAATAATAATGTTAATAATAATAATGTTAATAATGTTATTATTATTGATTTTGCCATATTTTACTTTGCTTATTGTGTTACTTTTGGCTAATTTGCCAAAATGGGGATGAGTGATGATTTGATGAAATTGATGAATGGACACACACTCACAAACATCCATGCCCAAGCCGGAATTCGAACCCGGCACCAACATTATTATTATTATTATTATTATTATTATTATTATTATTAGTAGTAGTAGTAGTAGTAGTAGTAGTAGTAACAAATACATTATTACCCTCGTAAATTATGCAAGAAGGGGGTAGAAGTTGGCGCTAAAGCATTTGTGTTCGAACAAACGATTGAATTATTTTTCAACACTTTCAATTTCACATTGACAAATGCATTCCAAATATAATTATTTTTTATATTAACATGTATAACTTTAGTGCACGATATGTGTTTCACATATCGTCGGTGAAGGGATGAAGTGACGTATCTTGATTTTTACGATTTTTTAAGAGAGAGATTTAAAGTTTCTCGTTCAACATAATACCGTCGTGCTCATTTGATATTTATTATATCAATTGCAAATTTTGTACAATAAGTTTATGATTGTTGTTACATCTGGGGAAAAAGTTAAATTTTGAACATGTTTTCATTTCTGCTGGAAGAAAAATTTCGGAATGTGCTTGAATCACTTACACCCCTTCGCCTTTTCATTTCAAAGATTGTGATTAAAGTTACGCCCTCCTTACATTTTTTTTAAAATGATCTTTTTGGTATGTAGAGATACAATTATTAATTTTCCCGTTAATATAAAGTATTTAATAATAGTTGTATTGATTTCATACCTTTATTTAAAAGTGATCCATACATTCATTTCTATTTATCCATTGCTGTTGAAAATATTAGTTAAAAGAAGTTAATAAAATACAGAAACTTAATAATGGTTTATCTTTAATGCAATTCAAGATATAGTAACACTTCAGTACAAAGAAAATATGAATTCTGGTTGTACTTGTAACTAAGAATAACTATGGGACTTTGAAGGCTCGTACAATAGAATATTTTTAATATTTTTTTAATGATATTTAGTGTGGAAGATTTTTGTAGAAATACACAAACT
This sequence comes from Lepisma saccharinum, assembly GCF_977018435.1. Classification (NCBI taxonomy): domain Eukaryota; kingdom Metazoa; phylum Arthropoda; class Insecta; order Zygentoma; family Lepismatidae; genus Lepisma; species Lepisma saccharinum. The sequence continues at coordinate 114,660,319 of NC_139232.1, read as the reverse complement.
CAGGTTCTCTCACTACAGGTGTATCTCCTTCACATAAAGACACCAAATCTGCATACATCTGTAGTGAAATCCTTGGTGGATGTGAGTGAAGACACTTTGGAGTTTTGGTGAATATAACTTTCCTTTGCAGCGAGATACTTCAATAAACCCATTTAAATGGCTGTCCTTGAAATAAATTTTATCTGGTTGATCCTTGATCACCATTAGTTATCGTATGCCTGTTCAGTCAATTCCTTCACCATTATCATCCTTCCTTACAGATAGGATCCTCAGATTTGATGCGACATCTCGGAAATCTAAGAAATTCATGCATTTGAAGGGAATGCTCAGTGTATGGTTTATCAGATCGTGCAAGTCTAAAAATTGGTAGCATCTGAGCTGGAATTAATACATTTCCAGTTGATTTTAGTTCCTTCATTCTGTCCGTGGTACGATTCAAAGAAATTTAAATTGATAACACTGATATGCTGAGCCATAGTAACAGTGTAGAGCATCATGGCTGCAACTATTGAGTTTTTATTTTTCCCTGTACAACCTTCAGCGAACAAGTAAATTTCTTCAACCTGTTTTACATCCAATTGATGAAGAAACTTGTTTAGACAAGTGAAGATTTTCGCATGCACCTCTGTAGGTCACTCCTTCGTGCCAAACAAAACAATGACATTCCCTTGTCTTCAGATCATAGAGTGTAAAATTGTATGTTCATAATCGTCTTTTATAAAATAACTTTATTTCATTTGAAATGGGAAGATAAATGACTTGCTGCAACTGAAACACTGCAGCAACAGTCTTGCATTGAAAGTCCGATGTGTCTTTAGCTTCCATTTTCTTCTTTCTTACAGTAACTATCTCGGCGATATGTTTTTAATACTTATCACCTAGTTCGCTCTTCTTCGACTCATCTCCTTCCAGAAAGTTGCTACACAGACCGCACGTATCCTTTTTTGGTCAATGAAAAGAAAGGTTCATGCTTTTGAATATCTTTCTGTATGTCTGATAAGTTGGTAAACGGGTGATGTTCTCTTTATGATCCTAAATAAACATTCTATACATTTTGCTTTTAGGCAGATCCGAATGAAGATATTGTCTTTTTGTATCTTTACTGCAGTAGTGAGATTCTACTCTTGGGGCCGGACCCTGTGGTCGAGTGGTCGGCCCCCGTGGCGGAGTGGTTAGCACATCGCGTTACGACGCCGGGGGTCCCGGGTTCGAATCCTGGCTCGGACATGAATGTTTGTGATTGTCTGTCCTGAAAAGTCCTGAAATTGAAATATGAATGAAATAATATGAGTGAATGAAGTGTGATGGGGTAAGCTTCCGCATAGGGGCTTTCCTTTAAAAAACAATAATAAAAAAAGTGGTTAGCACATCGCGCTGCGACGCCAAGGGTACCGGGTTCGAATTCCGCTCGGGCTTGGTTATTTGTGAATGTCCATTCATCAATTTCATCACTCATCCCCATCTTCGCAAATTAGCCAAGAGGCACAAAACGCGAAGTAAAATAAACTAAATCAATCAATCAATCAATCAATCGACTCTTGGGAATCTCTTTATGAGTTTTACATCATATTCTCTATTATTTTGTCCCTTTCCAGTAGGCTCTGAAGTTTTCCTCCTCTTCTCTCTTTCTCAATGACATCTTCTTTTGGCTAGAGCAGTTCGCATTGTTTTCTCTGATATAAAAATGTGTTTAGAAACATGGTTTTACTCACTGATACTACTTCTCTTTCCTTCTATGGTAAAAAGTAATGATTTGTTTTTAATCTTCGAGATTCTTCATTTTGCGTAGTTTGTGTTTACCGTCTGAAACCTTTACATATGTGTTGACGAATTCTCGTTGAAGCTGAAGGTCGTCACTTGCATAAAAGTCCTTAAAAAATTAATGTCTTTCCGCATCTGTGATTTTAAAGCATTCTTTACAAACTTTCCACATTTTCCATCACATTTTTCTTTCAGATTTCTCCCTGGAACTAACTTTTTTGTGCATAGACTAACGTATGATTCACCTTTGTTTCATAAATCTTATATAAATTTATATAATATTTCGTAAATCGTATATCTTGTTTCCCGATATAAGCTTACGCCAGTACGCGCCTTCATTTCTTAGCAGCCACTGAAGAAACTTCGCAGATATCTTTATGCAGAAAATTTCAAGATACGCCAATTGCAGGGTGCTTAAATCTCCGGAACCAGTGGGAATTCAGCCACGAAATTTTGACAGGTAACAGAGGAGGTAGTCATAAATCAAAAACGCAATTTTTCGAGTTACGCCACTTCGCCCCTTCACCGACGATATATGCAACATGGAGCGATGTGGACACTAAATTGTGTGCATATTCAAAGTTTATTTAATACATATTATATACAACTTATATTATTTAAATCCATTAGGCAACCAATTCATCCATCTCACAATAAACCAACAGCAAAAATTACATAAATTGTCTGCACGCTCCCTTTCCTCGAAACAATTGTTCGTGCATTTAAAACAAAATCAATTAAGACAAGTCTTATTTCTCTGTCTGGTAATTTACAATGCATTACAGAGAACAATGATATATTGCGAGCAAAGCAAACAAGAAAATTATTGAATTCAATTTTTTTGCAGGCTGAAATCAATATTGGTTTAATAGGGCTCAAACAATTTCACGAGACGCCAATGCATTCTCTCTCTCTTACAACTATTGTGCCTCCCCAACAGGGACGGCGACAGGGGTGGGCACGGATGGACAATTGCCTACCCAAAAATTGCTGTGCCAACCCAATCAAATTCAATAAATATATACTCTTGGGAGAATGCGAAAGGTCTAATAAATAAGTTTATTATGGTGTTCACTTCATGTATATTTTACTTGTGAATATTATCTATATTACAGACAAGTTCACATATTATCATTCAATAAAAAGCTTTGCCGAAACACTGATTTCGTGAATAGGTTTACAAAAGTCAGAGTAAATAATAAGTTGAATGGGATTAATTTAAGCTTTTCTTTCAACTTCCTTAATTTTATCATTGGAAAGCGAAAGGAATTTCCAAATCTTTTGAAACAAAAAATGTGATCTAATGCCCACTTGTATGCTTAAGCAGCCAGTAGGCTTAGGAGGCTTTATGAGAGGAGCAAAATTGTGCAGAATATGATCAAGATTAGAACAAGATTATGGGCCTGAGGGCTGCAGCTTCTGACTTTCACAGGGATGATGCATCAAATTGCTTTGAAAATGTGCCACATAATGAAAAGAAATAGATTCTTGAAATGTGGCAAAAATATAGAAATATAATTAACTGTCTGCCATAACTTGGCCAAAAAGTTGTAACTGAAACTGAGTGTAGAAGGGGTGGAGTGGAGTTGCTTGATGTTGTCAACTCCGGGCTTCCGGCCTGGGTATGATTAAGGTGATCTGTTAAACAAATAAAAACCTCTTCTTCGCATTGCTTCCTCCTGCAACACACAAAGTTGTTTAGTTAGGTCTATATTGAAATACTAAGACAGAGGTAATTTGATACGTCCCTTTCATCATCACGATTTTATATACCTGTAATTTCTAATTTCGATATCGTATCCAAAATAGATATAATAATTTTATATTCATTCTACTAATAAGAAGCAATCACAAAAATAGATTTTGATAAAACAGCTCCGTAGGTTTGAAAAATAGCTGCAGAATTAGTAATGACTTGATGAGTTAGCTATTGTATTAGGAATCTTCTTAAATGAGTTGTTGTTGTAAGTCCACTTTATGCACAGATAGGCTAATCGGGACTGGACCTACAGTATAAGTGGGGTCCGAATCACTATCTGCCTCCACCGGTTATTGAACCCGAGACCGCTTGATCACAAGGCGACGACTTTACCACTATGCCATCAGGGAGGCAAAAAATCTTCTTACAGATACATTTTCCCTATCAGTTACGTAATCATGTGATTTTTCTTGTGGTTAACTAACACAGAATAGGGACACAATTTTAGAACTTTGTGCTTCATAACGTAATACATACAATTTTATTTATTTATTTATTTATTTATTTATTACATTTCGGTGATATTTTGCCAAAATGTCCTTCTTTAGCTTAGGTAAATATTATGCAGAATGAACTAATAATTTGATTTATACCCGGGTTCTTGCTTTTTTTAAATTTTGCTAATAAGACATTATTCATACTTATGTCAAACGCTGAGCTGTATTGGGCGCTCGGAAAGCACACGTCAAGTAGTGACACCCTTATACAGATCGGATTGATTTCAGTTATTATGTATTAGTTTTAATCTGCGAATTAATTAATGTTTAAACGATATTTTTCATTTCATTGCAAGAGATTTTACCATTCATTATTTTTAGTAAGGGGTTTGCAGTCTGCGTGTGAAACAAAACAAGGTGGCGAACACACTATGTTTGCATTTCTCAGTTCGTCGATTTCATCAACATGTCGTAAGTGTATCTCGCGATTCACGATTATTGGTACTGCACGACACTCGAATCACGATGGGGACATTTTAGAATGAAGCGTCTTGAATTTCAGTCCGTATCTGTTGGTAATTCTATATCTTGGCCGGTTTGTAAATGCTATAGATACTTCTTACAGGCAGGTGTGCACACGGAGGTGCCAAAGGTACCTGGCTACCCCAAACGTCTTCTAAAAAATAAAGAAAATATGTTGAACTATCATTAAAATAATGAAAATAATATCAGTGGTAAAAAATAAGGAATTTCGTTTCATTTGAGATGACCAGCTCTCTCTCTCTCTCTCTCTCTCTCTCTCTCTCTCTCTCTCTCTCTCTCTCTCTCTCTCTCTCTCTCTCTCTCTGAGTCTCTCCCTCTCCACAAAACAATGTGATATTCCTTTACTATAGTAGACAGTAATCACGTAGTAAATAAATTATTTTTGTCTTGATAAATCGCAGAGCCCCTTCACATATCGGACCGTAAATATTATTTTCCCGAGGACCGACTTGTCTGTTAATGCAACCTTATAATATTTCCAATAAAACTTTCATGTTCAAATACTTTCATGAATGCTCTCTCACTTCTCATTCAATGACAAGTGTATCAATTTTCAGATTTTTGCTTACATCTGAATGCTACGGTTTAAAATGATATGTAACACATGACATTAACTATCGAGTGACCAGGTACAGCAATATATTTTATGAAGTAGGCTAATGTGCATTAGAAAACATGGTAAAACTGAACCTACAGATGTACTTCGTGAGAGTGATTCAGCTGATAGTACCCGTAGAGATATAGCCTTGTATTTATCATTTTCAATTGTTTACTTTCATTACTTAAAATATCGACACGGTGATAGTAAAACCTGTGCTAATGTGATAACAAATGCTCATTCTATATTGTTAAAATTTCATGTATACTTAATAGTTTCTGTGAAAATAACATGAAGTTACGACTATAGGCTAGCCATGTCCAGGTAGGTAACTGAAACTTCTCTTAAGGGACCCCCAAATAAATTATTCTCCGCGCACCTATGCTTACAACATCGCAAGTATAATTATTCTTTTGTATTTTGCCAGAGAAGACTCCTAAGTTTGTTGTTTTCAATTCAAGTGGCAATCTTGTTACGCGTCCCTGGAAGTTACGTCAGAGCGATCGTTTGGTGAGTTGGGTTGTATACGTACAGTCATGGACACTTCTGGTTTGTAATGATTGCACTGAAAGTTAATGGGATTGTTATAATCCAGACGTGTCCGTGACTGTACATACAGGTTAGATTTTCAGCGCTCATAGATCAGAAACTAAGCACTTTCGAGATTATGAGTATGAGGAAAAGTTTCTTGTTTTATATATATATATATATATATATATATATATATATATATATATATATATATATATATATATATCAGCATCCAACCGTTGTTGAAGTTGTTTTAGGACACCCTGAATATGTTGGAGGGGGGGGGGACGAGCATGAGTGCATGAAAAACTCATATAAGGTCTTAGATTTATACAGCCCACCCTAATTTATGAATATACAGCTTCTGCCCACCCGGTCGAAAATTTTTGGCGCCGCCCCTGCACATCGATGGTATAATGATAACATCGTTGCCATGTGATCAGGGGGTCCCGGGTTCGATATCCGCTGGAGGCACATGGCACAGTGGTTCGGATCCAACTTTAAACTGCAGGTTCAGTCCCGATTAGCATTTCTGTTCGTAAAATGGACGTAAAACCACAACCCAATCAATCAATTTTACAACTTATTTTCCTTCAAGTCGTTCGGCGTCCAGGGCAGACTCCCTCCGCCCCCTAGCTACGGTACTGAAGACTAAGAAAAGCAGGTAATGCGAGCGAGCGATCAAGAACGTTTTGCGAAAAGTATTTTTATTTGCATAAAATTTCAAGTTGTGGGCGGTAATTGCAGGTTCACATAGCCGTCAATGTTTTCCCCCCCTGTCCCCCCAAGAACTCATTTCCGTCCAAGGTTGGGGGGCAATGCCTCCCCTGCCCCTCTCCCCCCACGCCCTGTGGTCGCGCCACTGCATCGGAATGAAAGTGGCGACACGTGAGCTGCGTTCGCGCTAAATCTTTCGTTGCTGTGTCACTTGATGTCGACAAATAAACTCAAGGTCAACAGATTTAGGGTCGCGTGGGTGGTGCAGGGAAACGTGTAAACTGCTTACGTGCCAGCTATGATGTAAGCGCTCTCATTTTGATAGGAGTGTTTGGGATTGATTACGTCAGGGGGAATGATTTCCTTACGCTAACCTGATGTGAGGGTAGGAAGTATCAAGTAGGAATGAAGTTAATGGCAAGCACAAACACACCTGTTGTATGCACAGTAAGGCTAATCGGGATTAAACCTACAGTTTATAACTATGATCTGAATGTCTCCACCGGGTATCGAACCAGGGACTTCTTGATTACAAGGGAACAACCCTACCACTGAGCCATGGGTAAAGCCGAATTAAATATTATCATGAGGATTCATAACATACCCAACTTACAGACCCTATTTCCAAGATGTCTCAACTACAATTTTACATTAAACAACTCTGGGAATAATTGAATGTCGATGCTAAATTAAGATGTAACACAATTCAAACAAGTTTCGCATGTAGCAGTTTCCTAGCTTCTTCTTTGCTCCATTCATTCAACTTAAATTGACAATTTGTACTAGGTGGTTAACCGTGGCGACAAAGTAAGAGAGTGACGGAAAATGTGGTAAACAAATAAGAATAAATGCAATATTTCCGCAGCATTTGTCTCAAGTGACGATGGAAACTTTAAGTTAAACACCCACTGAGACGCGGCAACAGAAAGCAACAGAACTTCTGTTGTCTGCTTCCACTACAGGGAAACACACGGAATTTCCATGCCAGAAGTCTGCATGTTATCTTAAAGGTTATCGCCCACCGAGACGCCGGAAACGCGTCTGTTGCGTTCTGTTGTCGCGTTTAACAACGTCTCAGTGGGCGTTAAGCTTAACGCGTGAATTACAACCGGCTACTTCCAAAAACGAATCCCTTATCTTAGACGTTGATAGGTAACGAGGGGTCCGACAGCCCCTAGTGAAACTTAATTTGTCGACCATTTTGTGATACAAACTGACATGGCAATCCTCTTGAATGTACCCCATGCTAGGTGCTTGCACTTTAGACGTATTTCTACGCTCTCTCGTGTGCGTCTAAATGAGTTACACTTCTTGACACAAATATCACTGACTTTATTCCACAGAAGTCGAGATTTGTTGAACTTTAAGTTTTGAAAGTGAAAGTAATTAGAAAATATTAACTAACTCTCTGGCATTCCTAAAGCGGAAAGTGCGAGCGTCCCCTTGTAATCGAGGGATCCCGGGTTCGAACCTGATTGAGGCACATAATGGTTCGGATCACAGTGTAAACTGTAGGCCCAGTCCCGACTAGCCATACTGTGCATAGAGTGGACTTAAAACACAAAGTCGAACTTAAACTCTAAAGTGGAAAGTTTATTGTCACAGCAACCTAAACTTTTTATCTCTTCCTACAATGGGTAAGATTAATTCAGGTTTCTCCATTGTTACCAGTTTCCTTGTAAGCATCTTATTTATTGCCATTCCATCTTCGTCCTAAAATTAGGTTTCCCAACCAGGATTCTGTAAGTTTTCTTTCTTCTCCCATTCGTGCTTCATGACCTGCCCACCGAAACCGTCTTTATTTAATAATTCTAATAACATCTGGTGATGAATATAGATTATCAAATTCATTATTTTTTACCCATCATAATTTTTCCTATTTCCGACATACGACTCGCACAAGACCCTGAATGAAAAGAGGAGGTCAACTGAGCAACACATGAACATTTGAAAATCCTTGGAGAGAACAGTTGTTTGGCAAAATGCAAGACAAATAACGTTTTCATTTGTTTCAACCGGAGACACTGGCACAGTTCTAGAGGTCTGCACGGGCCTAAATTGTAAGGCCCGAGTCCGGCCCGGCCCGAGGAAAAGAAACCCGAACCCGACACGAGTCCGATAATAAGTAAATATGAGCCCGGCCCGAGCCCGAAAACATAATTAAAATTACTTTCCAATTCAGCATTTGAAAAAAAAAAATGGTCACTGTTGTACTTCGTTAACTAGCTGTTATAAAAAAATGTATTCTCATTCTCGAAGTAAACCATAATTTCAATAATTAAAAATTATTTTTCGATGACAATATTCGCTAACAAAATAGCCACGAGGCCCGGGCCCGACCCGAGCCCGAGAAGTTCTGGTTATTTATGGCCCGAGTCCGGCCCGCGGGCCGGGCCGGGCCTATGCCCGAGGGCCTGGCCCGAGCCCGTGCAGTTCCTCTGTAAGACTTAATCCAACTCATTAATAATAGATCGGGACACTGAGGGACGAGGTCCTCCAGCCTCCTCTCGCCACTCACACTACGCATCCCTCTCTCTTGGTATACTTTTGCGTAGATTGCTTATCATAGCTGTTACAAGAGCGGAAGTGTTCCGTTTAGGATTGGAATATGGAAGAGGATTCTAGTACTTGTATAGAGAAGTTTCTGACCTTGGTGCCTATTAATAAAACCAAGGTGTGTGTATATATGTTTGTGTTTTCTAAGATTCTTGTACTTGAGGAATAAATATAATAAAAGAAAAGTATATACAGAATATGAATATAAAATATAACAAACAAAATCATATATATGTTTGACCAGTGTTTCCAAAATTTCTAAATAGACTTGTATATGTTAAGGATTTGGTTGGTGCTGATTTTCAGCTTGAAAATCTTACGGAAATTTATAATGAAAAATATAATAAAATACTAACTTGGAATATATGATATTATCTAGTAAATTTATTGAGTAATATAAGTCCTTAGACCTTAAGCCTTCCAAAGGAACAGGAGTTGCAAGTATCTGGTCTTCCTTCTTTTAGTCCCTTTTTCCACCAGTAACAAGCGGCACTTTGTCGAACTTCAACAACAGCTATTATCAAAGTCTTGGATGTTGTACTAAACGCTCCGAGGATCCTTAACAGGACATTCCGTTGTACAGATCTGAGACTATCTCTCATTTGTTTTTGCGCTGTGAGATGCGCCCAGACTGACGCAGCATAGCATATCACTGGCATATCATTACTACAGTATGAACAAGTAATTTCAATGGTGCACAATAACGTTTTGTGTGAACAACAAATCACACAGCATTTCACAGTGATAGTCGCTCCTGCGGCATCCAAACATATTTTTTAGAAAATAATTTTAGGCATTATATGTTTCAGAATAGTGTTTCATATATTTACATTACATATATAGTATTTTACAGACTGAGCTTTACTCTTAACTTTTGTAGTCAACAATCATAACTAATTGATATATTACCTACGTGTAAAACGCAGATTTTCAGTTCTGAGATGGATGTTCATTGTATGTTTTAAGTCCAATTTATCGTCATATTCGGCGTTTGTTGAAAGCTCTTTCTGTTTCAGTGTACATAGTCTGCGTTTACAATAGACTTTCCCAGCTATATTTTCAGTTTCCTATTCTTTCGTTATTCTAACAGGCTTCTGTTTATGTTTTCTGATTCGTGTCTGATGTCAGATTAAGATCGATGACTTGCCTGTTGTATGCAGTAATACCGATCTCACTTCAAAACCTTTCTACGCTGAATATAACATGGTTTAACAAGTTGAACAAGGGATGCTGGACGGCGTGAGGAAGAAAATGAAGGGGTGATGAAGCACCCTTTCCCACCTCCTGGCGGTCCCCCTGATTATAAGTAAGCCCAAACTCATACACGAAAATAGTTATCGAACTACTAACACCGAAAAAGTTACCAACTGTATATTGCCAAGTTCATAGTTAATGCCAATCTTACATACCTACAAGTTTCTTGTGAACAATTTAATAAGTGTAAAATATCAGCACTATGCCACGAAAATTTGAGTTTCTGTTGTCTCGGCACGGTGAGGTTGTCAGTTTCGGAATGGTGTCCTTCCTTAATCCACGAAGCTGCATACTTTGGGGCAGGCAAATCTTATGACTGAACCATAAATAACAAATGATTTTTGAATGGTGTCTGTTACATAGTTAAGACATGGAATAATATATCCTTTCAATTCCATTTTTCTTTAAAGGGATAAAAACACTTCTGGCAGGAATAAAAATAATTTTCTTTTGCAGGGGATAAAATTTATTGTGGTGGGAAATCACCAGCACCCCTTCGCTTAATTCGCACACTGCTTAACTCATTTAATTATTAACCTTCCTAAAATACCACTCTTTCACCCCTCTGTCTTAACACATTCTCCCCGCTCCCGAACTTTCGTTTCATTACTAACATAAAAAGTAAAGTGTTCCCCTGTGCTTTGCACCAAGCTATGAAGGCGTATACGGGGTGTGGAGTTAGGGCCCCACACTTTCTTGATCACGGCCGAAGGTGGGGCCGCCTTTATCTCCCAGAGTATCCTCCACGTACCCACTTTATACTACACTACGTTGGGCGGGCACCAGAGCAGCTTGAACAGGTGGAAAAAATCCCGGGTCTCTCGCATGGTAGTCAGACGCTAGCTGAGCTACCGCGGTTTTCATTACTAGCAATGCAGATGCCATTCATTTAATTCAATTACTAGCAAGTAAGATCTTACAACCAAGTTCGTTTCTAGAACGCCGGGACAATCTTGGTCCACTATATCCATGAGACGTTATCTAAATTTAGCTTTAGTGCCTCGTACATACATATAATTCAAACCGTCAATACATGGACGAAGAGAAAAACGGGGGAACCGAAATTCCGCTGATCTGACGCCCTTGTTTATTTTAAAGGCAGCAGGGCACTAAGCACCTACCCCTGAACATATGCGGGTGGAGGTTGGGCGTCTTCAGGAATTTCTCCTTTTTCTTTCCTTATCTGTTTATTACTGAGGGAAAATGCAGGGCTTGAAGCTGAACGCTAGTTGTGGAAGCATTCCCTTTCATCCCGTGCTGCGGCGACCTATTGAAAGATAAATTATTTTCTACAGCACGCTGCATTCTTTATGGAACCAAAACACAATTATAGTCTGCCCCTTCCAAGGTCAAGTGGAAACAATCTGAATTTGTTTTCTAAACATATGAAGTCACGTACGCGGTCACGAAGACGACGTGGGCGACCCAATGCTTTCCGTATCAAGTTATGTTTATTCCGAACTGAAAGAGACAAACAATACCCAGTCTGTAGACCACATCGAACCAACGAAAAGCGACGTAAAATAACGAAGAAATAACTCATACCACAAAGAGCATATAGATATCTCACATATTTAATAATAATAATAATAGGTAAAATGTAAAGTTTCCCGCGCATATAGCACCGTGCATGAGGCAAATTTAGGGGACGTGGAAGCATATATTCTTGATCTCGGCCATTTTGGAGGTGATGTGTTCAGCACCACACTCCGGCCGCCCTTACTCCCGAGGATTACCTCAAGGTACTAATTTTTTTGAGTCAGGGTGAGCCTCAAATAATAATAACAATAATAATAATAATAAACTTCTGTATCTGTATAATAAACGAAACTTTGTATCAAGATACTTTGAGAGTTACTTACAGATATGTACTTAATCTTACATTCATTTTGAAAGACAATCTATGTTTCATAATTCCCGGGTCTCTTTGGTTATTCCTAGAACACCCTTGTTTATGAGATGGGGCCTAGTGTTGTGTAGGCCCCACCAGATCAAAACAAACATTGGAGGAGCAAGGGAGTTTGTGCTTTCTTCATAGCATTGCTAGCGACTTCTGCCCTGTAACGAATTCACAGCTCTCATAAACAAATGCGTGTGAAATAATGTGTAACTGTAAAGACAAGAGAAGAATTCGCACGAAACCTAGTGGTGTGAAAAGTTGGGTAAAGTAAGGTTGAACCCGCATTATTTTATTTTTTAAGAAATAAACTTGAAATGATAGTGAGGAAACAACAACACCAACAACAAAAAGAGAGGTTAGGCAGAAATATTGATCTGCTTTCCTGATGATACATACCACATTTCATTTAGCATAACAGAGGGCTTCCAGCCATTGGATGTAACCGTCACTTGAACCTTACATCCATGCATATACCTACCTATATGTACATATGTATGTATGTATGTAAATATATTTATGCATATTCACTACTTACCCATTTTTTACATTTGCAACGCTCTGTAGAACTAAATATTCAGAGCTTAATCATCGAAACTCAACAAAGAATAGATGTACAATTTGCCAGTAAGAAATTTACTTTTGAGTGCATAGGTGGGGGTGGGGGGGGAGCGGGAACAAAATAGAAAACTTACAACTCTGCTAAGATGGTAATTACTGTAAATTTAGAGCTTTTAGGCAGATTTTTTTACAGTCGCTGTATACCTTTGAGGACTAGAGTGATAATTCATTTGAGTAAAATTGGGTCAAGGCCTTCGATAAGGCGGGAGGAAAATGGATTTTCGCTATTTTGCGCGATTACAAAATGCTGTAAGTTGAGAGATGTTTAGTTTTTCTTTCGGCGAAGTGACGAACTTGATTGATTGATTGATTAATTTGGTGTTTTAAGTCCACTAAGGCTAATCGGGACTGGGCCTACAGTTAAAGTGGGATCCAAACCATTATGTGCCTCTACTGGGTAGAAGTGGCGAACTTGTTTCAACAAGTTAAACTTACTCTAACCTCTGGCGCAACTACTCTAACCTCTGGCGATATCTTCAATTGTACAAACATTGCCACAACAACAGAAACAGTGCTTTCATGTCGCACAAATATCTACACATTCAGTTGCTTGCTATAAGCGAGTGGTGTCAAAGCTACTATTTTAAACAGTGGATCTACAAGCTGATGGTCGATATGCTGACTGGATTGGTTTTCGTTGAAACACCCGCATAATATCGTTCGAATCTGTGCTTCAGGACAACTCAGGGCATTATTAAATGCCTCGATACCCATGGAGAACATGATAAGCTGCAACCCTAGCTCCAACTTGTTCAAACACAAATCTGGAACATATTTTGAAAACGAAGATTAATTGCTTCACAATGAAACTACTCGTTACGACCTTGTTGATTACATTTTTACAACTTTGGTCACTACAATGATAACAAACAATTGAGGATTTTAGGAATACAAGGGTGGAGGAGCGGCACCTCACGGTCGTACACATGCTTGACACATGTGTACATGAACATACCTTAGCCTAAAAGAAAAATTGTCCCTACAAGAAAAATTGTCATTTAACCAACTTTTACCTCAAGTATGCATTTTGTATGCGATATTTAATCGGAATAAAATTTGACTATTCCTAAAAAAATATTTCGGTCCCCCATTTTTCTTCTATCTTTCTATGTTTCCTCTATTCGGAGGAACGTTGTTGTCCATACCTTACTTTCTTCTGTTTTGTTATTTTACGTCCTTTTTTTACCTCTCTAGGTTAATCACAATACAATGAGGATGAATTGATGAGATAGATGACGGAACAAACACATATCGATTACCCAAGATTCGAACCTAGAACCTAGGATCAGTGTGTGAAAGGTTAGCCCCCAGTCCCTGGTTTCTATCCGGCCCTCTGGATTACTTCCTGCTTTAATCCTTCAAATCCCTCCTTTCACCTCACCCTGGGTGCCAAGCGAGCAGATTATATTTGAGCCGGAAATACGAAAGGGGGGTTTCACATAACAATTTATATTTTTAGTCCCTGGTTCGTTACGCATGTACATCAAGTGAATAAACAACTGGTTTAAAATGGACAGTACTGTAGTTCTTAGAGTTAATTCAGCAAATCATAACATTTCTAGTAGTGCCTCCTCGATGGCGCAGTGGTAGCGTCGTCGCCTTGCAATCAAGGGGTCCCGGGTTCGATACCCGGTGGAGGTACATAGTGGTTCGGATCCCACTTTAAACTGTAGGTCCAGTCCCGATTAGCCTTACTGTGCATAAAGTGGACTTAAAACACCAAATCAACAGCAACAACATTTCTAGTAAGATTATATTGTTTATTATACGTTGTTATATAGTATATATCTCTGCAAAACTATCTCTGCGGCCTACCCTCAGCTGAAATGATATTCCGTTCATTACAAATGCGTTTCCTTACGCCTTTACTCTTTCTTTTGGGCATCAACTATTCAATACGGAAATATCCAAATATTCAAAACTTTTCTAAAGGGGACTTGGGACAGCAAACAGGGGCTGGCTTACACCAAATGCTACATTCTTATAATAGTCTAGCCACCAAAAGTGGACTAAACTTCAGGAGACATTCCTCGTCGTCGAAAGATGGGGAAACACTGTTTTCTATAAAAGCCCAATTGGCTTTTTTATAGTCTGGGTAAACGTCCGTGGACGTGGACCACGTAGCGTTGGAAAATTCCACTGTAACGGTCTTTGGAAAGACATCTCCCCCACTGGGGTGATAAAAAAATTAATATCCAGCAAAGCACAATCCAATGAGCACACACACTTACATCCAGTAATAACATATAAGTACGCACATGGAAAACATATTACTTTACCCTACACCTTGTAGCTGGCCAGCAATTAATTAACATATTTCCAAAACCAGTAATGCTCAATCCGACCATTACAAGTGCTCCGAGGTTTTTCTTGGCTATGAAATTTATGTTACGAAGATTTCATACAAAATATACAAATAACAAGTACGTACAGGAGACAAGCAAGTTGCTTGAACCAACAGAGGGTTTCGTACCAAAGCAACAAAATGCAAGGGATACAACACTTGGATCTTCTTTGCAATCTTGAAAACAGCATTCACTGCACGTGAAGGGTACAACTAGACTATAGAAAAAAACGAACCTTTCCGAGAGTCACCCAAGTAGTGTAGGTGGCCGGGTTCTGCGCCCGAAAATGAGGCTCGGTGAGGCTCGCAGTGTTGCCAACCCCTTACTCGAAAAAACCACCAAGGTTTTTATCTCGGTCTAACCTAATTTAAAGCAAAAAGCTGGCAATACTGCGAATCTCACCGAGCCTCATTTTCTTGCAGTGTTGCCAGCTCGAGCGAGGCGTAGCCTTTTACGGTGTATGTTAACGGTTTGCTCTCGTAAGGCATGAGCCTTATTTTCTCGCAGTGTTGCCAGCTCACCCCAAGAATATTTCACAATGTGATATTTTACAGGCGAAGCTAACCTACAAATGGGAGTTGGCAACACTGGCAACATCAATTGCGGTTTAGTGTTGCCAACTTACCTCAAGAATATTTTACCATGTGATATTTTACAGGCGAAGCTAACTTACAGAGTAGTGTAGGTGGCCGGGTTCACAAACCGAAAATGAGGTATAGTGAGGTACACAGTGTTGCCAACCTCTTACTCGAAAAAATAACCAAGGTTTTTCTTTTTCGGTCTAACCTAACCTCAAACAAGGAGCTGGCAACCTTGCTTGAGGCTTTTCTCGCAGTGTTGCCAGCTGGGGCTCGGTGGGGCTCAGTGCCAACCTCTTACTCGAAAAGTTACCAAGGTTTTTATTTCTTGGGCTAATCTAACCTAACGCGAGGAGCTGGCAATCTTGCTTGAGGCTTTTCTCGCAGTGTTGCCAGCTGGCGCTCGGTGGGGCTCGCAGTGTTGCCAACCTCTTACTCGAAAAAATCACCAAGGTTTTTGTTTTTGGGTATAACCTAACCTCAAGCAAGGAGTTGGCAATGCTTGAGGTTTTCTCGCAGTGTTGCCAACTCGCCTCAAGAATATTTCACTATGTGATATTTGACAGGCGAAGCTAACCTACGAATGGGAGTTGGCAACACTGACTAGTGGAGGTAGCCGGGTTCACCAGCATCAATTGGCGATCAGTGTTGCCAACTCACCCTAAGAATATTTCACCATGTGATATTTTACAAGCGAAGCTAACCTACGAATAAGAGTTAGCAACACTGATTAGTGTAATCAGCTCAGTTGAGCACCATCAATTGGCGATCAGTGTTGCCAACTCACCCCAAGAATATTTCACCATGTGATATTTCACAGGCGAAGCTAACCTACAAATGGGAGTTGGCAATACTGACTAGTGGAGGTGCACGGGTTCTGCGCTATTATTTGCGATTCAGTGTTGCCAACTCACCCCAAGAATATTTTACCACATGTTATTTTACAGGCGAAGCTAACCTACAAATAGGAATTAACAACACTAACAACATCAATTACGGTTCAGTGTTACCAACTCACCTCAAGAATATTTCACCATGTGATATTTTACAGGCGAAGCTAACCTACAAATAGAAGTTGACAACACTGGTAACATCAATTGCGATTTAATGTTGCCAACTCACCTGAAGAATATTTCACCATGTGATATTTTACAGGCGAAGCTAACCTACAAATAGAAGTTGACAACACTGGTAACATCAATTGCGGTTCAATGTTGCCAACTTACCTGAAGAATATTTCATCATGTGATATTTTACAGGCGAAGCTAACCTACAAATGGGAGTTGGCAACACTGACTAATAGAAGTGGCCAGGGTTGCGTCCAAATCAGCAGCAGATGTCACCTAGAGCGCTGTTCCATCCGGGACTCAGCCAATCTCTGTTGTCCGAATTTGCGGTAGACGTGGAGTCGGAGGGAAGAGCAGAGAGGCGCGACAGATGCACGCTTGAACTCGCTGTGACGCTGCGCTTGGCAGCCATATTCTAACTTTCACTTTGTACAGACAATATTTACCGATTAGAGGATGTAAAACTCAGTTATATTTTAATATTTTATCGATAATACTGAATGCAGAAAACGTAAATGATGAAATAGCGTGTTATATTTTTAATGTGAGTAGTTAGGTGGAAATTATTGTCATCTTTGTTTGCGCCCCAGAGCGCGGTGGGTGAAGTTCGGGCTGACACCTGGCGGGAAAAGTGACAGCCGTACTACAAGGGGACATGCAGATTCGGACGACTTGGACGCGACTTCGAGTGCACGCGAGAGCAACGGGGGAGAACGGGATGGAGCGCTTGCCAATCCGGACACGGCTTTTGTAAACCTCTCTCGGGAACGATGTGCCACACACGCGCGCGCTGGCGCCTCTTATTATTTGTGCAAGAAAAAGATGTTAAACCTGTTAAAACTGCTCTGTGACCCTCTCGTTCTTCACGTCGTGGACGAAGGACTTCTCGGCGACCAGGATCACACTGCATACGGTGTCCTCGGGCAACGGACTGTTGAACTCGCAGACGATTTTGATGTTGGTTCGATCGTTGACCACCACCTGCTTCCTCTTCGTCGTGTTGATGACGAACATCGGCCTGCGGATTTTGAATTCGCTGGGCGTGTAGTACATGTCCATGCTTCCCTCGGTCACGCGTTTGAAAGAGGTGTAAGCTTCGTAAAGTTTGAGATAATCGTCTTTGGTCATGTCGAGGTTGTAATTCTCGCGCGGGAACACTTCGTTCCTGCCATTCTTCAGATAAATGTTTTTGATCTTGCAGTCGTCGAACTTGCTGGAATCTTTTTCCTGGTTGTTATCGCGACCGGTTTGAAAGAGCACTACGACGAAATCTGGCATGTCGAACTGTATGTTGTTGAACTGTGTCGTCACGTCGAATTCCATGTGACTTCCCGACGCCACCTTCTGCACGCACTGGTAACCGTGAAAGTGAATCAGTACCTGAGGATTTTTCAAGATCTCCGTTTTGTACTTGAGGGCGTAGTTCGTCTCGTATTCCACGATCGGCATTCTCAATTCCATGCTCCGGATGACGCACTTGGCTGCTTCAGGTAATGTGTTGGCTATCGGCGTGCTGTCGGCGTTCAAGTTGGTGTATCGCATCAGTGCGTTGTTGTCGTTGGCTGCTCTTCGAAACGTGACGCGCAATCCACCCTTCCACATGATCTCCTTGTAGTCCGAGAAGAATCCCGGCAGCAGACGCATGGGAAAGAGCACCGTGTGATTTCTAGTCGATATTTTGGTCCCCGCTTCGAATCCTCCCGCCTGGTAGTATGCTGCATCCGTTTTGGATAATTTCAATGTTCCCACTGCCGTCGACGTGATGCCTGGATAGTCTATTCTGTCTATGACGGTGTTGTGTTTCCTCACCTCCACCTGCGAGAACAGGTGAGGCACGAAGTTGTCCACGAGTATCAAATTTGCATTGGGCGGAAACGCTTCTCCGCTTTCTTTCTTCACCACGTCGAATTGAAGGTAGAGGTCCGCTCTGTGAGGATGAACGAACCCGTCGCCTACGTCCACGTCGTATTCGATCTCCCTGTTTGCTTCGTTGAGATTGGCGAACGTGCGACGGTTCGGAGGGAAAGATTGCAATTCGTAACTTTCGATTTGCTCCATTTTTACTATGCGTGTTATTTATTATACGTTGATCTCCACGATGGCCGTCGTAGTGGCACCTGCGAAATCCACCACGTCTCCTTTCTCGTTTGTCACCACCAACTCTATGTCGTCTATGCGGTTGCGGCATACTGGAAAATAGATCGGCGAAGAGGGTGTGTAGATGATCGGTTCCATGAATTCGGAACTGGGTTTGAATGTGGCTATGATTCCTGTCTGCTTGTGACTTCCTAACAATCCGTCCGAGGATTTCGTGATCATGCCTTCCGCCACGTTGCAGTGAACGTTTAGAGTTTCTATGGCTAGAAATTTAGGAATGTTGGTTGCCGTGTGTTTGATGCCAGCTTCGAGTTTGGTGTTGTTCTCGAAACCTAAAAGTTCTCCCATGGTACCCAGGTTTATGGTTTCCGTCGCCGATAGGATTTCCACTCTGTGCGTGACCGAATTTTGAGAAAGGTACGTGCCTTTGGGTAATTGAGCTTGCAAAGTGGAAAGATTGTATTGGCCTGGCGTGACGACAATGTGTTCGCTTCCGACGCTAATTTTGTTGTTGTGATGCGTGACGTTAGGTATGAGGTACATGCTGTAGAATGCACGCAAAGCTACGGATTTAGGATAGACGATGTCGTCGTGCAGCGTGAGTTTCAAGATCGAAGATTCGCTCGTGAGATGGAACACGCCCATCGTATTTAAGATTCCACAATGCTTTCTGAAAATGTTCCACCGACGGGTTATTTATTTTAGACATGTATGCGAGAACAGAAAGGCAAAGGTGGCCGCAGTTAACATCGGTGAAACCCTGGATGCGTTTGTCATTTTAGTAGAGGTTGGCAACACTGAGATACTTCACCAACCTGGCAGGTGGTGTGCCACCGAACGAATCGAAAACAAATGCATTGTTATCGTCAATTTTGAGGTAGCATATCCAATGTGTACCAGGATTTTTGTAACTGTCCAGGTTGACCACCCCATACTCCTTTTTCTTCACAGCAGAGGGTAGAGAATCGGACATGAAAACACCCCTGAAGTTCTTTATTCCCAACAGTTCGATCAGAGATTCAATATCGAAGTTGGACAGGGCTTCTTCTTTTTTTTATATTTCTTCAAAGCATCGAGGTTGCTTTTTTGTTTTTTGGTTATACCTTTCCCCTTCTTCTCCATAGCCAGGTTGTGACGTTTCTGTTCTTCCAATTCTGCCTTGTTCTTCTTCGAGTCGATGACGGTTTTCGCGATGGCGGCGCTACCGCCGGCCAAACTTCCAACGGCCCCCAATGCTGCCAGGATGGCTGGGATGCTGAATATGAAACCTCCAATCTTTTGCTGTTTCCGCGAACGCTGCAAGCGTTTCAATTGAGGTGTGCTGAGAAGTAATTTCATTCCGTGTCCTTTCGTCAAGCAAGAACGTTTCTTCTCACGTTGTTTCTTGGTGAGTAACCCATCGAGGGCACCTAGATTTTTCAGATTGGAGTATGGTATCTGGTACACGACACCCTTAGGCTTCATGTTGATGCTCTATATGTTATTTTCACGGTATGTTATTTATATATATGTTTTGAGATTTTTTTGTTTTGTGTAATTTTTTTGGTATGTTATTTATATATAAATGTTCTGAGATTTTTTTTGTTCCGTGTAATTTTTTTCAAGGATATACTTCGCGCAGAGTTGTTACACAAATTCTATTACGTGCTTTGTTTTTTTACCAAGAAGTTCTTTTGTACCCTTGTACACGATTCGAGTTTTGTTCTCGATTAAAATAGCTAGCTTCTCGTTGGATAACATGTCAGCGTATCGATCTGGTAAAAATAGACTGTATTGTGCGTTGAGCAACAGACGTGCCTTGGGACCATACTGGGTAGAAACAATTGAACCAGAAGTTATCGTGTAAGGTTTGTCCACTTCCAATTCCCGAATTTTTACATACTCTACTGACAAATTTAGCATTTGTTTTAATGCTTGGAGGTCACTCATTTTTTCAGTTGTCATATCGAAGAGAAATTTTCAGTGTGTGTGTTAGAGAAATTTAGTTTTTTTTGACGATGTGTGTTATTTATATACACTGAAGATTATTTTTTTTTCACGATGTGTGTTATTTATATATATATATTTTTTTCACGATTTGTATCGAAAATTTTTTTTGTGTGTGTGCGTTAGAGGAAGAAAGTTCGTGCTTCGGAAAACGCAATGATGTGCGTGATGATTTCTTCAGTTTCCTGTTTGGACTTACACCAATCATCAGTATATCGTCTTCTCCCCTGCCTCGCCTCGTGCAGTTCGTCTAACCTATCGTTTAATTTTTCCCCCGCAACCGAAAGAAGAGTGTCGAGATCGTCGCACCTCATGCCGCTGATCTCCCGAAGATGGCCCTTGATAAGCATTTCACAAGGGATACGAAATTTCGGAGTTGTTCTTGCTACGTGTAAAAGTTTCCCTACATCCTCGCAAGCGTGTTTGAATATTTTACATAGCAGTTCGTGCGGCAAATCGGTTATGCAAGACATGTTGTTATTATTTCTTTTTTACTGTATGTTATTTATTTATACACCCCATCCAAATTTTTGTTTCGTGTTCATGGCGATGGTGGTGCCCAGTGCTGCAACTCTTTCTCCCAGCGAAGCGTCTCTACTAACGAATCTTTCGAAAGCTGCGTGCTCTAACTTTCTGTCTGCTTCGTGACGTGCATTCAGATCGGTGCGAGTGGTGTTGTAGGCAATGTCGTGATCTTTGCATGCGGCGTCCAACGGATTCACACCCTTGTCTCCTCTCTCCAATCTTTTCTCGAGTTTGGTACCCGGTCCGCAGAACTGGTAGCCGGGTAAATGCATCTCGAAAGGTAACTTGTTGATGATGTCGTTCACGAGTCCCTTTCCTTCGGCCACGTTCCAGAATCTCGGAGGCAGCGTGTTGATAATTTTAATGAGGTAACCTATGCCCTTGTTGTTGTTCACGATGAAGTTGGAAAGTTTTGTGCTGATCATGTCCACAATTCCTACCTTCTCGTTGTAGAAATTACGATTGCCTGCATTCTCCTCTCCTGCAATAACCAACAATCGGTCTATGAGCTTGCGCACGTCGTCCACCCACACAAACTCTTTGGGCAGGGTGTTGTAGAGTTTGACGCCGCTGCCTGTTTTCACCTGGTTCCAAATCGGTTTGATGAGATTTCTGTACTTCTCGCCGCTGCTCGATTTCACCCTATTCTGCGAGGCGTCGTTGTTCTGGTATAATGCATCCGTCATGATCAAAATTTCCTTGTAACTCTGGTAATCTTCGTCAGTGTAATCTTTCGGCTGCTTTTTGGCAACGAGTTCCCACAGTCCCACCGTACCCGGATACCTGTTCCAACTATCCTTCTCGCCTAAATTAACTTTAATGTCGTTGCCTTCGAAGCTCACCTTCGATTTTCCAATCTTCCAAACCACACCGCCGCCTTCGTTGCTCTCCATGCTCGGATACAATCCGAACACTTCATCTTTGTCGAATTTTCCCGTGCTCAGGTAGTCTCGTGCCAAAGGTCCTAACTCAATCTTATCCAAAGACGACGGCGTGCTACCTATGGCTCGACGTCGTGCCGGTACGTCCTTCAGTTCGAACGGTGTCGAAGGAATGCTCGAAATGGGCGTGGGTACGGTGTAACTTTTAGCTGCAAGTGGTACGAGTTCGTTGATCAAATTTTTATTTTGTTCCGTGACGCCTTTAATTTCTTTACCTAGATCGCTGATGGCGTCAATCACAGGTTGATCTTGACGTTTCTTCTCTTCGTAGAATCCGCGATTCTCGGATTTCCAACCTTTGAAGCGTTTCGCGAGGTAGTTTCGCAACTTGAGATTTTCGTCTTCGATTTTTCGTTTCGCCATAACGTTATTTATACACGTTGTTGCTCACAACGTTGCAACGTTTAGAAAGTCGTTGATTTTGTTTCTGTATTTTCCGTCGTTGGGTTTCCTCGTCATGTCGATCGTCGCGAATCCGAAATCGTCACTGTTCCAACAGTGGGAGCAGCAGCGTTCCGAAAATTGATTGTAGTTCATGTCTCCGCCTACGTAGTCATCGTACGCGTGCTTGAGGTTGGTGTGATCTTGACGAAACAAACATATGAAATTAGCGTTGTCGCGTACTAACTGTTTTGGAATTTTGGAAAACGTTTGAGCTAGGAAGAAGCAATCTATTCCTTTGTGACGACCTTGCGTGAAAAAATTGCGAATTTCATTTTGATTTTCCAGGATGACATCGTCGAACACAACGACTGAATTTTCACGACAATCGTCGAGTGGCTTTATTTCCGAAGCGAACGTTGCAATGTCCAGACCATCGTACAGTTTTATCAGTTGCTTGTATTTCGCTTGTTCGAGACTTTTCGAAAATACGTAGAGGTGCCTGTTCTTCCAATCTAACCAATTCGGTGCGAGGAGAAAATTGTCCACGAGCAGTGTTGTTTTCCCACACCCCGAAGGACCTACGATCAGACAGCGGATGCTGTCGGGAAGCAACTCACCGTTCTTTTTTCTCGTTTGACTTTCCGAATCCGGTAGACGTTTCACCACGTTCCACGTACTTACAAGATCACTTCGTTCGCGTTGATCCAACTCTTTTCCGGAAGTCCCAGCCATTTGACAAACAGTTTGTCGCCTTTTCTACGCAATACTTTCTCGATGAGGTACGTGTCGGGATGTTTTGTTTTAGAGAGTTCCTCTTCGTAAAATCTTCCTTTCAAAATCTCGCCGCTACTATCTTTTATTATATACGTGTGTCGGTTTCCGGGTAGAACTCGAACCACCGTAAAAAGTTCCGTGCTCCAATTTTTTGTGAACCCCTTCTCGAAGGTGCGTTTGAATTTGCTGATCCTCACCTGGTCTCCAATTTTGAATTTTGATTTCTTGGTAGTCGTGGGAGTGTACTTTGGACAGTAAACTGTAGAAATTAAACGCTGCTCGTCAGATTTCGTAACGTCAGCTGGCTTCATGCCTATCGTTCTGTGTACCGTATTATTATAGGTGTCGACGAGTTCCGGCAGTATGTCGACCCATTTGTAATTTCCCCGAAGCGTGAATTGTTTCCACATGTGTGTTTTCAAGGTTCGATTAAATCTTTCCACGATGCTGGCTTTGATGTGACTGAAGGTTGAGTAATGTCGAATGTCGTGTTTCCGAATAAACTTTTGGAATACGGCATTGTAAAATTCTTTACCATTGTCTGTTTGCAAAAACCGAGGTCGTCTGTCGCTTTCGCGAAAAATTGTCTTGAATGCTTCCGTGACGCACGTTCCTGTTTTGGCTTTCAAAGGTAGAGCCCATGCGAATTTCGAAAACGTGTCTATGACGGTGAGGAGGTACTTGTTGCCCTTGTTCAATTTATGCACATTTTTTAGATTGCCGCTACTCATCTCCACGAGGTCACTTTGCCAGAGGTCATCGATTCCCTTGGTTACCACAGCTAAACGTTTGTAGTTGCGGCGTGCAGGTTTATGCAATTCTTCGACGATGGCTTGCCTAGACATTTTTTAGAGATTACGTTTGAAGAGAAGCACCAGCGTGATGGGATTCAAAGAGGGTGGCACTTCGCTCGTGTTTTGAATGATCAGCTTATCGCCGGCACTCACGTCGAAAACGGTGAGATCTTCGTCTTCGTGTATTTCATATATGTTGCGCGTTTCGTTCCAACGTGCCAGAGGAATATTTCCTGCTTTCTGAACACCACGATTCGATATCAAGGTCATGGTGGGAACGCTAGCTTTTCTGCCGTGAGACCAGTACGAAAATTCGTTTATCTGAATCGTGCCATCGAGGAGAAACTTGTAGTACGGATGATAAGGATGTAACATGTACAGTTTGTTACCTTCGACGAACGTGGAGATTCTCTGTTGATTGGGTACGCTGTTGATTTCGATGGCTTGCAGAGAATGCAGTTTAGCGAATTTAGTATCGACGCTAACAAGGTTGCTGTGAAGCTGTCCCAGTGTATTTTGTACGGGCAACAAATGTTCGACTATGGTATCCGTTACTGTAGAAAATGACGGTTTGATTTTCACTTCCACGTTCAACTGCTTGTAGTTTTCGTTGAGTTCTTGTAACTTGGCACCGAAAGAGGCCAGCGTCGATTCCTGCGTGGATTCCAACACTCCAACTTGATCTCTGATGTTGACGACGATACTCTGAAGGTTCTCGACTTGATTCAATTTCGAACTTTTCTCGGTAAGATCGTTCACGATGCTTCGCATCTCGGTAAACTGCGTGTGAAGATCGGCGACACTCTGCGAAGTGGGCAACGTCGACACCAGCGAAGCAAGTTCGTCTCGAATCTGTTCCACGTTCGCCGTTTCTGTTTCCAGTCGTTTCAGCATACGTGATATGCTCCTTTTCAAAGCGTGTAATTCTTTGGAGGTGGGGAGATTGGCCACCCTACTCTCGAGATCGCTCAATGAATTTTTGATGTCGCTTGAATCGGATAGTGCCGTCACGGCCGTTTTCAATTTTTCCAAATCTTCGCTCGAAGGTACGCTTGTCCGTAACGATTCCAAGTCACCCTGTATGTTGTCCAGTACGTGATGAAAATGAGCAAGATTGGATTCGACGTTCAAATTTTCTAAATATTCGATCTTCTGCTGAACCGTGCTCAACGTGTCTTGTATGCTCGTCAACGCGTTTGCTTCAGCGTGAATATTTTTAATTTCTTCGTTGATCAACTCCAGAGATGCCTGAAGCGTAGCGATGGTGGTTTGAATGTGTTCGAAATCTTGATAAGCCTCCAATTGAATTTTTATGTTCGCGACGCTTTTGCCGATGACTTGCAGTTCGTCTGACGATGGTAGGTTCGTCATGGTATCTTCCGAAGTCTGTAACTTGGATTTAATTTCTTCCAACGTGCTGGCGAATTCTTCTTGTAATTTAGAAACAACAACATGCAAGCGTTCTACATCAATATCCTTCACAACAGTTTGAAGTTCAGAGAAATTATTTTCGATTGCCGAAGTTCGTTCTTCGATTTCGAGTTTCAATTTTTCCAAATCTTCATTTTTCGATTGAAATTGCTGCAATTTGGCCAAATCATTTTGAAGCTTATCCACGCTCAACTGTATATTTTGAACGTTGTCGTAAGAAGGTACGTCGACATAATTTTTTATGAGCGTTTTCAGTTCGGAATCGATTTTCAGAATGGGGTCGAGACATTGCGTTTGGAGCGTAGCGATCTCCGACTCTAAACTTTTGTTTAAGGTCTCCTGCAAAGCGATCAAATCGCTCCTCAACTTTTTAATTCGGACGTCTAACATGAGAATCTCTTCTGCGTGGTCTACACGCTTGGTGTTGCCGAAAATATCGTTAGGCATTTTGGTTAACGGTTATTTATAATAGGATAGACGATTCGTAATTCTACGAAGAGAGGAATGAGTTTGTCGTAATCTCCTAGGAGTTCGACGTACAGGTAATCTCCTGCGGAAACATCGTACGTAATGTTAGAAAGCATCTTGTCGTGCTTGATTCGAAAAATGTTCTTGCCGGTAGATATTTTGATTTCGCCTACGTTTTCCGGATTCACGGTGATTTGAAGTTTTCCATCGATCGGAATTTTGTAAAAATGTAAATTGTTGTTGAAGACGTAAAACATCTTGCCCACATCGTCATCCAATTTCGTCCAAATGCTGTTAAGGTGAACAATCAGTAGACCGTTGAGTTTAGTTAACATGGAAGGTAGAAATTCATGATCTGTCGTCGCGCGGTGTACAGTCTCCATGTTGGTTTGTTTTCGGAAACCAAAGAGATTCATAGTATGCTGGTTATTTAAAATACGGTCAAAGTTTTTTGTAATAACTGTCAGTGTTTTTTTTTGTTTTTTTTTTGTTTTGTTTTATGAATCTTCTGTTGAAGATGGGCATATGTTGCAGGTTTTGCTTTCTGCTAAGCGATAGTGCCCCCACGGCAGTGTGTGGATTCCACATTGGAGAACGCACCTCTTGTCGTCGTTGGGATCCAGGGCAATCTTCCTCACTTTGTTGGTGGTCAACACATGGTCGACGCTCTGGATGCGCTGTTCTGCTCTTAGAACCGACGACCTGGTCTTGAGGCAATCCACGAAGTCCTCGAATGTGAGATGCTGCCGAACCACCTGTCTGCCAACACCCTTGGCCTTCTTGGTAACGCTACCCTCGGCTTTGATGGTATAGGCCTTGGCGCGAAGACCTGCAAACTCAAGAATCACATCTCCGTCCTTCTCATCTTTGAGTTTGCCAGGCACCTTCTTGTTGCGGGCCAGGATGTCGTACTGGTTCGGCTGGGGATAGCCCGAGGTGTCGAAGAGCTCTTCAAGAGCTGGAACTGTGGCTATATCCCCGTATGCGTCGGTTGTGTGAACGTGGTACACTAAGCTGTCCGTGTCCGTGTAGAGAAGCGAGATGTTGTGGCCGTAGTGTGGACGTAATATGTCGTAGTATGTCTCGAACATGTGGAGCTTGCTCAGATCCAGAACCGCGGCTCCGACGTAGATAGGCTTGGTGAGTTTCACCACACCTTGCCTCATGTGAATCAGAGCCAGCTGCTCGTTATAGATTGTTCGAGACTTGAACAATGGACTCGCGACAAGCTGACGACATCGCTCTTTCCTCGTCACCAATTTTATGTCCACGCGATTCCGCACATTCTCCATGGTTTTGCCAAACACTGCATTATTCATGAGCTTGAAGAAATCCTTATCAAGCTCGGACGTGGCTGCGGTGCGATGTTCGGTGTTGAGCTCGATATATGGACGCAACCATCGAGAATGCTCGAACTTGAGGATGTGGTGAACTGCGTGGACTGTGACTCCTTGCTGCATCAACCACCGGAGATTCCGGTAGTGAAGGACGTAATTCTTCTTGGGTTCGAAATCCATGACGAGCTTCTTCTGGTTGGAATTGGGTGGACACTTGAACTCGGGTGCAGGGGGAAGATCGCAGAACAAATCCTGCAGCTTCTCGGAGAACTCAAGGTCCACCTCGGCGAAGAACCCATGTTCCGAATCGTCGAAACCTTCAACGTCGAAGTTGGAGGGATCAGCCCACTCGAACCCTCTAAAGGGGAGTGGCTGCATCATGGAGTGCCCGTACAAGTTATTCACGTCTGTGTGCATGATGTAGCTCGACGGTTGGGTAGAGTCGTAGCCAGTAGCCATGTGATGGTTGTTGGCGCACGCGTGCCGTTGCGACACCTGGACCATTCCACCCCGCACGGCGCGTTCCACAAACAGCATCATGTCCACGTCCGAAAGAAGCTCCAGCTCAATTTTCGTCACCAGAAACATGGCCGACCATGCCAGTCCGGGGAGACTATAGAAGTAGGCGGGATCCAGGTGGTAGATGGTCTTCGCAGTTGCACGAAACGCCTGGATCACGTCGGCGAGGAGCGTCACATCAAGTCTGAGGTAGGCGTCGTGGTAGTCTCCGAGATTTTGGCAATCCAGCTCGCGCCACATGGACTGAGCATGGTTATAGTCATCCTCAGAGATGCCCGAGCCTCGCAGTTTGCTATAGAAGTTTGCTCGAGGAGGAAGCGACGTCTCCGCAAACTTGGTAGAGTCGGTGACGTATTCGTAGGGGTAGACCCCCTTACGCCTGAAGAGACTGGCGTCCAAGTTCGGAAAATTCGCAGAGGTGATGAGCATTTTCTCGTCGCTAAGCTTCCCCGCGAGAGCATCGAGGCTGGCTGGGAGGAACCTCAGGGAGTCGAGGAAGCGAAGTTCGACGGTAGAGTCGGATTCTGGGATCGACACTTGTTTGCTCACACTGATGTAACGCTCCTCGTTCTGCGCCAGGACGTTGATTCGCTCGTTGTCGTACCCAAGATGCTTGATCAGGTGGTGAAAGTCGTATCCCGAGCCATTGTGAAAAAACACAGGGATGAAGCGCGGGTCCCGAGCCAAGCGGTTGCAGTCGTTGCACCAAGGACCAACGTACCTACCGCTAAAGTGATCGTGGTGATGGACTTTACGGTTGTTGGCGGTGTACTCCTCGACGCAGACAGGGCAAGTGATGGCCTCGTCGTGTCTACGTTGATCATCGGGGGACAGTGGGAGCATAGACTTGGGGGTCAACAGCACCTTCCCTATCTCGTTGGCTTCCACAACCATCCTCTCGAGGAAGTGTTTGGCTGCGTCGGGACCACGGTACACGTAGGGCTCGGGCGCGATGTGTTGATCTCGTCGCACCACAACGTATGCGAAACTGGATGCCTCGTGGAGTTGGTAAGGGGTGGTGGAGGAAACTTCGGGATCGGGATCGCAAGTGGACAGGGGTTTGAGGAAGGCTTCGAAATCCGCGATGATGATAGCGGGGTGCTCTACCATGGCACCGTGCATGTGGAAACACTCCACGGCACCAGGTTTGGGCAAGTCTGCCAACCCAGGTTCGTTGGCATTGCAGTAGAGCTTGTGGTTAGCAAGCTTCTCGGCAGCGATGTTGCGACCTCTGATGCGCTGGTAATCCTGCTGTTCTCGATTACGAAATTTAGACAAGCACCTGGGACAAACTTCTATGTGGGTTTTGTCTTTGCTCAGCTGGCTCGAAACAAGCCGAGAAAGCGAGCGAATAAGGGTGTAATGGTGGTGGGTCTCGTCCTTGATGAGCAGAAGATGAATTTCCTGCGCACCGTCGTCGTCTACGTCGCTCACCCGGATGGGGTACACCACATTTTCGTCGGTGAGGCCATAAACGTTGATAGCCAACCGAGGGTTGTGTGTACGGGCCTCGAACTTGCGAATATCCGAGACCTCCACCGGGAAGTTGATCCCAGCAATGGCATCTTCCAGCTCTGGCTCGTAGGGTAGGTAGTGGTTAACTCGGTGTGGATGGTTTTTCCGGTCGACAAGGTGCAACGCCGCAAGCACACACCATACGAAGCACTTGTTATCTTTATTTTGGATGTTCAGGACGGCCGTCTTTGCCGCAATTGCTTTTGGTAAGCGGACGTAGCTGGAGGCGGAGAGAGGCACAAACTTGGAAAGTTTGACGCGCAGCTCGTGAGGCTCACCACACAGCGAACCCCCCGAGCCCTTAGCTTCATGTTCTTCTTGCTTTGCCAGCAGCTCCTCGACAAACTTGTTGTAGATGTCCTCGAGGTTGTCGACATCCGCCAAATGCAGCGTCTTCGCCTTGGTGTTGTGGCAGAAGCTGTAAATTTCATCAGACGGCTTCTTGTACCAGCAACAAAGCGATGCGTAGAATTTGGTAGAGTGCGTTGCAAGCGCATCGCCGAGAATGGAAATAATTTGGGCTTGCACGTTCTCCAAAAAGCTACGCACGTCGCATGAGTCCTCCGAAGTAAAAGGAAAGTCTTCTAACAAATGCTGGAAAGCAGACTGGTTCGCTTTCGCCACATGCTTGACACGTTTGGCGGGTGGTGCATTGATGGTGGCTGCTTCTGCCTCTCTCTTGGTGGAGGTCAAAGGCTGTGCCCCAAATGTATTTTTGCTTAGACAAGTAAGCTTATGTTTCTTGGCATACGCAATCGTAATGTATTTATTGCATCCGGAACACAGTTCGGTGGCAGCCAAATGCTTGTCTGGCACGCAGGTGCGACAATGTCTTGCAAAATTTTTGCTTGATATGGCTGTTTTGCACACAGGGCAATTTTTCATGGAGCGCATTTTTTTTGGGTATGTTTATTTATATGTGATCTGTTGGTGGTAGAGTGTTGTCTTCCTCAAATATGTGTTTTAATCAACTCTATAAAAAAAATAAAAAAAATATATAAGAAAAATATGATTGTAGATAGAAAAAAACACAATAAATATTGTATGCATGTGTAATTCTATTTAGCTTATTTTTGCTAGACACGAATCTTCTTCAGATTTTATTGCCCACTAATATATTTTTCTACCAATCTAATAGAAGTGTGAAACTATGAAAATGTTCTGAGACAATCTTCTCTAGAATATTCTTCCCCAAAGCTAATGTTAACAACCTGTTGTAACCTAAGCATCGTGTGTATTGCATCCGGCGAAGCCACGCTAACGCCCAAGCAGCTCGCTATTATGTACTTGCACGCTCCGGATATGCTGACGATCTTCCATCCCAGCTCGCTGTTGTGTGCCTGCATGCTCCGGTTATCTCGCCCGCTCTGAAACAAAATATAAACAAAACAAATTGTATACACCCAAGCGACCCGCTATTATGTACTTACACACTCCAGATGTTGGGGGTAGGTGTACTGACGAGACTTGCCGTTGTGTAACTTTCGTCGTCCCAAGGCCTACGTATTGTTGATAGCACACGCAGAGAGGAGAGGGAGCAAAATTGTAGTTTTTCTAGATGTGTTTGCGCCATAATACAAAAATAATAAGAGGCGCCAGCGCGCGCGTGTGTGGCACATCGTTCCCGAGAGAGGTTTACAAAAGCCGTGTCCGGATTGGCAAGCGCTCCATCCCGTTCTCCCCCGTTGCTCTCGCGTGCACTCGAAGTCGCGTCCAAGTCGTCCGAATCTGCATGTCCCCTTGTAGTACGGCTGTCACTTTTCCCGCCAGGTGTCAGCCCGAACTTCACCCACCGCGCTCTGGGGCGCAAACAAAGATGACAATGATTTCCACCTAACTACTCACATTAAAAATATAACACGCTATTTCATCATTTACGTTTTCTGCATTCAGTATTATCGATAAAATATTAAAATATAACTGAGTTTTACATCCTCTAATCGGTAAATATTGTCTGTACAAAGTGAAAGTTAGAATATGGCTGCCAAGCGCAGCGTCACAGCGAGTTCAAGCGTGCATCTGTCGCGCCTCTCTGCTCTTCCCTCCGACTCCACGTCTACCGCAAATTCGGACAACAGAGATTGGCTGAGTCCCGGATGGAACAGCGCTCTAGGTGACATCTGCTGCTGATTTGGACGCAACCCTGGCCACTTCTATTAGTCAGTGTTGCCAACTCCCATTTGTAGGTTAGCTTCGCCTGTAAAATATCACATGATGAAATATTCTTCAGGTAAGTTGGCAACATTGAACCGCAATTGATGTTACCAGTGTTGTCAACTTCTATTTGTAGGTTAGCTTCGCCTGTAAAATATCACATGGTGAAATATTCTTCAGGTGAGTTGGCAACATTAAATCGCAATTGATGTTACCAGTGTTGTCAACTTCTATTTGTAGGTTAGCTTCGCCTGTAAAATATCACATGGTGAAATATTCTTGAGGTGAGTTGGTAACACTGAACCGTAATTGATGTTGTTAGTGTTGTTAATTCCTATTTGTAGGTTAGCTTCGCCTGTAAAATAACATGTGGTAAAATATTCTTGGGGTGAGTTGGCAACACTGAATCGCAAATAATAGCGCAGAACCCGTGCACCTCCACTAGTCAGTATTGCCAACTCCCATTTGTAGGTTAGCTTCGCCTGTGAAATATCACATGGTGAAATATTCTTGGGGTGAGTTGGCAACACTGATCGCCAATTGATGGTGCTCAACTGAGCTGATTACACTAATCAGTGTTGCTAACTCTTATTCGTAGGTTAGCTTCGCTTGTAAAATATCACATGGTGAAATATTCTTAGGGTGAGTTGGCAACACTGATCGCCAATTGATGCTGGTGAACCCGGCTACCTCCACTAGTCAGTGTTGCCAACTCCCATTCGTAGGTTAGCTTCGCCTGTCAAATATCACATAGTGAAATATTCTTGAGGCGAGTTGGCAACACTGCGAGAAAACCTCAAGCATTGCCAACTCCTTGCTTGAGGTTAGGTTATACCCAAAAACAAAAACCTTGGTCATTTTTTTCGAGTAAGAGGTTGGCAACACTGCGAGCCCCACCGAGCGCCAGCTGGCAACACTGCGAGAAAAGCCTCAAGCAAGATTGCCAGCTCCTCGCGTTAGGTTAGATTAGCCCAAGAAATAAAAACCTTGGTAACTTTTCGAGTAAGAGGTTAGCACTGAGCCCCACCGAGCCCCAGCTGGCAACACTGCGAGAAAAGCCTCAAGCAAGGTTGCCAGCTCCTTGTTTGAGGTTAGGTTAGACCGAAAAAGAAAAACCTTGGTTATTTTTTCGAGTAAGAGGTTGGCAACACTGTGTACCTCACTATACCTCATTTTCGGTTTGTGAACCCGGCCACCTCCACTACTCTGTAGGTTAGCTTCGCCTGTAAAATATCACATTGTAAAATATTCTTGAGGTAAGTTGGCAACACTAAACCGCAATTGATGTTGCCAGTGTTGCCAACTCCCATTTGTAGGTTAGCTTCGCCTGTAAAATATCACATTGTGAAATATTCTTGGGGTGAGCTGGCAACACTGCGAGAAAATGAGGCTCATGCCTTACGAGAGCAAACCGTTAACATACACCGTAAAAGGCTACGCCTCGCTCGAGCTGGCAACACTGCAAGAAAATGAGGCTCGGTGAGATTCGCAGTATTGCCAGCTTTTTGCTTTAAATTAGGTTAGACCGAGATAAAAACCTTGGTGATTTTTTCGAGTAAGGGGTTGGCAACACTGTGAGCCTCACCGAGCCTCATTTTCGGGCGCAGAACCCGGCCACCTACACTACTCACCCAATCTACAGTCAACTGAGCTGTTTATTGCGTCGCCCCGGTGTGGAAGGTCACACTTGCTTCTTAATGTTCGTTTCAAACGACACTTGTTTCTTGTTTACTTATTTTTCTGAAATCTGCTTTTGCCTGAATCTTCCTTAATGCATCAAAATATCTGCTTTCGAAAGTTTTAATGAGCACGTTTTAAGAACATCTCAACGACCAAAGTCAAGAATTAGTAGAACTTTTGACTGTCTTCTAATCACCGCAAATTAGCAAATATATTTCCATCAATGGATTGTAAATTGATTATGTACGAGTTACATGTAAATATATTTTGTAAACTTCAAGTTAGTATATTTCATTGATTGATTGATTGATTGATTTGGTTTATTTTACTTCGAATTTCTGCCACTTTTGGAAAGTCGCGAAGATGAAGATGAGTGAAGATTTGACGAAATTGATTAAGTGATACTCAGAAAGAATACTCATGACCCTGGCGCTGACCACTCCGACGGTTAGTGTATTTCATTTTACATAGAACTTTAAATAATATTTTTCTTCCATGTGCAGCAAGTTGTACCACAGTTATGTACGGAATTTGGCACCTTCGACATTTCCGTTAACGAAACAAATAGTTGATGAAGGTACGATGAATAAAAGCGAACTATAAAGATCACATTTTATGTATTTTCCGTCCGTAATTATAATACATGAATAAAGTTAACCCACAGTTTTAAATTTTCACATGCAAATTTGCTTCATTATTCGGGATGGTTGATTAGAGGTTAACAGCAGTGTACGTAAAAATGATCAAGCATAGCGTTATGGACCTCAGGTTGAAATTCTAAGTAAAGCATGCAGGTGCGAAAATCCCTCCACTTATTTCATGAGTTCATGATTCATGCTTATGTCACGTCGTAGATATGTAAAAAGAAGATAGAGCGGTGTTTACAGTGTAACTGCGAATGCTCTATGCTATGTGTACTAATCAGAAAGTAGTATATCCATAGTTGAACTCACATTGACAGACAAACAATTTTATCGACATGTCAATTATTCCATAATATTAGACTTAAGACTACTTTCAATCCAATTTGCAATTATTTCTGAGCAATCGACAGGTATATGTTGTCAAATTGTTTACCCTCACTTACAAACAGACAAACCATTTGAGAACATTTTGCCGAGAGAAGTTGCCATAGGCATAACTTGGCGGAGGCAAGGGCGGGCAACCGCCCCCCCCCAAATCATGTGTTGAGTGAAAGAGAGGTATATTCCACACATAAAATGTCAGAGACAGAAAAAAGTTCAGAACTCAATGTGCTGTCAGGAATGTGTGAATATAAGAACACTGATCATGAGTTTCAACCCAGAACTTTCTTGTGTGTGAGGAACAACATTTACGAGAACATTTTCCGAATTTGACATGAACTGTTCAAAACGTTATTGACAACCTCCGTGAGTTCAGGATGCTGTGAGCATTCTTTCTTGCCCTCGAAGGTTCAGGTCCAATACACTGTATACTCAAAGCTACTGGGCATTAAATACTTCGCCTTATTGCTGTTTTGTATATTTAACAAACGAATGATATTAATAGGTCCAAAATGATAAATGAATTTTACTCGGACGCAACTCGTCAAGAAAGGAAACTGAAGCTTCGTTAGATTTTTGATTGATTGGTCGATTGATTAGGTGTTTTAAGTCCACTTTATGCACAGTAAGGCTAATCGGGACTGGACCTAAAGTCTAAAGTGGGATCCGAACCACTTTGTACCTCCACCGGGTATCGAACCCGGGACCCCTTGATTACAAGGCGACGACGCTGCGCCACTGCGCCATCGGGGAGGCCTGAAGCTTCATTAGAACTAGAAGCTTCACTCATACTTGTGTGCTATATGTGGTATGTGGCGGATCGGATTTATATGCTATATAAAGATCGAAATATGCTATGCATAAAAACACCTTCGAAATTGTATTATGGTCTATATAGTATGTTTATGACCTCACGGATACTCTTGGGGATGCCACGTCTCACATGATTCCAAATACTGAAGGAATTCCCTTCTAAAACCCACATATTTCTTGGTGGCTGGGTACCATCATTTTTCAACATAGATAGCGCAAAACTATTGCATTTCTATCCAGTGGCGCCGACATGTCAAAATTATTGGGGGGGCTCTGATCACTGAAATAAATTAATGAATGACTAATTCCCTTCCTTTTTGAAGTTTTGGGCTCAGTGTAAAAGCCCATGAATTCCTCAAAAATATCAATTTTTTTGTTTTGTTTCGGCTAAAAAACAGTTTGAGGAGGCAACCCCCCCCCCCACCCCTCAAATGTCAAGATGAGCACAAATTGAAGTGGGGATATGACCTGTGTGTCCCCCTCCGACTTCCATGAAACTTGGCAGGTGTATAAAATGGCCCAAAGGAGGAAATACGTGTTTTTTGTTTCAGCTCAAAAACTGTGTTAGGGGGCAAACCCCCCCTCAAATGTCAAGATGAGGAGAAAGTCAATTGGGGATCTGACCCCGAAACCACGTAAATATGGCATAGGAAGAACACACACATATAATTGGAACACTCACAGCACAGAACTGTAGGAGTGTCGGTACCAAACGCAGTGCAATTGTAGAGAGATGCTGAATTCACAGACACCGTCGTTCCCGGATAGGCATGGGCATAACAATAGACGGACCAGAGTAGGGTAACGGAGCGTGGTTAGCCGAAACAAAAAAAACAAAAAACACATATTTCTTCCTTTGGGCCCCTCTATACACCTGCCAAGTTTCATGGGAATTGGAGGGGGACCCAGGGATCAGATACCCACTTCAATTTATTTTCATCTTGACATTTGAGGGGGGTTTTGCCCCCTAAACCAGTTTTTAAGTCGAAAAAAAAATTCTTCCTTTGGGTCCCTCTATACACCTGCCAAGTTTCATGGAAATCGGAGGGGGACACAGGGGTCAGGTCCCCACTTCAATTTGTTCTCATCTTGACATTTGAGGGTAGGGTTTGCTCCCTAAACCAGTTTTTTAGCTGAATAAAAAAAAGTATTTCTTAGATTTGGACCCTCTATACACCTGCCAAGTTTCATGGAAATCGGAGGGGGACATAGGGGTCAGATCCATCTTCAATTTGTCCTCATCTTCATATTTGAGGGGGGTTTGCCACCTCAAGCCGTTTTTTACCCGAAACAAAAAAACACATATTTCTTCCTTTGGGCCCCTCTATACACCTGCCAAGTTTCATGGGAATCAGATACCCACTTCAATTTGTTTTCATCTTGACATTTGAGGGGGGTTTTGCCCCTAAACCAGTTTTTTAGCCGAAACAAAAAAAAATCTTCCTTTGGGCCCCTCTATACACCTGCCACGTTTCATGGAAATCGGAGGGGGACACTTAGATAACTTCCCTCATGTGTTTTTTGCTGTCTCTGGTCATAGCCCGCCCCCAAAGTTAATGGTTTAGCGGTCTCAGCCCGCCAGCATTGATGGTCTAGAACATTTCAAATGTGTATTTAAAGTTAAATTTATGTGGCACAATTCAGAGTAAACTTTACAAGAGAAGCAAAATAATACATTAGATCCTCTCAAGCAAATTATTTGGGGGGGCTCTGCCCCCACATCGTTAACATTGGGGGGGGGGATCAAGCCCCCCCCCAAGCCCCATGGAGTCGGCGCCTATGTTTGTATCACTTGTATTTGAAGAATAGATATCGTTTACAGAGGAGGAATTGATAAGTTGCTGGGCTCATTTATAGTTTTCTTCTGCAATAATAGAACCATTATGCACTAGAGGTATTAACAGCTCAACATGAGTGACAAAACTTGCAAACAAATTGTAAAATTTACACGCTAGAAAATAGTTTAACTATACTGTGCTAGATGAAACTAAATTCATGCAAACAACCTCACACCGTACTGCATACTTTGCACACCATGGTACAGAGTTTTCAAAGGCCTGAAAGCCAAAGCACATGACCAGTTTTCTTGAAATATATTATTATTTAATGAGGATACAGGGGTAAAAATGATGATAAATAATTCAGAATCACCCCTTCCCCTCTCCAGGTACACTTTGGACTCATCGTATATAGATGCTTGAGCTCTGATTCTTGTTCTTTAAAAAATGGCAGAAATACAAAGAGCGAACTATCGCGCCCTCTCACAGAAAAGACTACAAAATTTAGAAAGAGAATTACATTGGTTAAATGTCCAATTTATAAAGTAGGTATTGTCCAGGTTTTCAGGGCTTTGCAAATACTGTGTGGTCCTTACGGCATGGAGGAAGTCCTGCTCTTCACGGCCACCGGAAATCACATGAAACCGTGGAAGATTTATGCGTGTGAAAATTTCCATACAAGTCGATATTTCTGTGCTGGGACGTACACAGTGGAAAGCAGAAAGTCAACGAATCTGAAAAGTTTCATGCATGCTGTGTGACGTATAAATTATATTGTTAAGTTGTTGTTCTAACCTCACTTTATGCAGTAATAGGATAATCGGGACTGGACCTACAGTTTAAAGTGGGATCCGAATCACTATGGGCCTCTACCAGGTATCGAACCTGGGTCCATTGATTACAGTTTAAAGAATATTGACAACAATTGTATTTGTAAATTCCCACGTGAATAACCAGATATTACTTTAAATATAAAAAATATTAAATTGAATACTTAAATGCGAACAGTTTGCTATATATTAAATAATTCTGGCATCAGCGAATGTGCATGATCATCATCATCTATTCACTGTTGAAACAGTTTGACCTTGACTCCTTCAATATTAAAATTTCTAACATGTACCATTTGAAACAATTATTTTCAGGTGGGGAAGGCCACCTTAAAACAAGCCCCCAAGGACTAATATTTGCAACCAGAAAGAAGAATGCTCTTTTATCTCCTAAGTTTAAATTAAGTATAACAACAAAAGTTTGCTGTGTGTTTAAAATTTCTATTCGGCTTGTTAATTTTCCAATACATAATTAATGGTTTTAAAAGTTTAATTAAAAATTGATTTTATATTAATATAACTTTTTAATTTTACAAATACAGTAGTTATGGGATGAAAAAAAAACCGATCATGCCTCCCCCCCCCAAGTTAGGTCCCAAGTTACGCCCATGGAAGTTGCTATTTAACATATCTATCAAATTACACGTTCGTAGCTTTAATTGAGTCCTAGATATTTAAGTATAAGAATATTTTCATTGTTGACTTTCGATTCATTGCCTCCCATAAACAGACGGATACTCACATCCAGATACTTTATACCGCCCCATGCTAGTATTTGATAGGTCTACCCATCTACGCTTCTATTTTATGGTTTTTGACTATCTATCCAATTATTTCGTGAATGACTACAACAATGAAATGAAAGACTCAATGGAGATTTTTAATAACGCGTCCGGTTGGTTTGACAAATTTCAATTTATAGCTCGAACCGTTTTGGTCACGTCACCACTTTAAAATTCAGGGTGATTCGAAAGTCGAAGGAGAAACACCCATATAATTTCTACAGATATTATAAACAGTGAATGCAATCACGTGCAGTATGTAGGAGTCTATGTGTCCATATCTTACTTTCTTCTCCTGTTTTGTTATTCTACGATATGAGAATCAATTGATGAAAGTGGATAGAAAGTTTTTCTTCTTTTTTTTTTCAAATGGGAATAGGCAAATGACATATCAAATTCATGTAAAATTTTCTGAAAAATTGAATGGTGAAATCCGGTTTTAAGATATCTGTATTACTTTCGAAGTTACGGGGTGTCAAAAAGTACCGACGTATAAACAGGCAAAAATATGGAACCACCCAATTTCATGACAACGCATAACGTTAAACCAATAATATCATTACCATTGTGTCTTGGACTAAAGAGTGCAACAAGAATACCCGTTCCAACTTCAAATCCGCTTATTTTTTTAATTGGAAAGGGGATCATGTGTCAACCCGAAATAACGTGAAATTTTCTGAAATATCACATTTTGAAATCCTTTTTAAGGGATTTTTATTCGTTTTTGAGTGTCTGCATAATATAAAATTACGTACTTAATAATGGTTCTCCTGAACTCGAAAACTGTCAAAGATGTTTGATGTGTTACTTACCCCTATTCTCGTTTGAAAAAAGGTTAGATCAAATATGGCGAATCCAATATGGCGTACGTGGTATCTAACATGCCTCAGAGATGAAGCACTTTATCTCCTAATAACGCATATGGCTACATTAATGGTCCATGTTTCAACTGAAGCAGAAAATGTAAGTTTTCAATAAAACTTCAAAAAAGCGAACTTCCAGTCTTTATATCGAAAATTAACAGACTATAACTGGGTAAATCTATGCGATATTGAGGATGTCAATACACTAACTAATACGTTTTATGATATTTTGTATAATATTTTGAATGACTGCGTACCACTGAAACGCATCAAGGTACCTAAATATCCTGTGTGGTTCAATGGTGACATTATTAGGAAAATAATGTCAAAATTATATCATTGCAAAAAGTGGGGAAAAGGTCATTGCAACGCAGAGTATCATGAAGGGAAATACAAGAATCTTAGGAAAGAGATAAAGAAAGGGCTAACAGCAGCGTACAAAGTGTACATCCGTGAGACGGAGGAAAACATAAGGATAGATGTAAATAATGTATGAACTTATATTAGAAATAAAAAGAGGGATTCAGGTAGTGATACTTTTGAATACAACAATGAAATCTTACACAATGGACACGATATTGTAAATGCATTTACTACCTACTTTCTATCGGTGTACAAAGATTCTTTACAGTACTCTATAGTTGAATCAGATAAGTGCGAAACCGAAGTGCTTTCCCAACTCGATATATCGTATATCGAATTGAATGATATCGAGGAAGCAATTAAAATGTTGAAAGCCAAAAAAGCAGTGAGGATGGACATCATTCCTCCCTATGTGGTCAAGGGGAGTATAATATTCAATAACATTTTAGAACATCACAACTTCCCATCAAAATGGAAAATCACTAAAGTTAATCCCTTCCCAAAAAAAAGGCAAATGCAAAGAACGTTGATTGCTTTAGGCCAGTGTAAATTCTCTCAGTTTTTTTGCAAAGTGTTTGAACAAATACTGTACGACATGATAATGGCCAACGTACGACCGGCTATATCTACCATGTAACATGGTTTTATATCGCGGAGGTCGACAATCCCAAACCTTGCCGAATTTGCACATTTTGTAGCTTATGAATTAGACGAAAGGAAACAGGTATCTATGCTGACCTGGCCAAGGCGGTCGATTCGGTAAATGATGACATTTTACTTCAGGAACTATCGTATTTTAATATATTTCTGAAAACGTAATTATGCTGCGAAAATCTTACCTCATGGACCGAAAGCAATTTGTCAATTATAGAGGATACATATCTCGGGAATACCCTACGCCTTCTGGGGTGCCGCAGGGATCCAATTTGGGTCCACTCATTTTCTTACTCTTTATTAATAACCTCCCGAAAATTATTACGAAATCACGTTGACATATTTGCTGACGATGTAAAAATATTTAGAACAATTTGCTCTGACGAAGACAGCCTTGACTTGCAGGCAGACGTAAATATATTACTACAATGGAGCGAAAATTATAGACTTGTATTCTTGATACATGTCAGGTAATGTCTATAACAAACGCTGAAATAAAAAGAAACTTCCAGTGTCAGATGGGAGGAAAACAAATAGCTAAGGTCACTAAATTCACGGATCTTGTTATCACGTATGACGCAAATCTATGTTTTAAAGAGCATATGCATCATATCGTTAACCAAGCATATAAGAAATTAGGATTGATAAAAATATGTGGGGAAGATCTAGAAAGTACATCAATATTAATAATTTTTGTATGTCTCCCTAGTACGCTCACTCGTAGAATATGCGTCGGTAATATGGCAGCCCTTGGACAAAAAAAAAAACATATGAGGGAAATAGAAATGATTCAGTCAAAGTTCTTGAGGTTCATAAAGTATAGAGAAGACAAAGTATATCCCAAATTCAATCCGTACTCTGAGCTTTTATCGCAGTTTAACATTGAAAAAATTGAAGAAAAGTTTAATCTTAATTTGATGAGCACGTT
Organism: Lepisma saccharinum; assembly: GCF_977018435.1. Taxonomy (NCBI): domain Eukaryota; kingdom Metazoa; phylum Arthropoda; class Insecta; order Zygentoma; family Lepismatidae; genus Lepisma; species Lepisma saccharinum. The sequence continues at coordinate 114,619,014 of NC_139232.1, read as the reverse complement.
ATATAAAATTGCAAATAACAAAATGGGGTAAGTATCTGCATTACAATATCATGTATCTCAAATGAGAAACAGACCGAAACCCGGTTTGTTTCATGTACCAAAATCTAGAACAAATTATGTAAATATATCTCCGATGTGGAAAATGGGTAAAACTTATAATGAAGTAGTAGCAAATGATCCGAGCGTTGATATAAACAGTCTGTCATTTCAATCATTCAAAAGAGTCCTACTGGCTCATTGGAGAAAGGAGTGAGGGGTTCGTCTGTATAGGAATTAGTGAAACAATTTTTGTTATGCACAGATATATGTAATGCACATATATAATTCACAAAATGTATGCATGTCTTAATGGAACAATGTTCTGTGGCATCATTTGTTAAATAAATAAATAAATATAAAATATCTGGAGAAAATATATGTGCGGTTTCCGACTTTTGGATTGGATTGGAGATAATTTATACAGGAATTGTTTAGAATTTTCTTTGTCGTTCTCGTAAATTGTGTTTATTTTTGCGGATGTAGCGTCAACAGATTCTGTGATATGGATGTCTCACCTCGCATTGACTCTTGTCCCTCACGGCCAAACAGACGGACGGTCCGATAGAGATGTGTTTACCTACTATCTGTTAGGTCTATCAGATTTTTTAATTTGTAGCTTTGAGACACTGATCGTTCATACGGGCTGATGGACTTGGAGAGAAACACTTTACACATTCGCTAATCAGTTTCCTAAAAGGAATATAAAATAATCCAAAAATATAATATAAAAATAATATGGCAATAAATATCGTGTTTAGTAACGTTACAGAAAATCATGAAAAATAAAGTGGGATATTACACAGCCTTTGCCCAGCCAGAACTATATTTTTCAACATACAGTAGAGCGTCGATTATCCGAAGTAATTGGGGGACATGGGTGTTCGGAAAACTGGTTTGTTCGGATAATCGAACTGTACATGTTTATTTGCCAAAACGAAGTACTGTACAGTAAATTTATTCATAAAAACAGGCATCTCTTTAAGTATGTATTACAAATTAACGTACAAAGGCAACTTTAGTAGGAATATATAGTATGTGGTACAGTTTATTAAACAAAAATATGTACATATTACATACGCATTTTGCATGAACAATACACACAGTACACAAAATTAACGTTTAAAAAAATCCTTTATTTTGGTCTGTCTAAGCAAGCCTACACGCTTACGAGCAGCTAAGTCACGTACTTTTTTCATTACAGATATCTGAAAGTGAGCGAGTACACAGTTCGGTTAAGCGGTCGTTCGGTTGACCGACGTTCGGATAATCGACGCTCTACTGTAGCTTGTTTATTGTGATAAATGTGAGATAAAAGGTAAAGTTCCCCGTGCAGATAGCATCGTGCCATAAAGGCACATTTAGGGGATATAGGTATAGGACCCCTCATATTCTCGAACTCGATCTCGGGCATTTGGAGGTGATGTGATCAGCAGCACGCTGCCGCCGCCTTTACCCCTCAGGGTTGACCCCAGTTAACAATAGATTTGAAACTGTGTAAGCCCAGACCCGCTTTATGCGGGGACAAGGCCGGAAAAAATTCCGAAAGTATATCATGCCCCACCCGGAAATCGAACCCTGGTCACCCGCTTGGCAGTTAGACGTCCTGAGGAAAATAACTCCCATTAATTTTTTATCACATCATTCGTAGCATATATTTTGTAATATCAACTTTATAATAAAAGATGTATGTATTTCGACGTTCACAAGATGGGACGTTTGACTTCCAATATACCTACATCACACGATGCAGTTCAAAGTGATTCGAGCGAAGAAACTCAAGGTCGAAATGGAGCAGTGGACATGCTGTGAGCAACTTCCACAAATGTTCTCTGGGGCTGCTGTGTTTTTATCAACAACAAAACACAAGACATTAGGTTCCAAGCATGTGTGTGGGTATCACGAATCGAGGCATTGCAATCTGACCTTCTAACCTGTCACGTTTCTCCTTTCCTTCTCAAGTCACAAGGCAGCTGATTCTGATATGCTTACGTCACGGGGAACGACCTACGCTTTTTATTCACGTCTGCTGAAAGGTTTTTGGAAACTATGAATTAAGTTAATGAGAAGCGAAAAATTGAAGGATCGTTTTTGTGATTGGGTGCTTGTTTATTTACTCATCATTGCTTATATGCACAATTAGCTGAATTGGTTGATTGATTGATTTGGTGTTTCAAGTCAACTTTATGAACACTTACGCTAATCGGGACTGGATCTACAGTTTATCCCTTCTCTCTCTCTCTCTCTCTCTCTCTCTCTCTCTCTCTCTCTCTCTCTCTTCTTTTTTTTCTCCTCTCTTTCTTTCATTGAGAGAGAGAGAGAGAGAGAGAGAGAGAGAGAGAGAGAGAGAGAGAGATAGAGAAGTAAAGTGGGATCCGAACCACTATGTGCCAGGGACCCCTTGATGACAAGGCGACGACTCTGCCACTGCGCCATCGAGGAGGCCTCAAAATTAACTGAACAGCGACGAGAGGATGACGTGTATAAAAAGTGAAAATAAAGGTCAGGGAATAAAGCGTCAGCGGCACTATCTCAGCAGTCGCCTGAATAAACTCAACAAGACAACGAGAACTCTTTAGGCTGTCGTGAGATGTGAATCAGTGACCATCCAAATGTAAATATACGTATATCCTTTACCAAGAAAAATGAAAAACGTAATACAACTGATAGCGAGTGGTTGAAGCTGCAATCAAGGTTCCCCGGGACAGATTCCACATTAAACTGTAATTCCAAACACGGTTGAAAATATATGGTAACTAACTTACTCTATTTTATTTACACATTTCTGAGGAATTTACGTAGGGGCATCGCCGATAGAACGTTGATCTTGTAAATATAGGTTCCAGGATTTGATTTCTTATGGGGTCACGTTTCAAGTTGTCCTTGTTGCGCTTTGAATTTGTAGCTCCAGTTCGGTCAAAAATAATATGAAATACTGGGAAAATACATCTGCAAGAGTGAAAAAGCAGCATTAGGCTTCTTACTAATTTTCTGGAAGCGCCATTGAATTCATGGCAGAAATAGACGTTATTTAATTTCGTTCACATTAGGACGATCCGATTGTATGATGTTATTTATCTAAATTTAATTTTCCTTCGGTTTCTTTCACACTTTTACGTCAACCATAAAACTTTACGTTATTTTACAGAATGAAATATTCAATGTTTGTTTCGTATGCTCAGATTATAGTATAAAAATTTGGAGCTTAACTCATGGGGGGGGGGGGTTGAGCAGAATATTTTCTTTTTTGCAGCTCATAGAAATATCATCCAGGACTATTTTGATAAATAGGTGTTACATTTGCAAAATCATAAAATTACTGATTACTGTAGTCCTCGGGTTTCAGGAGGTTTACAAAAGTACCATTATATAGTGAATCTCCATAAACCTAAATCAATTGGGAGCAAGTGTCTCCTTTGCCCCTGCTAAGTTACGCCTATGGTTGCTGCGCATAAATCCGTCGCTGAAAACCCATAACAGTTTGAAGAATCAAGGATTCCTTCCTGGTAGGCCGCAACAATGATGAATAAATTGAAACGGGACGGTGCAGGGTACAGGTATCTGGATAACTTAGTGGTAGCAACTGTCGTCTTTGACTGTCTCTAAGTCATCGAGCAACTTGGCAACAATATTAAACGTACAATAGGATTGTTACATTCAAAAAGGCATATGTGAAAATATATAAATTCTATTCACATTTTTACATCACATAAATTGGTATTGATTTTTTGATTGATTTAATTTATTTGACTTCGCGTTTTGTGCCTCTAGGCTAATTTGCGAAGATGGGGATGAGTGATGAAATGATGAAATTTATGAATGGACATTCACAAACAACCAAGCCCGTCCGGGGTTCGAACCCGGGACCCTTGGCGTCGCAGCGCGATGTGCTAACCACTCGGCCACAGGGTCGGGCAAAAAAAATTGGTATTGAATTTAATTGATAGTATTTATGTGCAGAGAATGTTCTGAGAAGGTTCAAATTCGATAGGCCCCTTAAACACACCAGTACCTTCAACAAAACGATTTTTCTAGAATTGGTCTAATTACTTTTGGGACAGAACTTGCATAATATATAGGCTGTGTCCTAGAGAACAGTAAGTTTACAGTCAAGAAACAAAGAACAAAATAGGTATTAACGTTGTTCTTCCCTCGTTTTTAAGTCTGTGGTTTTACTCCCTACACATCGCAGTAATTAAGTACCAAAAGAAGTTTCTTCACTTCAACTGAATCTTAATCTTTTCTCGCTATCGAGGTTGAATCAAAGAGAAATAAGTGGGAAAAATAACTGAACAACATGTATTTACCCGTGATAGGACCTCTCTAACTTTACACTTTTAACGGACGTCTTGTTAGCTCATGACTTCCTTCTGACACTAACACTAACATTAAGGCACACAACACACAATATAACCTATCCAAACAAAACATTACAAAACCAATTACACACTTATGTGATTTTGTATCTGTATTCATAAATATTATTAATGTTGAACACTAACACACATTTACCTTCTACTATTATTAACGTTTATTTTAATCTTACTTATCCCCTAGTAGAATGCTGTAAAATCAACGTTGTTCAGGAAAACCGAACAAATTTGGTTCTTCATGCCAATGTCGCAGTGAGTTACTGTAAACAAAAAAATAAGGATAATAAAGGATGAATCAAAAAGGGAATCCGTAAAAGAAAAATCGCGGAACTCACGCCCGGAGTTAATTTTAATGTACCAGGGCATAAGAAAATACCTCCGAAAGTATGGTGTTCCCCTCTTTTTCCTTCTGATAATTCTAAACCCCTCAAAATACTCGATCATCTGTAAAAGTAAAGGTTGAGCACTGTTCCGCAACCTTCTTGTCCTCGCAGAATACCATAAATTATCCAGTATTGAACACGGCACATCATAAAATTTATTTATCTAAAAAACATACATTACGGCACTGTTGATATAAATTAAAAGTTTAGGAATGAGTTACAATATAATCAGTTAAAAATACTACTACTACTACTACTACTACTACTACTAATAATAATAATAATAATAATAATACAATTCACTGCACTCATAGGTACTTTTGGTATTATTATTATTATTATTATTGAAACGATTCATGCAGCTGATTATATGGATCCGAAACGCCTGTAGAGATTATGTATGTGTAATAACAAACTGACCCTTGCCATCAAGGCATGCCATGAAGGAGTAAAGTGGGTGTGGAGTTTGGACCCTACACTTTCTTGATCACGGTCGAAGGTGGGGGTGAAGTGATCAGCACCACGTCCATGGCCACCTTCTTTAGCCAAAAGTTTTCTCCAGGTACCCACTTTATACGACGCTGGGTGGGCGCCAGAACCGCTTGAACAGGTGGAAAATATACTGGTTCATCCCCGCTGGGGATCGAACCCGGATCTCTCGCATGGTAGTCAGATTAAATAATTTACATTCAATTTGTTACTACAAGAAAAGTTCGCAGCACACCCGTGACCTTGTGGAGGAACACCGGTTGCGAAACATAGATTTAGATAGAGGGTAATGGCGCCAAATAATAAGAATTAAAGTATTTCATAAATCGAATTCCAGAAAGCTGTGGGGTAAAAAGTGACCTTCAGCCAGACACTGTCTCAACCTCTCCTGATGGGCGCCGATACACCTTGAATATCTTGGCCTTTGACCGGGAGGTGATTCTCCGGTACCCACAAGGTCTACTCGGAAAGAAATCGTGTGTATGCGCTCCCCCTCTCGCCGCACCACCACCCGAAACTTCCCCCCTTACTCCACTTCCCCCCGGGTACCGACAAGGGCGATAAAACCAGAGCGTGTGGGTGTGTAACGCGGACGCGATTTTTCTGCCACCTGGTGTGGAAAATAGTAAGCTCATCCCACACGTTGCATTGAAATTTGCCACCCTATGGGGACACGTGAAAAACAAATTTTCCCAAGTAAGGATGCTATCCATCAGGTTCTTGCAAGTATTTCCTATTAGGTAATTCCATTATCGTTCCTCAAAAATTCAAGGGCAGTGATCCGAGGCTTCTAAATGTATTTTCGTAACGATTTCCTTGTGGGGACCGGATTTTGGTCCCCACAAGTCGGTGCGGTCCCCATAAGGTGGATTCACAACTGACGAGTGTCCCCATAAGGTAGCATCTGCAAAAGCACCCACACACACACACACACACACACACACACACACACACACACGCACATACACACACACACACATACACACACACACACACACACACACAAAGCACAGTGCTGAACCCAACTGATCCAGCATAGAATTTTGATTTCTATCCCAAGAAATTTTATATAAATACCAAAGCCAAAAATATTAACACACATACACACATACATATATATACACACACACAGTACAGTGCTGAACCCAACTGATATTTTTATCCAGCATAGAGTTTTGAATTGAAGCCCAGGAAATTTTATATAAATACCAAAGCCAAAAATATTAACACACACACATACATACATACACAAATCACACAGCTGAACCCAACAGATATTTTTTATTGTGTGATTGCTCTGTATAGCTTGGAATGCAAGACCATATTTTGTAATTTTGTAGACTAGAAACTTGACCCTGTGCACCAGAAACAGGCTCTCCACAAATTATGTGAACATCATGGAGTACATAATATATTTTACAATCTCAATTTAAATTCAGGAACAAGAGATTTGGATTTGATGTATCTGGAAATATTTTTGCATCTTGAATCAACCTGCAAACAATATTACATGTTAGGCTGGGCTATTTCAACAGCAGTAAATATTTACCAAATGTTTCAACGTTAAAAAACAATCAGAATAATATATTCCAGGAAATATAGATACCTGAACATGCGAACATATTTTGAAAGAAGAAATATTGCAAGATATATAAAATCAGACCACCTGTTGGATTGTTTTAGGGAAAAATTTGAAAATCTATCAGAGTATGATTTTTTTAAAGTGCAAAATGAAACAGAGGCAAGATGGGTACTTGACAGTGATGTTGGGTTTGGGTATGTGAGCATAGAATTGGGTTCTGAATATGATGATTTTGAATCCAATACATACTGGCATAGAATTGATGCATACCTGTTGCATTGTTATTGGGGAAAATATGTTGCTTTTTTTACAAAAAGTACTTCAAGTTTAGAAAAATTTAGGTTTTACAAATTTTTTCATGATCATAGAATTTATACAAACAGCAGGCGGCCTGTTGATGACACAACAATTTCCATACTTGATGAGGCAGGAAAATTGGATGGTTTATATTTTAATGAATTGATTATGTACCTGCTTAAAAACAATATCAATTCTGGCTCCCTCAATACAAGATGGATTTAAATAATTACACAAAATATTTTTTTTGTAGATGGAACCTCTACCAGATTATAATCTATTCTATGGAGATTATGTTTATACAGGCCCATTGTTTGAGTATAAGAGTAATTTGCTCATCACACTTGACAGATAGGATAGGAAAATTACACAGAGACGTGCTAACAATTTCAAGTTTCTTGAGTGGGAATATGTTGTTTCTAAGATTAGCATTGATTCTGTAGTACAGCATTGCTGTGGAACATGTTAAGTCTATGGATTCTGTCACACCTATTCTAATACAATTAATATCACAAGTACTATTACAAGGCACGCACCGCATAAAATCATAATTCCAAGCGATGGCATGGATTCCACGATTCCATATCAAACATACTGCACTTGGAGCTTCAGCAGTTCGGGACTGTGCAATATATTGTCTATAAATGTAGGAAAAATAATATTGTACGGGTTGCAAACAAAACTCCCAAAGCTTATGTGTTTCAGGTTTTGAAACAGAATCCAAACTGTCTGGAAGTTCATAAAAGTGAAGCTATTCTACAAGCGGGTCTATCTCAGCTTCTGCATGATATATTTGAGCAAGAGGTGATGTGTTTATAATATTTGTTGGGTTGTAATATGTTATTCCATAATTTGACCTATACTGGTGATACCTGGGAATGGATATAATTTTGGCTGAATGAAAATATATCAATGTTCTGTGTGAAGTTTTTCAATTCTCTAAATTGATCCAATCTTGTGCTTATAATTGTTGCTCTTACAAGTTTTGCATATTTACAATCTGTGCAAACATCTTAAACGTTTCAACATATGTTCAACATGTTGAACATATGTTGAAACGTTTATATAGGAACAATTGGCATTGATTGCCACTTTTCAAATCACAATGCCCATTGTTCCTATATAAACGTTTCAACAATCACCTAGTCCCCATGCTTACATTACCATGAATCACAGGTATATCACTATAGAATAGATGCATTTATGCTTCACTGTTATTACAGATCCTATGTAATATGGTTCAGCAAGGCATCTGCTGAATTGCACAATAATTTTCTTGTATTTTTCTACATACCCCAACTTCATATAAATAATAAGGTTTGGTTTAGATTTAATGGTGCAGACATTATAACAGATGGGGAGGGGAATATATATGATGGGGGCAAATGCCTCATGAATATAAAATTCAACAATTCTTCTTATGCTGCATGTTTTAATAAGTTACTCATGTACATGCTTAGTGTGTAGAATTATATGCTATTAACATAGAAATACCTATTGCATGCAAAGTAATGTATTGATAAATTTTTTTAGATATGGCGCCCCCACCTGATTATAATTCATTTTATGGACCATATGTCTACACGGGCCCATTGTCCGAGTATAAAAAAATTTTTATTGTATTTAATGAGGAAGGGCAACCATTTATAGTTGATTCCATTCAAAATTCCAAAAACACTATTCACAGCAAGAATAAGATTCTAGGTCTTGACCATGGTGTTACAAACCTATCACATCAGTGTGTAGAGATTCTGCTTGAACACAACATAAGTTTTGTGGGCAGAACCTGTGCCTTGCTGAACCATATTACATAGGATCTGTAATAACAGTGAAGCATGAATGCATCTATTCTATAGTGATATACCTGTGATTCATGGTAATGTATGCAATCACCCAGCCCTATGCTTACATACCCAAAACTATAATCCCTGTCCATGCATCCACCTAAACTCTATCTCATTCCTAACTGCAAAAAAATCATACTCTGATAGAGTTGAAAATTCATGCCTTATAGAATCAACAAGAATATCAGATTTAATGTACCGTGCAATGTTTCTTCTGTCAAAATATGTTTGCATTTTGGCACCCTATAAAAACAAAATGCCAAATTAATTTACACAGCATATCCCCAAAACAGAATCAATACATTCATACCTGCACTCATACATATTAACAACTGATTGAGTCACAATTAAATTGGCATCTTATAGATTCTATATTGTTCTCAGATATTGTTCCCAATTGTTAAATCTTCACGCATAGATTTGAGATCTGTCTAACACAACTGCTTCCCGCAACTGCACTGGGAATGAAATAGGCTATTTTGCAGAACAATCACTAGGCAAGAGGCATTGCATTTTTGAAATTTTCTGCACATAAAACACATAGATAGTTCGTTCATAGATATAAGATTCTTATCAAAATTGTAAAAAGTTTCAGATTTGAAATCACTACCCCTGTACATAAGATTGTCATCCTCCTGGTGAAATTCTAATGCATTGAAATAGTTTTTATTTGTTATGTCGTATCGGTGCAAACTGAATTTGAATCCGGAAATCGTATAATTTGAGTACCACCTTCTTGTATAATCCACATCGAAGAAAATAAAAAAAAGCCATTGATTCTTCCCCCCTTTATATATTAATATTCCTCAAATAGGGTGATGTCCCCCAGACTCAAATATTTAAATTGCTTCCCACAGTCTAGAACCCATTGAATCTCTGTTTCATTTCTCACACAAAACAAATCAAACTCTGTAATTTGGTGGAATCTGGGCATGATATCATCAAGTACAGACTTGGATCTAATAAATCGGGATAGGCATCTTCTATCAAAATATGTTTGCATCTGAAATTAGAACAACTCTGAGTCACAAATTTGCATGCCGCATCTGCATCTCACATTAAAAAATCCCCACTCCATGATTCTTCCCACACAGTCCAGGCCACGGTATTTAAATTTGTGCCATATGAAATACAGGACCATTTCATTCAGTCCAAACAACAAATATCTAAAATCCTCATAGGTATATATTCTGTCATCCCTATTATGTTGGAAATAAAATCTGTCAAATAATGCCTCACACAACCCTGGAGGATCTGGAATTCATATCAAACATAAATCTGGTGTGCATATATAATCTGTCTGCAAAACAAGATGTTATGGATGGGTTTAAGAAAATGTTTAGGGGAGATCACTTGTACTGGGACAGATCTGATTACAAACGCAATTATTCCTCACCAGACAAGCAATTTGTATATGCATACTCTTATGATTATTTGGACACTATTGGGGGATCCAAAACTGAAAGTGCAAAAGTCAAGTGGCTTTTACAAGATACAGATTTTTCAGAAAACAGGCAACTCAAAAAAGTATTTAAAAACCTGCACATTGTTCAGTTTGTTGGGGGGGGGGGGAATAATAGGAAAATACATGTAAGCCTTAGGGATCAGTTGAGACTCATGCTCCATTATAAGATAATACATCCAATTTTGTATAATATCAACGAGCCTGTAGTTCAATTTTTTAGTTTTTAATTTGTATGTTTTGCCTTTTCAAGCAATAGAGGATCCACCACAGTCCATAAAATTTGTTGAGATTAGAGCATCTAGAAAAAAATAGAAGAAAATTCAGATAAAAAATTGATCTCTATTTTGACGACAAAGTTGATATTGAGAAAATCAGGTCTCAACTCAAGCCAGAATTGAAAAAAAAGCTCTCAATAAAATATGGGAGGCCCATTGTGAAACAATATCAAAATACATACAGATTAAATTTGTACAGTGAGAAATTCCTGCAATGTGTAACAAATATGGGTCACACTTTTCTCCTCTCCCCATATTATGACATGATCCCAAACACAGAAACAGTCACATGGATCCATTTTGATAGTATCCCCACAGATGAGGATAATTTAAAATATGTCACTGTGTATCACAGCTTGTGCTCACCAGAAGATATTCCAGATTTCTGTAAAAATTTGAAGGATCTAGGTGTAAATTTGTACATGATGAATGAGTATCACATCAACCATGAGGCCATGAGTCTCGGCATTACAGCGGAGGATTATGGAACATATGATGTCTGTGTTTAATGCAGTGCATTTTCTTGTTTTTCTTGGCTTATACTTAATATATGCAGCCATTCAATCTGGATGTGCCATGATCAGAACAAATATATAATCAATACAATATCAAGTTTCACCGCATTGCTTCAATCAATTACAATAGTTGTAAATTTGTGTCTCCTTATCAATTATGGACATGATGGATATGGAAGAGAGCATATTTATTGCTAAAAACAATGTTGAATCTCTGCTCGCATTGGATGTTTTAACCTATGATATAACAGAGCTAGGTCCTATTAGGTTTAAGATGTTTGCACAGATTGTAAATATGCAAAACTTGTAAGAGCAACAATTATAAGCACAAGATTGGATCAATTTAGAGAATTGAAAAACTTCACACAGAACATTGATATATTTTCATTCAGCCAAAATTATATCCATTCCCAGGTATCACCAGTATAGGTCAAATTATGGAATAACATATTACAACCCAACAAATATTATAAACACATCACCTCTTGCTCAAATATATCATGCAGAAGCTGAGATAGACCCGCTTGTAGAATAGCTTCACTTTTATGAACTTCCAGACAGTTTGGATTCTGTTTCAAAACCTGAAACACATAAGCTTTGGGAGTTTTGTTTGCAACCCGTACAATATTATTTTTCCTACATTTATAGACAATATATTGCACAGTCCCGAACTGCTGAAGCTCCAAGTGCAGTATGTTTGATATGGAATCGTGGAATCCATGCCATCGCTTGGAATTATGATTTTATGCGGTGCGTGCCTTGTAATAGTACTTGTGATATTAATTGTATTAGAATAGGTGTGACAGAATCCATAGACTTAACATGTTCCACAGCAATGCTGTACTACAGAATCAATGCTAATCTTAGAAACAACATATTCCCACTCAAGAAACTTGAAATTGTTAGCACGTCTCTGTGTAATTTTCCTATCCTATCTGTCAAGTGTGATGAGCAAATTACTCTTATACTCAAACAATGGGCCTGTATAATCATAATCTCCATAGAATAGATTATAATCTGGTAGAGGTTCCATCTACAAAAAAAATATTTTGTGTAATTATTTAAATCCATCTTGTATTGAGGGAGCCAGAATTGATATTGTTTTTAAGCAGGTACATAATCAATTCATTAAAATATAAACCATCCAATTTTCCTGCCTCATCAAGTATGGAAATTGTTGTGTCATCAACAGGCCGCCTGCTGTTTGTATAAATTCTATGATCATGAAAAAATTTGTAAAACCTAAATTTTTCTAAACTTGAAGTACTTTTTGTAAAAAAAGCAACATATTTTCCCCAATAACAATGCAACAGGTATGCATCAATTCTATGCCAGTATGTATTGGATTCAAAATCATCATATTCAGAACCCAATTCTATGCTCACATACCCAAACCCAACATCACTGTCAAGTACCCATCTTGCCTCTGTTTCATTTTGCACTTTAAAAAAATCATACTCTGATAGATTTTCAAATTTTTCCCTAAAACAATCCAACAGGTGGTCTGATTTTATATATCTTGCAATGTTTCTTCTTTCAAAATATGTTTGCATGTTCAGGTATCTATATTTCCTGGAATATATTATTCTGATTGTTTTTTAACGTTGAAACATTTGGTAAATATTTACTGCTGTTGAAATAGCCCAGCCTAACATGTAATATTGTTTGCAGGTTGATTCAAGATGCAAAAATATTTCCAGATACATCAAATCCAAATCTCTTGTTCCTGAATTTAAATTGAGATTGTAAAATATATTATGTACTCCATGATGTTCACATAATTTGTGGAGAGCCTGTTTCTGGTGCACAGGGTCAAGTTTCTAGTCTACAAAATTACAAAATATGGTCTTGCATTCCAAGCTATACAGAGCAATCACACAATAAAAAATATCTGTTGGGTTCAGCTGTGTGATTTGTGTATGTATGTATGTGTGTGTGTTAATATTTTTGGCTTTGGTATTTATATAAAATTTCCTGGGCTTCAATTCAAAACTCTATGCTGGATAAAAATATCAGTTGGGTTCAGCACTGTACTGTGTGTGTGTATATATATGTATGTGTGTATGTGTGTTAATATTTTTGGCTTTGGTATTTATATAAAATTTCTTGGGATAGAAATCAAAATTCTATGCTGGATCAGTTGGGTTCAGCACTGTGCTTTGTGTGTGTGTGTGTGTGTGTGTGTATGTGTGTGTGTGTGTGTATGTGCGTGTGTGTGTGTGTGTGTGTGTGTGTGTGTGTGTGTGGGTGTGTATGTGTGTGTGTGTATGTGTGTATATGGGTGGGTGTGGTCAAGGTCAAGGTCAAGGTCAAGGTCAAGGTCGGGGTCAAGGTCAAGGTCAAGGTCGGGGTCAAGGTCAAGGTCAAGGTCAAGGTCGGGGTCAAGGTCAAGGTCAAGGTCAAGGTCAGGGTCAAGGTCAAGGTCAAGGTCAAGGTCGGGGTCAAGGTCAAGGTCAAGGTCAAGGTCAAGGTCAGGGTCAAGGTCAAGGTCAAGCTCAGGGTCAAGGTCAAGGTCAAGGTCAATATGTGTGTGTGTGTGTGTGTGTGTGTGTGTGTGTGTGTGTGGGTGAGTGTGGGTGGGTGTGGGTGTGTGTGGGTGGGTGTGTCGTGGCCTAGTTTTAAGTGTGGCCAAAAAAAATATCAAGAGGAGCATATTTTTGACAAAATTATGGACAACAATCTCACAGAAGTGCCTTTTGTAAGTATAGGCACATCAATCTGAGGGGGCTCTTCCTTTCTCATGGAATCCATGAGGGTTTTTTTACAAAAATCTTGGATTAGAGGGGGGTTCCACACTTGAGCAAAAAGCTCATATGGACATGTTGAGCTTGTTTTAAGTGTAAGCAAATCTGCTTGAGGGGGGCTCTTCCTTTCTTGGGTTTATAATATCATGTTTTATACTACTTGAAGTTATTTCTATTGCCCAATACTACTTTCAAAAATTTCTTTAGAATGTTGGAATGTGTTTTCCAGAAGTTTCAAGCGCTTCAATAATGACACAATGCGTCCATGAATAATATAAGAAGCTACACATTTCTCACATTTTTGGTGTCCATTCTATTACCTAACTCCGCCTTGAAATCAAGGAGTCTCGGGTTCGATACTCAGTGGAGGCACATAGTCGTTCGGATTCCGTTTTAAACTGTAAGCCCGGTTCTAATTAACCCTTCTATGAATAAAATGAACTTCACATAAAATACTCCAAAACATCTGTTGGCAATTATCTTATGCACACGGTGTATACGATGGAGAGCCCAACATAACTGTATGATCATACACTCATTTATTCTCTATCATATAATCGAAGATGGTAAGGTTCGAATCTTAGTTTTGGCATGGGATGTTAGTTAATCCATAGTACTGCAAGAAAATACACGAGACAAATTCATGACAAGTGTACATTATCAAATAGGAGTGTTTTATGTTTCGTTAACGGCCAGTAATTCGGCCAGCGGAGAAGGCCATTCAAGTCCTTATTCTCTGGTCTTTATTCACGAGCCAAGTTCAGTAATCACAATTATTGTTATTTACAAGAAATTAGGACACTGAGACATATGAAAAGAAATGATTTAATGAGCTGTCCAAATACTTACATCGTCTCATCACACTACATACGTTACCATAACAGCTGACTGTCGCAGTGAGTCGACAGGCCCATCATGCACTGGGTGAAGACAAGAGACGCGCTTGCGACGTTCCGTACACCTAAACAAACAGTAATACTGATGCACTTCTTAATAGACAATAAAGTTTGACTGTAGATCAGAGAGCAAACACATAATGACTTCGCACTGAAGTGAAGAGGAAAGTCTCTCTTGGAGTCTTGTGTTGAAGCTTCTTATGGGTTCAAGCGATGTACCGAAAACTGTTCGAGCAAAGTTTTTCCCTCCTGGAGGGTTGGAGCGATGTATTGGGACTGTTCTTGATGTATCTTGGTTTCACCCTTGATTCTTCGGCTAGGCTGCCACCGGGGTGGAATGCCTTTTTCGTTATTGGTCAGTCTACTATAGCTCCACCCCCACGTGACTTAAAGTTTACACTAAAGAGCGATAATCGCGTATCACGGAAACACAATAACTCCTGGTTTGCGGGTTGATTTGGAGGGCGAAAAGTATCTCGCTCTAATTAATTTTAACTGCTCACAGCTCGGAGAGTTCGTTATAGTTATGCGGACAGTTCGTTAAAGTTAAAGTTATGTGTTCTGTGGCTGTCTAAACTTCACTGAGGCGAAGAGATATTTTCGGGCAGGGTTATAGTTCAAATTTTTCATATCCGTCACATTGACAAGGAAATGTCCAAACTGTAGACTGGTTGGCGCGCTCGCAGAAGTTATGTTGTCTGTTTCAGTCTGTTATGTGCAGATCTGTTGTTTTGATTCCGGGCCTGGGCAGCTGCTTAGTTCCTCGAGAATAGAGGGTCGTTGTTCAGGACGAGGGCGAGCGTCGCGTTGGGATTTTTAAATTTTAAATAGCTTGAAATTTCGTGATCTCGCCGTTGGCCCCCTGCTTCTCCAAATTTCAACCATCAAGCCGAACGTGAATTTATGGTGACAGAGCCGAACGTGGACTGGATAGATATGAAAGTTTATTGCGGGAACACACTGGCTTCCTTCTCTTGAATATCAAATATAGGCCGGACTTCATGGGAAAGAATGCTGGTTCGTTTGAGACGGCTCTCCTTTTCTCAGAGAGCAGAAAAATGAGATCTTGGGGAAGTGAAGAGAAAGACCGATGGTAATGGTAAATGGAAATTGGTATATCGGTCATAATCATTAGAAGAAGACGAAAGAAAAATGTTTGCCCCATTAATTCTCCCTTCTTCGTTACGGTATTCTGAAAGCAACGAGAATATTCTTGATTTTAATGTTCTCACACACACACACACACACACGCACAAGCTTTAATATAGCGCCTTACGTATGAATAAGCCAATGCTTTGTGTTGTATTGATATCCCATGAGAACGACAACCTTTTTAGTATTGTAATATACTGATAATTCGATACATATCACACTAATGAAATATCAAACAATACCCGAATCGAATCCTTTTTCTACAAACACATGAGATATGAGCTAATCACGTAAGCATTCAGTGAAGTTTCTACATCCTCACGTGTACTTCTTTAAATTTACAATCAATTATTGGAATTGCTATTCGCCGTTTTTTACATATTTCAACTTAACTTGCCCATCAATGATGAAATACAGTAGAAGATGAATAAACACAGACATGTATGTCTAACACGAACTTCAAAGCATGACTTAGGACTTCTATACACGTTAATCAAGAAACTCGTAGTTCAATGAGAAAGTTAACGAAAGTCGAAGCTGTTTGTACTTTTGATTAGACTTTGAAATTTCCCGATGTTTTGAGAAATCTCAGAAAAAACTCTAGTTTTCCAGGAGCCAATTACTATTTCTATTGATTTATAATTAGATCATATAAACTTCCACAGTGGTACAATCATCAAATAATGTTTATGAAAAATACAGACTTAACACATTGGGGTCTCACGACGGGCATAGCCCGCAGTGCACTTAAAGTCAATGTGGACGAACGACGGGCATAGCCCATCCTGCGGTATGCAATCGCTTTGCCTATTGAACTACGGGCTATGTTCGTACTTCGTCTCATGTGCGTGTTAATTCAAGCCCCTCTGTTGAAATTCCGACCATTAGATGACTCATGTGCTATTTTTATCTCGCACCTGCGACTGTTTGTTGTCGGGAGTCAAGTTGATGACGTTGCATTTTTAGAATGGCGTCGTTAGATCCAGACTGCATAGCGGAAATTCTGCATGAGGATTCCGCCTCAGAGTTTGAAGTTAGCGACGATTTTGATGATGCAGATGAATTTGAAGATTTGGAAGGTAGGTTATATTCGTAATTATTAATTGTTGACAATATAAACAGTGTTGCAAATTCTAGTCTTTTATGAATGAAGTGAGAAGAGGTAATTTTTTTGGGTTTATTCATCTTGCCTCTTGCTTGATTCTCCTACATTTATTGTTTTGTATAGTGTATGTCAAATGAAAATTTATTTTATTTATTTAGTTTATTTATTTATTTGTTTAATTTTTACAGATTACGCAGAACCAACTGATACATCGTCTGGTCCTGTCCTGCAGCCACTTTTTCATACAAAAGCTAATTACCTGTAATTTGTAATTATTTTTGTAATTATTTTTTGTTATGTGCACATAAGAAGTATTCTTATGCAAGATTCAAAAGATGTATTGATAGTTTATGTAGTTAATTAATGAAATTTCCAGATTACGAACTTAAAATATCTCTATATTAACATTTGTTACAATGTTGTACGTTCTCTTTTTTCACAAAACATTAACATTGCTGAAAAAAATATTCAAAAATGTCTGAAAATGAAAAGAAAATTTAACAAATTTTTGTTTATTGAAAAGAGGAAGTTTTGTAGATTTAAGAAATGTGTGGTAAATAAAAACATATTAAAAATATTTTTTCTATGATTTTTTTAAAAACAACCAAAAACAGCAGACCAGAGGTAAAAATGCTGTATTATGAGGCCAGACCCGAATGTGGTTAACCCAAGCTATAGGATTATACAGTTTTATAGTATCTTAAAGAGCTATAGGTAGGTTTCATGTGACGTCAGGATGCGCACAGCCGCCATGTTTGCAGCCAATTTTATTTGTAGTTTGCAATGAAATATCCACCACGTAGCGTTCGTTACATCTGCAGCAACTGCACGTTTGTTTTAAATCACGAATGTCTGTTAGTATCTCCCACCCGTCCGACTGAATTCCGGATGCTTACAAGGAAGCCACAATGCAACACTTTGTGACGTAGGTGAAACACACATATAGGAATATATACTCTGGTCTTCAAAGTCGAGGAAGCTTATAAAAACAAGTGATCAAAATTTGTAATTGTTTATTACGAATCTGAATGAATACTCAGTTTTTGTCTGTACCTCTTCTAATTCAATAAATAACCTTGAATCCTTATAAGGGTTGATAAAAATCATGATTTTTTTTAAACAGTGTACATTTAAATCATTTTTTAAAAAAAAACACGCTTAATATTGCTTGTAGGATTTTAGGCACCATACATATAGATATGTTTTTCTATATAGATATGCTTCTTCTGATAAACGACCATGTAAAATATTTGAACAGTTTGATTAAAGCAAATTAAAATTATATGTAAATATACATATTTCTGTTTCTGATACTGTATATATCAACCTACCATGGAAATGTTTCTTGAGTGTGTTAATGAAACTATAATAATTTCAGTATTTTTTCCAGTGTCAATAAAACATTCTGAATTTACTGTATGATTGTAACTTAAAACATTTGTTATAGTCTTTGAAGTTGAATTTTGGCAATTTTTTAAATGATAGTTTGCTTAATATCAGCTGTCATCTTTATTTACAGATTAATGATACACTATTTACATGATTAGAATTGTGTATATTATTCTACACAAAATGTTTGCTATTTTTGAATTTTAAATCAAGATAAATTTAAGTGTGTTTACAGTTTACTTATTACATTTCCTTTCATATGTGCTTCACCCTTTCCTTTCTTAGAGCCTAATAAACACCATTAAATGATTTCGAGATTAATGTACTTTCAACACAAGTAATTGTGATGTCTACAAAATCGTTATGTACAATATTCTATGACTTATTTATTTAAATCTTGATTTAAGTCGCGATTTAAATCAACCTGATCCTTGGTTAACCTTGAAAGATAGGAAACCAACGTCATGTAAGAAAAATAAAAGAAAGGCTTTGAAATCCAGCAATTTATTGTCATCAATGCTCAAAATTCAAATTAAAGTTCGCTATGCGAATAGCATGCATGGGAACTTGTATTCTCGCATTGGGGGCAACGCCTCCTTGCAGAATGTCCTGAAGCAGTTGCTGCTGCCTTGGTTGTCGCAAAAGCACACCTCGCAGCCCTCGAACCACTTGGCCCCCAGAATGCACTTCTTCTGCATCGGGCACTGCATCAAGGTGCACGCTATCTGGCCCTTCCTTATGCAGTAGCACTGGTTGCAGTCTCTCTTCCATGCTGTTCCCGGCGTGCAGTTCTCGATGTTCGGGAAGTCTGCGAACAAAATGGTTGCTAAGTTTCGCATTGTTTACACAAATATCAAGGAATGAATTAGAGTTGACCCGGGTATCGGTATCTGCCGATACCAGTGGTATCACACTCTCGGGGAGTCCAATTATCCTGAAAATTATGAAAAATTCGAAGTTTCTTTTTACTTTGCACTTTGTTAACATAACAACTATACTCTATCCCAGGAATCTCTGAAGCAAGACCGCGCATAATGGTAGATAAGGGGAGAGAGAGCGAGTGGGGTCATTCCATGTCAAATCAACCAATTTTAAAATAATTGGTTGTATGACCATTTTATAAAAAAATCATTTTTAGTTCATAGGTTCGTATATGTTTCTAGATATCAAAACCAATGTTCTAAAAAATTTACTGTCCTTACTTCTTCTGGGGCGGCCATTTTTTCCAACATGGCGCATGGCTTTTTTTGATCATTTAGCATACTGAAACTTGAATATCTCAAAAACTATGAGAGCTAGAGACCTGAAATAAAATTCATTTTGTAGCTAATGAAGTATATTTTCTATGATATTCAAGTATACTTTGCTCAAAATTGCATCCTAAGTACGAATATTATGGTAGAAATTTGGGTAACAATAGTTTAAAGAATTTGCCATATTTGAGCCCATGCTGAAGAAAAGGGTTCCATTTCTAAGCAATGATATTTTGACCTATACTTGTAGGTAGGTCTAAACATTAAAAACATTTAAACCCTTAGACTATACCACTTCATTAAAAAAAATCTGGCTTAACAATCCATTTTTCTAAACTATTGTTGCCCAAACTTCTACCATACTTTTCGTACTTTGGATGCAATTTTGAGATAAATTTTATTTCAGGTCTCTAGCATTACAACTCCACGTAATCCCGTTCTCTCGCACATGTTCATTGGTCGAACTCTCTCGAGTCACTTCTCGCGCAGAGACTTGCTTTCGTTCGCTCCCTCCAAAGATTCCCGCGACAGAGAAAAATGAAATATTCTGATGCAATTCTTGACTATTTTAAAGCAAAAATCGTAGTATATTGATGCATAGGATTGGAGTGGAATACTTACACACTAATAGAGTAGAAGGTCTAAATATGGGCGAAGGTTTAAATATGGGTTTTGGAGTTATCAGCGCTCCCGGGTGCTGCAGCCTGGTAGAGGCTAAGGGAACTCGTTATCTGGCAAGGACAAAGGTTCGGCGCCAATTCGCAAGAGAAAGTGGTGGTTAGTTTCGCCCTTGGACGCATTATAGAATTGGGACCTCCGAAAACCTTTTGCAGGTATGTTTTAACTCAGCGTTTTCTGAATTCTCATTTGCTTTGTATAGGTTATGATATTAGCGGTACATAAAACAAATGTGGGCTTTTATGATGCCATGATTTGTTTGTGAAATATGTACCACAGAGAGTGAAAATAAATTGAAGAAGAAAATAGCATGATGGTCTAAATATGGGCTATGACATGAGGTCTAATATTGAGATCACATTTTCAACAAATATTTGGATGTTTTTCCCATTCCGCGTGATTTTCAAAACAACAGATTATTCATAAATATGAATTTTATAATGTTTTAGCGATAAATGACTGTTTTTTAAAAAATTAATCGCTTTTTGTGATATTGCCACTAGTCGCCCATATTTAAACCACAATTTTGAAATACAACATTTTACCATTTTTTGGAAATTGCTTTTTTTAAAAAAAAATGAGATCTTCTATACTTTAGCATGCTATTATATTTAAGTACATATTTCATAGATATGCATTTTAAAGGCAGGTGCTTGATATATTATTTTTTCCCCTCCGAAGATTACAACATAAAAAGGGGGCCCATATTTAGATATTTTCCTCTAGTAATTCATATATTTGAACAATTTTTAATTATTACAATCTTCAGATATCGGTATTAGTTCAAACTGGTATTGGCTCAGCTCTAGAATTAATAATAATTCGTGGTTGTTTTTTTAGTAGGGTTTGTAGATCGACGACCTAAACATTCTCAAAAGGTCCATAAAATAACGTTAAAATTATTTTTGAAATTACTTATAAAGACAGTATTTGTTGAAGTACTTGAAAATGTTCATAGGCGTTAACTTAATGGGGGGAAGTGGGCACTTTCACCCCCAAATTTTCAAGTTTAATAAAATTTACAAGTTAGGGAATCTGAGCAGCGAAGTAATAAAGAGTAATATTTTTGATTTCGCAAACGTCACAGTTATTTAGCAAATAATCCTGGACGCTGTTTTAATGGGATGGAATCTCTTCCCACAAAGTTAAGTCCCGGATTTGATTCTACCCCCTCAAAAATAGGTCCCAAGTTACGCCCACGAAAATGTTGACAGAAACTGGGCGTGTCGTGGCTAAAAGTACTGAAGGAAAAAAGGGTGGAAGATTGGGACACTAATTGTTATGTGCAGCAGACAGACCGACAACCGGGCGCCAAGAAGACGCCTGCGTGTTCTCTTATCTCACTTTTCACTTGAGTTGGAGCGAGTTATGGATTTCCCGTTGTAGAATTTTGTGGGAGCAAATATGACTAAATGCACAAAGCACTCACTCTCTATGTACAACTATCTATGTATGGTGCAACTGAAAGCAAACTGATAACTGATTGTGGTTATCGCGTTCAAGGTCCCGAAAAAAAAAAAAAAAAAGCTCCGCTGGCCACGTTTTAACTCAGACCACCTCACAGAGCCCCCCCACCCCCTCCCCCGGGTTGTTACATTTCTAAAGCCCGCAGCACACGGAACTGGATATCCAGTAGGTATGCCCTAGTTGGCGCTGGACTTGCTATCAATTTGCTAGTTTTCGCCTCACTTGTCGATAGACTTTTGTTCCCATACGAGGGAAGTTGTAATGGCGGCCGCGTGAGGAGTAAACAATGTATCACTTCACATTTTTAAAAGCCGATAACTATTCAACCGAGAGGAATAACGTTTCGTATAAAACATTATTAGGTACGAAACAATGGCGCTGCTTAAATACATACTTTACAACGTTTACTGTGTACGTATGGAAGCATATTTTAGTTGTTTCAAATGTAAACACCGTGCACTCAGCATAGTCAACGCGCCTTTCATGCTGTATACATTATACATTGCTGGAGTAACAGTCGGAAACCAAAGACAAAAACGCTCTTTTGCACACTCACAGATTATCTTCACATGGCGGAACTTTGCTCTGATTGGCTGTTCCACAGAATCCAGTCGAGGAAAGCAAGTAGCAATTAGAACATGTCCTATTCCTCCAAACCAGTCAAGCAGTCAGTCAGGCGGCCATGATTGCTACCTAGAAAGTTAGTTCAGCGCCAACTAGGGCATTCCAACTAGAAATCCAGTTCCGTGTGATAGGGGATTAAATCTCCTCAAGTGGACTTATTCATTTACTTGCGTAGCTTTATATTTTCTCATTTCATTTCATTTAATTTCTTTATTAGTCTATCACAGGGCCGAACTCCCATTTATGCCCAACATAATGTACACAAATACAATTTTAAAAATGCAATTTTAACAAATGTTAATCATGTTAATGTTAATACATAAAATAATGTTAAGATTTATGATAGCATAACAACATATAAATACAGTTAAAACTCTTTCACAAATCCGATAAAATATAATGTTTTACAAAATTTTGCGCCTGATAGCATAACATGAATAAAAAAATATATCCAAATCATACACTAAGGATAATTCATTAAACGATTCCTGAACTCTTATTATTGGCGAGTTTTTGTGTATGTTTAATCTTGAAAATGGCGTGTAGAAAGGTGTTCTGTTCCTCGCTCCAAAAAGTGTTACATGGAAATTTATTCTCTCTAACAGCTCAGAACATAGCCAATCTTGTCTTAATAATTTACGTAAAAACATTAGATCATTAAAAACTCTTCTGTCTTTCAAGGTATTGATACCAAAATGGCTACATAAAGTTACATAATTTCTATTATGATATTCAATATCGCCATTTGACCATTTGCATTTGTACCTTTTCTGTTCACGGATAGAGAGTAATGATGTATTGAGATACATATCATCATACTGTGACATTTTATATCCATCACCCCACCTCAAAACTTTCGTTCTGTTTTAAAATAATGAAAATAATATTCATGATATTTGTCTCCCCTATTATTGAATGCTGTTCCCTTATCTGGACCATGACTTCTAAAATAATCTTTCCAGAATTGATTCTGTTCTCATCTTTTTCCTCGCCATTGCTTGCCATGGATTTACTTTCTCTGAGACATCTCCATGAAACAGATATCGTGTCTATTTTGAATATCCAGCCACCGCACACTCGTCACGAACTAGCAGACATGCAAACTTCATATCTTACATAACCTAATTTTATTTTTAATTTCGTTATAAATTGATGAATACGTATATTGAGAATAGGAATATTGAGCGGCGGCTACATGGCACGTGGAACTAGCATAGCCCCCACATATTTGGACCAGAAACAGAGAGATATATATATACCGTGCGTCCATTTCCTTGCGAGACCGAGAGATCGGGAGAAGTGTGGCGGGCGGCGCCAGCGGAGATGCCGAACGTTTCGACCAGTAACGTTCCGCTTATTTTTATGGGCATATCTTTAGCATGCAGATATTTATATTAATATTGCCAAACGAGCACTAACCTGTCTTAAAAGAGTTGTTGAAAGTGATGTCCACCTACATTCACACATTCCTGGCATCGTTTGATGAAATTTTGATTCACACGCAAAACTTCTTCTTCCGTAATTCTTCCAAGTTCTTCCCTTATATTGTCTTTTAGTTCGTCGATACTATGAGGGTTATTTCGGTAGACTCTATTTTGACACGCCCACCTCCTGTGGAACACGGCGGCGTAGAGGTTTGTTTGGAGAGCGTCGCTGCCCCAATTCATTCGAGTTTTTCTTCGGTTAGAATCCGTCGTTTTTGCTTAAGGGTTCTAAAATTTAACGATCCAGTCTAACCGTCTCTCTACCTGGGGGTGAAACGCCAGGCAATTTCTGTGCAAATTGCCTACACACGTCTCGACACGAGTCTGTTTTCACGTAAGTGTCATACATAAAAATTCTTTGTTATAACGTGAACTTTGCGGCTGGCATTTCAATCACCTCACTTACACACAACACACACACACACTACAATTACACAAAAAGTAGCACGGCAAGTAACCAAAAACCACACTCATTCACACAGTACGAAATTAACACGCTCTTGGTTCAAGGTCTGTTCCTCACTCCAATCGCAGCTCTGTCCAGGGTACCCGTAGTCGCGAAGGAAAGAACAACTCAACCTCGGAGCTTTCAGATTGCAAACAATGCTCACGAAGACCGATGACTTTTAACGGTTTAGTCTGCAACGTAATCGTGATACAGTGTTGCACATTCGAAACCTCCAAACGATTCCGAGCGAAGCAAACGCTTTCGAGGGTAACCTTAAGCGAGGCGTTACTAGTCTAAAATGTGGGCATCTCCGCTAACGCCACCCGCCACACTTATTCCGATCTCTCGGCCTCGCAAGGAATTAGACGCACTGTACGTACAGGGTGGGGCAGAAAAACGTAGACGATATAAATTTGGGACCATACCGACATCTTTGTAGGTGGCGTGGTGAAACACACATCCCTGTGTAGAGCCTTCAGTCGTCGTACAACGTTGGTGGGAAGAGCATAGAGCGTTTGCTGTGGAATGTTCTTTAGAAACAACGACCCCGCTACTGTAACTAAGCGTGTTTACCGACAGCATTTTAACATCGGAAGGAATGGAGAGGTTCCGATAAGCCATACAATACTAAATTGTGTTACACAATCCAGGACTGCTGCATCCATTGTCAGTAAGAGGCCTCCTGGTCTCAAAATATCATCGAAAAACACGCTTAGTTACAGCAGCGGGGTCGTTGTTTCTATGGCGCCAAATTTAAATCGTCTAAATTTTTCTGTCCCATCAAACACAAGATCAACAAGAACTAACTAGCACAGACTAAAAACGGGGATGTAATCAAAGTCAACAAGACTAATGCAACGTCAGTCAGGTATTTAAGATAAAACTTCATTAAAGGAGAAGATGAAAATTAGGCCCTCTTTACCTACAGAATGGATGTCTTCTGGTTATAGTTCCCGAACATATTATTTCCCGAACATCGCCAACCCTGAGTGGTATATTACATGTACATTTACTAGCAGTGAAATTTCAGCATACCAATAAACGAGATGGTTTTGTAAAATATGATACACAAAGGGAACCAAGTAGATTTTGTGGTCTTACCATGTGTAGCAGGGCACTTTTTGTCAGTGCATCTTTTCACATTAGGCTTATCACAGTAACAAGTGTTGCAGTCTTCTTTCCAAGATGTCCCAGGCAGGCAAAAATCATCCTCAAGCTTCTTATACTTCGTTACAACTGAAATTAATAATTTATCCAATATTAATTCCATAGTTTCCTAAAGCAGTATGACCTACGCTACATGTAGTCAGGAGGAATAAAACTGAAAACTAAAGTGAGAATTGTGAATTTTGTATGAAATTTGCCAAGTATGTTATTTATATCTATTTAGTGATTTTAAGCGTTGTGGGTTTCGCGTACAGTTTAGAGAAAACTCTGTAATATCAAGAAAGTTTTGTCTTAAAACATCTTTAAAACAAAAAAGGAAAATGAAAACAGATTCAAAAGTTACAAGCTAGAAATGGTTTCTGGCGCCATTCATGCCTGCCAACAATTAAAATCACTAAATAAGTATACCAATAACATAACAATTTTTCCAAGTTATATACTTTTACATATAAAATGTATAGATTAGTTAAATTGTGACTTAAACCTCCTGACTAATATGTACTATTTCTCAATATTTCGGAATATTTCATGATAAGAGTGACATGGGCAGGTTTCTTCCTAATGGCTAAAAGAACTATTTCTTCCTTCAACTTTCTTCTATGATTCGAATCAAGAGGTGAATGTCATCAGTATGTCAGATTCCGTCTTGATTTCATTTTAGGCGTAGGCAAAATATTTTGTCGTCAAATTCAGTCCGCATTTCTAACACTCGAATTCTTTCTTCAAATGTGTAATTGTTAGAGGCATGCATATTTCGTTTTTGATGAAAACACGAAATGTGAAATAATACATTATAATGTCAATTTTTCATGTTTCTGAAAGGTGTGAAGGGCATTTTCCTACCCTGTTTTGTCACGAAATGATGCGAAAAGAACTGAAAAATGCGATATAGACTCTTAAACACAAAATTTAGAGTATACGTGTATTTACCGATGCGACACTTTATGAAGTTTGAATTATCCTGTGAGTTATGCAATTCACGTAAAATTAAGTAATTCTGCTGTAAATATTTGAGAAGAAAAAATGGACTACTTTATACAGAAATAAACTTAATATTCTGATAACTACATAAAATGTGTTATTAGAAGGGATATGTTTATTTTGTGAAGTAAGTTCAGTTTTAAAATTAAATTTAGGATTATATTCACAATTTTAAAACCAAAATGTAATTTTATGTACCACTTTTAATCCGATTTTCACCGCTATAACACCAAAATTTCATTTCAGTTACCGCTTTTGAACCCGAAATCGACTCTATTTTTGTACCGAAATTTTGCTTTTTTATTTACCAAAAATATGTGCCTCTAGTAATTGTTGTTAAAGAAAACAGACCATGGAACACCTAGATGGACTACAATACTGGTTATTATTATACAACTTGCATTACAATAAACCGTATACTTACGTAGAGAGAGGCTACATTGAAATAACGCTGATGCACACAAAAATTTTGCAATCCAGTTCAGAAACATATTTGGAAATTAATTTCCGATAGAGGCGTACCTGGAATTATAGAAAATTCTTAGTGAGATGACGTCACAGAGATTCGGGTAATGGTCGTTTGACAGTTGAAAAGAGCATTTCATTATGTTTGTAATTTAATAATCTGTTTCGTATTATTATCGCCGAGAATTACTTAAAGAAGTAGATTGTATCCGAGAACTTCCGCACCCTAGACCAAATGGTAAAATTAACTGTGTTTTATGCTGTTGAAGAATGGCTGGATACCAAGTTACCGTGGTTGTCGCAGAGGATCCGTTGAACGACTGTATACGCCGTATTCCCTCTGGTTAACCTTAGTCATTAGCGCAGTGGTTCTCAAACTGTGGTACGCGTATCTCCAGTGGTACATGAAGTACTTGAATGGTGTACGCAATCAGCTCAGAGAGTGTTTTTTGGTCCATGGTGCACCTAAAAATCAAGTGACGAAATAGACTAAATTGGAGCCGAATTTTCAAAGTTTCAAGTGCACAACCAGACATCAAGAAACTGTATCAGGCTATACAGGCACATCAATTTCAAAACAAACTCTGACAATTTACAATAAAAACTAAAAAATTGTGCCAGACAGTTTCTTTACAAACTTACTTTTGTTCTTTACTTTTTCAATAACTCTGAAAAAAATATGAAAATTATAGTTTTTTTACTTTTTAGCATACATGTGTTTCGAATTTTTATTTTTGTAACTAAACAATCATACAGATTGTAAACGTAGAAACACCCAAACGTAGAATTCTAATGTTTATTTGTCTGCCATGTAATTTTATTCTATTGCACATACACACCTCCAACATATCAAGAATGCCCCACCAATCAGTCAGGCAAAACAATTTCCCAAAACCCACTATTCGAAGAGAACCTATTTTGGGGATATATTAGACGCTTAGTTACGACCAAGGTGGACTGATGTATATCAGGTGATTGTTTTGAAAAAAAAATCACTGATTTAAATCACTTGAAAAAATAATTTACAGAATAACGTAATGAGGATTTTGCAGATATCAGAATCACTTTTGGTGAAAGTGCATTAATCTCGTAATCATTTAATGATGATTATTAGGTTCTAAGATAGGAAAGGAAACAAAATATATGCACTGCTGGGGCGAAGCTCATACGAAAGGAAATGTTATATGTAAACTGTAAACACATTTAAATTTATCTTGATTTAAAATTCAATAATTTTATAGGCAAAAATAAGCAACCATTTTGTGTAGAATAATGTACAATATAATAATCATGCTAAACCGTAAATAGTGTAAACCTTAAACTGTAAATAAACACGATAGCTGATATTTTGCAAACTATCATTTAAAAAATTGTCAAAATTCAGCTACAAAGACTATAAAAAAAGTTTAATTACAATTATATAATTAATACACGCATAATTTTATATTTTCACTAGAAGAAAATTTACTCAAATTATTAGGAGTTTCACTAACACACTCAACAAACATTTCCATAGTAAATTCAAACAGAAAAATGTATATTTACATATGATTTTTTATTTGCTTTAATCAAACTGTTCAAATATTTTACAGGGTCGTTTGCCACAAAACGCCTTTCTACTCGTATAGAAAAAAACATATATGTATGATGGTGCCAAAAATTATACATTCAATTTTAAGCGTATTTTTTTAAAAAATATTAAAAAAATAGATTTTAATAAAAAGAATCACCAAAAATGATTTTTTAATAATAATCATGATTTTTATCCATCCTGGTTACGACTAAATGGTACAGTGAGAAGAAAGTTTTAAGAACTGCTGCATTAGCGTATAACTTGTGCTACAATGCTTCTACTTATTACGGTCAAATACTTCTATCTTGCTGACTTTCAGGCACTCAATATTTGCTTTTTCTGTTCATTTTTTCGCTTTTTTTATATATAAAAAAATGCCATATTTTTAATTTTAGTGTAATTATCAATATTATTATAGTCCTTAACAGTATACAAACCGACAATAACGCTGCACTGGAGCCTATATAACACTATTGTATCAACCATTAAAATTCGCGTTTAATATTTTATTTTTAAAATGCCATCTCTTTTATATCATCATCATCTTACCATGAATGAATGATTCTCTTTCATTCATATATTTTAATGGGAACATAATCTAAAGTTAATAAATAATTAATTCTTTAGCCTTCTTAAACTCGAAGGTTTCTGGCTGCAGCAACACAAGCCTTCCATCTGTTCCTATCTTGAGCAAGATCTATATACTCTTTTCCATCCCTACCGATTTCCTTTAAATCCATCTCAACGTTGTCCCTCCATCTTCGTCTTGGTCTTCCTAGAGGTCTCTTACCACCAGGTTTCCCAACAAGAATCCTTTAAACTCTTCTTTCCTCTCCCATTCGTGCCACATTCGAGCCTATCTAAGTCTTCTCGATTTTATTATTATAATAATATCTAGACAGGAATACATATTATGTAGTTCTAAATTATGTAACGTTCTCCACTCACCTGTCTCTTCATCCCTTTTAAGTCCAAATATTTTTCTAAGGACTTTATTTTATCTTAATTTACGTCCAAATGTAAGGGACCAAGTTTCACATCCATATAATGCCACAGGCAAAAAAAATCGTAATTTCTTTTTTTAGTTTCTTAGACATTATACGAGATGATAAATTACAAGCATTTCCTGAATTAAATCTTGTTCTTATTTCCTATCATTTTCTTTTGTTAGTGTTACTCACCAGTACTTGAATTTGGAAACTGATTCAAAAGCTGTCTAAGCTTTGAAATATACAAGGCCTATTCACTTAATCTTTGATTGATTGAATGATTTGGTGTTTTAAGTCCACTTTATGCACAGGAAGGCTAATCGGGACTGGACCTACAGTTTAAAGTGGGATCCGAAGCACTTGTGCCCCCACCAGGTATCGAACCCGGGACCCCTTGATTGCAAGGCGACGACGCTACCACTCACTTAATCTTGTAATGACATAAACTGAAATCTTGCCATCCGGTCATCTCAAAAGTTTGCTGGAACAGAGGAATTCTTTTCTCTTACCCTTGAAACGCCTGTGTTGTTCTGCGTAGAGAAATAGCTCTTTGTGGAGACTGCTTCTTTACATTGGGCAAGAGAAGTTACGACCTCCACAGCTGTAAAAGCAAAGTAACCATAAATATGGTACATGGGATTTCAGAGTTTAAACTGCCATTGGCCAATATCGTAAACCCAAAGAAAATTACCAGTTTACGTCTCGGTTCACTTCTCCTTGCCAATATATTGTCGTATCCCTTTCTTTATAAGCGTTTGTAACCATTAAAAAACATTGGCGGAAGTTGTTGACGCAATCGATTTTTGTGGTTCTTCGGTTTGATTCCCGGCAGGGACACACTTCTGTACTACAGATTCCACCGATGTACTTGGGGGAGAGACCAGTATGTGTTCGGTATCCATACCTCCCCCTTCCCCGGAAACACTTGCCAAGCCCAAGCGACATGTGTAGCTTGTGTCATTCTGGTACGAAAACGTGAATTTATTTCGGTGTGACAAATGTCGCTACTCACATATAAACTCCATAAAGGAGACATGAATTTAAGATTTTAGCATAAAGGTAAAATTAATCAAGGAATTCGTTAGGGACGAATATGTCATGTGGACTAAGATAGGTGCATTTACTCTCAAATACAATATCTTCGATAGTCTTCTAAGCAATCACACTTCAACGTTACGTCTATCAAAATCCACCGGCCTCCGTGCCGTAGTGGTTATTACAGCGCGCTACGACGCCAGGGGTCCCGGGTTCGAATCCCGGTCTGGGCGTGGGCGTTCTTTGTGATTGTCCCTTCATCAATTTCATCGCCTCGTCCCTCATCTTCATCTTCACGATTAGCTAAAAGTGACGAAGTAAAATAAACAAAATCAATGAAACAATTCTATCAAAGTCCACCTGGTATTTTAACTGGATTTTTCCATATTCAATAGTCTGGAAAATGTAGCAAATGCTACGTTGTATGCCGTGACGGCTGTTAAAAATATTTAGCTATAAAATTGATATCCTCCATTTTGGAAAATGTCCGCCATCTTGAATCTCGATTCATATTTTTTTCTGAGGATGTTACTCTGATAATATTTTTATAGTGTGGGGCAACAGACCAGATCAAAGGAAACCTAAATACTAACATGGTGTTGTTGCTTTGTGCTAATTTATTTGTGCATTTTAAATACATCATAAACACGGATATAGTAATGTATAGACACGTCGTCCATCACAGCATGATGCAGAGGCTCTGTGGGTGAGTGGCGATAGTCGAAGGGATAACTCAGTGTTGTGGCTACTGAGCTTTTTTATTGACGGGTGTTTGAGAAGTGTGGGGTCTCGGGGGGAGATTGACGCAGGCCTTGAGGGTGCAGATGGCGATTCCCTTCTCTGTGCAGCGGCAGTCGTTGCAGCCCTTCTTGTACATCGTCCCTGGAGTGCAAGTCTTGTTCTTGGGAAGCTTTGGAGCGGAGACTGAAAGAGACACAAATAAGCATTCATTACCCTACTGTGTTAATCTATCTCTCTCTCTCTCTCTCTCTCTCTCTCTCTCTCTCTCTCTCTCTCTCTCTCTCTCTCTCTCTCTCTCTCTCTCCTTCTTTCTCTGTTGCTCTCTATTTCTATCTCTCGCTTCCTCAGTATCTTTCTCTCCGTTCTCTGTCTCTCCTCCTCTCCCTTTTTCCTTACTCTATCTCTTTTTCTTTCTCTGTCTCTCTGTTTCCCCATTTCTCCCTCTCTCTTCCTCCCCCTCCCTCTCATTGAGATTAAACCTTCCAGTACAAGTTTTCTATCACTTAATAAGTAATACCGTCCTCGACCAATGGGCTAGCAGGCCATATTGAATAACAATTTATTTATTAACAATCTATAATTCATCTTTCATAGCCTATAATAACACCACAAAATATAGAATGCACTTTTGATTTTTATTAAACAATCAGAATTTGTTTTCTCTCTCATACTGCTTCTGTATAAAATGATACACATAAGAATAAAATTTCTTTGATATCTTTGGAATATGATAGAAAATGAAGAGAATTTAATGAGTATGGGGATCGTCGTCCGTTTTAACATATATCAAAGAGAGGACACTAAAGAGAAGCGGAGTGAAGCACATGAATAAGGTTGTGGTTTCCAGTTTCCGCCAGAAAATAAAAGTTCCATGGTGATTGTCGTTCGCCTGTTTCGTCTAAGCTAGTGTTGCCCAAACTTATTTATATACCTCATGGGCCAAATTACACTATATAGGCCGTACTTACTAAGTTTCAAACGTAATGCATTACATACTAAGTGTAGTTTATAAGTACGTACTACTGTCGGCTACATGGGGCTCGCGATCCGTAGTTTGGACGAGCCTTGTCTAAAGCCCTCTATCCACTTGCTGCAAACCAGCGTATCGTGTCCCCGTTCCGTATCAATTTATTCGAAAAAACTTGCAATGCTCCGTTTCAAAATGTGAGAAAAGATACGCAACGGACCCGATCGCTCATTTAGCGGTTTTTCCCCGTCACATAAAACAAGGATACGATACGCATGGAGGGGTAGCGTAGACGGGCATGCGCACGTTCCGTTGCCTCGTTGCATCATCCTTCAGTGTTTAGTGAGCTTTGTGAATGACAGTACGTCCCATTGTCAATTTATTTTCTTTATTATCTTTATTATGGAGTGGGATAAGGAAAATACTATTGCATTTATTGATATATATATATACCGTGCGTCCATTTCGATCTGCAGCCGAGAGATCGGGAGAAGCGTGGCGGGCGGCGCTGACGGAGATGCCGACATTTGCGGCCTGAAATGCCCGCTTATTTTTATGGACATATGCAGACATTTATATAAATATTGCAAAACGAGCACTAACCTGTGTTACAAGAGTACGGTTTTAATTTTAGTAGCTTAGTGACTGTATGTGCCGATGATTTTGACACGCCCACCTCTTGTGAAACACGGCGTAGAGGTTTGTTTGGAGAACGTTCTAACGCTGCACCAATATCATCGAGTTTTGCTTCGGTTAGAATCCGTCGTTTTTGCTTAGGTGTTTTAAAATTTAACGATACAGTTTCTCGTAATTTAAGGACAAGATGTCTAACCGTATCTCTGTGTGGAGTTGAAACGCATGGGAATTTCTGTACAAATTACCTACACACGTCTCGACATGAGTTTGTTTTCACGTAGGTACGTGTCATACATAAAAAAATCTTTGTTCTAACGTGAATCTTGCGGCTGGCATTCCAATCGTCTCACTGACACGTCACACATACACACTACAATAACACAAACAAGTAACTGCAAGTAACCAAGAATAACACTCTTGCGCACAGTACGAAATTAACACGCTCTTGGTTTACATTGCTCGCCACTATATTTACAACTCTGTCTTCATCTAGTCGCGAAGGAACAAAAAACTCGAGCTCGGAGATTTCGGATTGCAAGGAAGCTCACGAACACTATTGACTTTTAACGGTTTCTTCTACAGCGTAATCTTGATACAGTGTTGCACATTCAAAACCTCCAAACGATCCCCATCGGCACAAAACTCTTTCAAGGATATAAACTTAAGCAGGACTTTACTGGTCAAAACTATGATTAAAATGTTTTATTATCTGTGGCTCTTAACATCGTTTCTAAAGCGTATTTTTTTTGTGTATATAAGAGCAGAACTTGGATGAATTACAGAAGAACTTTTGCGTGTTATAACACAGTGCTCGTTTTGCAATATTTATATAAATGTCTGCATATGTCTATAAAAATAAGCGGGCATTACAGGCCGCAAATGTCGGCATCTCCGTCAGCGCCGCCCGCCACGCTTCTCCCGATCTCTCGGCTGCAGATCGAAATGAACGCACGGTATATATATATATGTATATGCATCCGAGTAAAGTTTTGTATAATCCGCTGATCTGCTGGAACCGCAAGTCTGCCAATAAGCTGTTTCCACTGTACAGTTCACGGTTCGCGTACATATTTGTCATCCACCAATCTGGTGATTTGCGTTTTTTCTTTTTCGATAAAACGTAATTAATGAAAATATACGCGGCTGCTGCCACTTGCTGCAGTGTACTCATCGTCATTTGAGACCAGACTGTGAACCGTATCGCACTCCCATATCAATCATGCTACAGGGTAGATGATACGGAACGCAGTGATGATACGCGAAAAATCGGGGTCCGTATCGTATCAATGATTGGTACGGGACGGGGATACGATACGCTGATTGGAACAAGTGGATACCGGGCTTTAGCCAATCACCCTCATCGTCTTGACTAGAGTACTGCATGGAACCACTTTCGCTCGCCCGTACTCGTTCGAGTCTCTCACGCTCGAGCGTTTACAATGGAATATACGGGGTGACTGGTAATTAGATGTATTCCCTGAAAGGGGTTAAAGTAGAGACAATTTGCAATAAATTTGACCATATGATACCCCGTCCGAAAATTAGTAGTTCTCGAGATAATCGATTTTCTATTGTTTCTTTAAAAAATGACAATTTTCCACATAAAAATACGAATTGAGAAGAAACTGCTCATTGTATGGAACTTATTTCAGCATTTTCTGATAGCTAACAAATATGTGGTTCGTTGAAAAAAAAAGTTTTTCCCAAATAACAATCACATGTAAGTACCGGGTGGGTCTAAACTAACAAGTGATGATAAAAAAATGCACTCTTAGTTTACTTGGCAACGTATTAATAACAAAAATGGTATGACACGAAGCGTACAAATTACTTAAATTACTTCCTTGTGTCATCAGCTATCCAACAAGTTACAATTGTTGCAAACATTCACATTTGTGTACAAGAAATAATACTTTGTTCATCTTCATGTGGATGGAATCAATGAACAATACAATTAAAGAACATTACACGTCTTGCTCAAAGTGGGCAACTCCGTTACGAATGCAGACACGCTGGTTTTTACGGACATTTGATCTCGTAACTCGTGATGTGATGGTGTCCTTGATGTGTTGGCCAGCTGTTAAGATCCTCTCCCTTAGCTCTTCTTGCGAGTTTACCGGTGTCTTGTAAACTAAGTCTTTCATGTGGCTCCAAATGTAGAAGTCGCAAGGCGTCAAATCGATCGGGGGATCGAGCTGGGCAGCCATCATGCTTGTAAATCATGTCACGTCTTGTAACTAGAGGCACATCTTCCAACAACATTGCCATCCCGTTCCTCAAAATATGTTCATATGTGATGCCATTTAAGATTTGGTGCAGGAAAAATGGCTCGATCAAATGATGTTTGATGACGCCCATCCATACTTCTGCCTGGGCGTGCGACAGTGTATGGATGAAAATTACCGAAAGAAATATATTGGCCGAGGCGGACCGATTCCCTGGCCGGGATCTATCATCAAATCAAAATACATCTAATTACCAGTCACCCTGTATATATACTTCTAATAACCTTGGGAATATCATTTTAATGTGGCAATAATCGTATGTAAGATATACGCCTTGGTAGTTTCAGCCCACAGTCATCTTTCATTTTCATATAAGGGCTGTCTCAGAAGTATTTTCGTTTTTAAAACTATTAAAATAAATACTTAAATTTTTTGTATAAAGATAAATTTATTACCAAAAGAAAGCTTAAACATTAGATTTTTATTTGTGAAAAAGAGTGTTGGACAAATGGTGACCGTTCATGTTTTCATATTCAATTATTCTTGAACTAAAGTTTTCGATCACTCGCCGAAGCATTGCACGAGGATTAGTATTGGTTTCATCCGTAATTCTTTGCTTCAATTCTCTCAAATTTTGTGACATTGGGGTGTACACCTTACTCTTACCTTACCATAAAAAGAAATTTAATTAAATTTGCGCTTGGGACGTCTCTCATTCCTGCCAGGTTATAATGATGCCGGAACAAACGATGTTATAGGTAGGAAAAAACTTGGGATCCTCATAAATATTGTTAAACACATAAAACCTATGCTCATACAGTAAGATATGAACTCTACAAATATAGAATAAAAACTATTTACAAGCATAAAATACTTAGGCAAAAAAATTATAACTTTTTGATTAATTATATTATTTTCTGTGTTCCTACAAATTCTTTCATCGTCACTTCCCATAAATATTCATGATTACTTATTGCTCAGTACAATCGAGATTTCAAACATTTACTCTTAAATCCACATGCGTCTATAGGTTTAAATTGTATCCTCTTAAATATTTGATATGCATCATTTTACATTGCATGAAATTGAAAAGTGATGAGAAGTTTGAACAACTATATAAATATATCGATAATTTTGTATAAGGTGTAATGAAAATCAACAGTGTACATTTCAATTCACTATATATGAACATAAGACTTACAGGCAATTATGTTCATCGCAAGTAGAACACACAAAGCAAAGAGGAGACGCATTTCTACTTCGGTTTCTGGAAAGAAACAATTTATGTGTAAATATAAAAATAGTGCAAGCATAAATCGTTAAGAAGCCTAAATAAATACAAGTAATCTTTTTATATTTCCAAATAGAGTTCTTTCTAATACGTTCACTTTCCATTTTATTTTTACTAAAAGTATGATGTATTTTCGTCATAACCGTTTGCGTTCATCGACTGTACTTGATTTGAATTTAACAAACATGCTGTCTGATATTAAGAATTTGAAGTTATTTCTGTTTTCCAATATTGTTTTCAAAAATTTACATGGATTGTTGAAATGTGCTTTCCAGAAGTTGCAATAGCTTCAATAATAACACAATGCGTTGCATTAATAATAATAATAAAAAACCGGAGCAGCTACAAATTTCTCAACTTTTCTGTGCATGCAAGGCCAATTCCATTTCCTAACTCCAGTTGTAAACAAGGAGACCCGGGATCCATACCCAGTGGAGGCACATAGCTGTTCGGATCCCAATTTAAACTGTAGGCTCTGTTCTGATTAGTTTCTCTGTACATAAAATGAAATTTAAAAATACTCCCAAAACACGTACCTGTTAAACAACTGCTGACAATTAACCAATTTCCACTAATTTCTTAGTTACACAACGTATACGATGGAGATCCCTACGCTCATTTATAGTCTTATCAAAATAAGAAGACGAAAGAAAAAAAACATTCCTAAACAATTCTCCCTTCTTCGTTACGGTATTCTACAAGCAACGAAAATATTATTGCTTCTATTGTTATTTCTCTCACACACACATACTTCTGGTACTTATTTTAATATAGTACCATGCATATCGCACTAATAAAATATCTAACAATCCTTTTTCTACAAACACATGAGATATCAGCCAATCACATAAGCATTCAATACAATTTCTATATCGTCATACTTACTTAGTGATGGAATTTTTTTTACAGCTCTCAACTTGCCCATGAATGATGGAATTAAGTACAAGATGAAAAAATTAAATTACTTATTTATTAATCAAATTTAAATTATTTCATCTCTATTTTGACTGGCAAAATATCATGCCCCAATATTCTTATGAAATTGGCCTGACAATACCAGTATAATATATAGTGTTATATAGTGCTATAAGCTTGTATCAAAGTCCAGAAAGCTTATGAAAGTAAATGATCAAAATTTGTAATTTTCTTATGCAGGTTTTAATGATCTTAATTAGACGGTGTCAACATCTTAGCGATGAATTCGAATTTGTAGATAGACGAAGACGAAGTTACATAACATAGAAATACAAAGTGTAACAACAAACATGCATTAAAGTTGACCTTAACCGGTAAAAATCAACAAATTTCTCTCCCACCGCATGTTTATTTCCAAAGGAGAAGGTATTATATATCATAAATGTTGGACTTTCCATGTACGTACATACTTCCATGTACGCCCGTTTATTTGAAATAAATCGTTACAGGCCTGTTGCGGTGGTTAGCGGGGGCAGTTGCCCTTCTCCCAACGTTTTACTACTTTTGCCCCCGCCCTATGCTAAACCTTATGTATTAGGGGAAAAAAATAAAATGTCCATGTCCCCCAGTTTTGGATCCAATCGCCGAGGTCCTTCAGTACCCTCATTTTGGGAGGCTAGTAGTGTCTGTCCTCATTACAGACATTTCCCGTGGTTGATTCTCCACGTTTCTCCAAGTGAGGTGCATTTCTTCCAATGTTTACAAAACTTCTACATCTACACGTATTAGAATCCTTCGCCCATCTTACCCCTGGTTTGCAATTCTTCGAGAGGAATTCCTCTTCACTAATGCAGTAGACTGAAAGGAAGAGTACACACCGTTAGATATTATATTTGACTTGTACTTCTTCACATCTAATACAGAATACAAATATGCATGATTGAAGCACATTAATTAACGTCATTAAATTGTTATCATTCCTGGGGTCAAGACACAAGCAGTGTTACCAGAAGGGAAATGTCCGTTGTGTATAGATAATTGCATTAACAAATATATTTTTCATGGATATTGTTTTTTAGGGCAACTTTAACGAGACGTTTCAAAGCTACAAATCATAAGTTACTATTTTTATCACAGTTTGAAGGTGTTACATGAAGGTTATCCAAGGTTCACAAGATATTTATAACCCGTTCATAACATGACACTTTATTATCAATTTGTCCTTAGATGATAAATGAAATAAGTTCATTCATTCATTCATACTTTATTGGTTTTAGCTGTTATACCAGCTCAACACCAAATGTCCTAAAAAT
Source organism: Lepisma saccharinum (assembly GCF_977018435.1). Lineage (NCBI taxonomy): Eukaryota > Metazoa > Arthropoda > Insecta > Zygentoma > Lepismatidae > Lepisma > Lepisma saccharinum. The sequence goes on along the minus strand of NC_139232.1, from coordinate 114,580,217 downwards.
AAGTCATACATGTAACATGATACTGTTACATTGAATTACAAATTTTGAATATATACTGTTTACATATATCTACATCAATATCATGCAAAATCTAAAATTGATAATAAATACCATTCTTACATCTGATGACTATATCAAGTTACAAATTTTGAATATTTACTATTATCATATGTCTATATTAATATCATGGAAAAATCTAAAAATGATAAACACAATTATTACATCTGGTAACGATATTAAAGAGGATAAAGAAGTTGGGAGAAGTATTCCTTTTTTTATTAGATTCTTGAATAAGTTGGGAGAAGTTCCTTTTTTTTATTAGATTCTTGAATAAGATCTCCCTTTGATTGGTATAAAAAGGACATTGAAGTATAACATGATGAGCATCTTATCTTCCTGGTCTAGATTGCACTTGCACATAGGTGAATTAACTAACTTTATTTTCTATAAATGGTGATTTAAACGAATATGACCTGAATTCAATCTTAGTATTAAAACTAAAAACTTTCTGGGTATATTAAATGCATTAAACCACGGAGTCTTATTGTTAAATTTAATACATTTTTGTATGAATGACCCATATATGTGAATTTTTGTTTAACACCCATATCTCCCAATCTTGTTGAATTTTGTTTTTAACTCTTGGCAACATATCTGTGTATGATAATAATATATTCGTTCTGTGATCCATTATTCTTGCTTCTTTAGCACTTTTATCTGCCACTTCATTATAATGGAACCCTGAATGTGCTGGTATATATGAAAAATTAATTGTCCTTCCCTCTGTAGTTAACTTATCATATAATCTTATTATGTAAAGCACCAATGCTGATGCCTTATATAACTTTTTATACGAAGATTGTATACTGTATAAAACACTTTTAGCATCTGTTAATATTAGTATCCCAATGATCTCCTCAAGACTTTTCTTTCTAAACTATCTATCTTGCATAGAATTCCTTCTGTAGCATTTCCATATATGCTGCATCCGTATTCTAGCTTAGGCTTAAAAAAGTTCTTGTAACATAACAGCATTATATGTGGGCGTTACCCCCACACCCCCTATACGCCTTCATGGCGTAGTGCTATGCACAGGGGAGCACTTTACCTTTTTTTTTTAACATAACAGCATTATATTATTCTTGGTTGAGCACACCAATTCGTATTTGCTAAAATTTGAGCATGTTGAAATTATTTTCACCATAAGCTTGTAAATACCTTAAATACATCCACGTCAATTTTCTATCAAAATTAATTCCTAAATATTTTATTTTATTTTGAAATGGAATACCAGCAATTTGTGTCAACGTATTTGGATATTTATGTTCACTTTGTTATTAAAACATACAGCAGCTGACTTGTTCTGTGATATGATAAAGTTCATTCCCTCCAGCCAACATTTCACTTTATAAAAATTATTTTCTATTTTCTGAATACCATCATATGGATTACAAAATGATCCTAATATACACAAGTCATCTGCATACTGAATTATTTTTATTGCAGAATTATGAAATTGAAATATTCCTCTCATATATATATATATTAAATAATAATGAACTCAGTGGACTTCCCTGAGGTAATCCTTGTGAAGTGGCACGGGGCTCTCTAAGTGTGTCCTGAAACCAAAACAATATTTTCCTATTTATCATCTAGTTCCATATTATCTTCATAATTATTTTCGGAGTATTTGTCTGATTTAACATATCAATTAATACGAGGCGCATCCAGAAAGTAAGTTTCCCTATTTTTTTAAAAAAAACCAACACAGTTTCAGGAAACCATTTATTGGCAACAGGTACAGCAAAGGTTCAGCTATTTTTCAACATAGCAACCACCAGAATTGAGACACTTGTCGTATCGTGGTATCAACTTTTGGATCTCACTGTCGTAGAACTCTGCCGCCTGTGAATGGAACCAGCGTGTGACAGACGTCTTCAGCTCTTCGTCTTTGCCAAAACGCTCACCGGAGGACAGGAATTTCTTGAGGTGCAAGAAAACGTGAAAATCGCTGGGAGCCAGATCAGGACTGTAAGGTGGATGATCAAACAACTCCCAGCCAAATTCCGTCAAAACAGCTGCTGTGCGTCGAGCCGTATGTGGACGAGCATTGTCATGGAGGAGCACAACACCTGCAGTAAGCATGATACGCCTCTTGTTTTGAATGGCACGTCGCAATTTCCTTAGTGTTTCACAGTAATGGTCAGCGTTCACCGTTTCACCTCTGGGGAGGAAGTCAATGAGCAAAATGCCCTTCCTGTCCCAAAACACGGTGCACATCACTTTCTGTACCGACAGCGTCTGTTTGAATTTCTTCTTGACCGGAGATCCACTAAGCCGCTAATGCATTGACTGCTGCTTGGTTTCCGGGGTGAAGTGCGAAATCCACGTCTCATCGCCCGTGACGATCCTGTCGAGGAAATCATCGCCGTCATCATGGTACCGTTGCAGGAATGTCAGAGCTGCTCCTGAACGTTTCATTTTGTGTTCGGGTGTCAGGTTTTTCGGCACCCACCTGGCACACAATTTTTTGAACAGCAGGCGCTGCGTGACAATCTCATGCAACACGGATCGCGATATCTGCGGAAAAAGGCTACTCAACTCCGTAATCGTGAAGCGACGGTTCTCTACGATGCGCTGCCGCACCAGCTCAACCAGATCATCAGTGATGAGGGACGGACGCCACTGCGCTCTTCATCATGGACACTTTGACGACCTTTCGAAAACTGCCGACACCAGCGACGCACCATCTGCTTACTCATAATGTTCGGCCCATAGACCTCACAGAGCTGACGATGAATGTCAATTGGCGCAATGCTTTGTGCATTCAGGAACTTTATCACCGACCGAACCTCGCATGCGGCGGGAGAAGGAATACGAGCCTGGCATATTATTGATACGTCTTAGCTCTGCTGCGCATGCGCAATTTACACGGCTCATTATGTTTACTTTCACGGGAAAAAATAGGGAAACTTACTTTCTGGATGCGCCTCGTATATGAGGATCAACGCTATCATAATCACCTTGTATATCTATAAAGTGAGAAAATGTATATTGTTTCTTATCCATTACGTTACCCACACACCCCCTATACGCCTTCATGGCGTGGTGCTAAGCACAGGGGAGCACTTTACATTTATATATATATATATATATATATATATATATATATATATATATATATATATATATATATATATATATATATACACATTGCATTTAAAACATGCAATGTTGATGTTGCTAATACATCAATACAACCCTTGTTCATCCTAAAACCAAAGTGGAAAAAATATTGTCCTTTCTCAAAATACCACTCTAATCTTTCTACTAATAATCTTTCAAATATCTTCTCAATTGTAGGAGCCAAGGTAATAGGTCGATATGATGCAGCTTCTTTTGGATCTTTATTTGGTTTGGTCACTGTCGTAACCAGGATTTGTTCTGGGAGCGGCTGGAATTGTACAAGTGGATAGTAAATAGATGTTTTTTAGTAAGGGGTGACATACACAGTATGATATTTCGTATTTTTAGAACTTTCCACTCTAAAAATTTGCAATCGTGGGTCATTTTAAGAAAGGTTTTTCCCTACTTCTTTGCTGCTTTTTTTTTTTTTGAAAATGTTGATTTTTTTTCAAAATTTCGGAGGGGACTGTAGCTCTATCAGCCCCCCCACCCACAGATCTTCTTACGCCAGTGGTTTAAGTATAGGTAGTATCACATGTGTTTTCCAGTTTTGTGGCACATTTCCAGAGGCCTGCATAGTCGGGCTTTTGCCTACGGTACCCGCTGCCCGCTTTCCCGCGAGAACAGGTATACCTGCTCTCCGGCCCACGGCAACGAGTCCACTTGTAGTCTTTACCCGGGTACCTCGTCTTCGAGGCGATCTGCGCTTACAAGGTAACTGGGCATTCAACGAGACCCGAACGCCTGCAAAACCTGCTGGAAGGAAACAGCCCTCCGGCAGGGTGTTGCTCCAGGCGTTTCTTGACCACGTGGACAGCTGCAGCCAGTGTTGCCTACTTACGTAGCTCCTAAATCCTACGAAGTCCTAGGAGGAGCTCTCTCCTCCAAGGAGAATTTATATACTTAGCGATTTCAGTTCAGTGTAAGCAGTTTTTGTCTTATTGCCAGGAAATGCACGCAATATTACAGCTCCATTTATTTAAATGAATGATCGAGCAAACAAAAATCTCCTCACTGAAAACTAATTGTTTTTTATTGCATAGTGTCTTAACTAGGCACGCATTATCGCAACCAGAGGGGGGCACGGGGCATTGCTCATCAACCTTGGACGGAAATTAAATCTAGAAGAGGGGCAAGGGTGGGGGGCAAACATTAAAGTACAAGAAAAAAACAGGCTAGCAGAATTTAAGAGTAGCAGGGCTAAAGGATATTCAAGATGGAATTAGTTTTCATATTTTTCTTGCTTTTCCTTCCAGACGGCCAAGGGCACCTGCAGAGGGGGAACGGAAGTGTAATTGCAACCCCTTGATTTCAAATTTTATGAAAGTAGAAATATATTATAATATATTATACAGTCTCATCAAGTTCAATGCCGTAGTTAGGGAGTAGCGGGAGTCGGCCCCTGGGCGCCGAACGATCTTATATTATTTAGGGTTTCTCTTAATTCTTGCAAAATAATTTTTGAATAAAATTCATCACTGAAATTTATATTATTTATCTCTGTTTTTTTATTTCTTACATAACAAGGTGTAAACTATTTTTCAAAATGTTCTTGCCAAATTGTTGTTATAGGTGAAACTCTAGTTTTGTGTCCTTTCCTAAGATAATTTATATTTTCAAAATTGTGTTCGTTTTAACAGATGGTGATAATGATTCACAGAATCCTTCCCATGCTTACCTTTTTGCTTTATTATAGACACCTTTTGTTTTATCTATTATTTGTTTTAAATTTATCCAATTATTTGGCAAAGGTTGTTCAGCAAATATTTCAGACAATCTTATTCTTTCTTCTTTTACATCTTGACACTCATCATTCACCCAACTTATAGTAGGAAAGTTGTTTTCATTATTAATTTTCTTCCATTTAGCTACAATATCCATTCAATACGTTATTAATTGTAAATAACGTTGACACATTATATCTTGTTATCTTTCCTATAATTTGTTGCATTGAAATTAAGATGTTCTGTTTCTTCCTAGAATCATTTAAATCACGAACTGATTCAATCATGACTGGTAAAAGGTCCAACATTGACTGGTATATGTCTACAAAAAAACTGTTTTTCGATCTGAATATTATGATCTCCTTTACAATTTGTAAATGTTTCACTCATTTCGCAGTTTCCCTCGTGATAATCTTGGCCACATTTATAAAACATTTTTTTACCCTTGCACTGTTGTTCTGTTTGGGCAAATCTGAAACATCTATTACATTGTAACACTAGTTTCACACGTGGCACTACCTCAACTATTTGTTTTCCAACTGCTATGTCCTCTTAAAAGTCGCACATAAAACTTGAGTAGGTTCAAGCTTAAATGACCCATCATTCCGCCATATTTTTTACTTAATTCTTTCCATCTTAGCACTAGCACTGGGCTTTCTATACTGCTTTCAAAATATTGCATTTCAAACTCTGTGGGAATTCCAAACACCAGGACTTCTTTCCCCACTAAAGATTTAGGAATTCTAGCATCTACTCCTAACTTGTCTAATAACACTTTATTTTTCACAAAATTATTAGCTTCTTGTGACGTGTTGTATAATACTCGAACTCTATTTCGTCCACTTTGACCTACATACTTTACTTTCACATTATTATCCATTAACATATATCCAACTTTAACTGGATGCAAATTTCCAAACTGTTGATTTCTACTAAATAATTAAGGTTCGTTTGCGCCTGTCATATTGGTATATTTTTTCTTCATGATTGGAAATGTGTTCCGTCTAGAACTTTTGTTTCACATTTCATTTTGTGATGTATTCTTCTTTCTTTTATTCGGCCCATTTACTTTGTATGAAAGATCCATAAGATGATTTCCATCGTGTTCTTCATGTTTTGAATCAGATGATATTATATACTCAATATTATCACTGGTTATAGTATTATTGAATATCACACTATGTCCGTCCTCAACAATTCCCTTTTGATCCATTGCGATAAATAAACGAGTCAGTTAAAGCACATCTCTTATACAAACCAAAGGAATATTGAACGTTTTAAATTGTAATTGATTTGATTATTTTCAATCAACTTTTGTCCCTTTCTTTCACGATAGATAATAAACACTCTTAGTCTTTCTGCACAAGTTCTTCAATTAATTCCATAACACTCGATTCAATCTCACTAAGACAAGGCTGCAACACTCGGATTGAATAAAGTAAAAGCTATTTACATAATCTAGAATCTCAAGATCACTTTGATAGCGTTCAATCCAACCGCAATACTCAAATGCACACCAGAAATAAAAAGAGATCTTTATAAATGATTTTAAACTGTGTATAACAATGCTAATACATTGATTGATTGATTTGGTGTTTTAAGTCCACTTTATGCACAGGATGGCTAATCGGGACTGGACCTACAGTTTAAAGTGCGATCCGAACCACTTGTGCCTCCACCAGGTATCGAGCCCGGGAGGCTCCAATGCTAATACAGTAGCATATAAACTGTGCAAATAGAAAATAAAACTATGGACAGACATATGAGACCAAAGCATTAACTTTTTGATGAAGTACATTATTTTTTATGTTTTTAGCCTCAGTCTATTAACATAAGCTACAAATTCTTTTCTTGTTACTTCACATAAATATTTAGGATTGGTTAATGTTCAGCACAATCGAGATTTCAAACATTTGCTTTTAAGTCAATGTGCGTCTAGGTTTAAAATATATCCTCTCAAATATTTGATATCCAACATTTTATATTGTATAAAATTGAAATTTGATGAGAGGTTTGAACAAGACTATGTAAAATATATCGATAATGTTGTGCAAGATGAAATAAAAAATTAACAGTGTACATTTCTATTCACTAAGTTAAGATCAGAATGTAGGACATACAGACAATTATGTCCATCGCAAATAGAACACACAAGACAAAGAGGACACGCATTTCTACTTCGCATACCCCCACCTAGTGGTTGCAGGACCTTGTAGGTGGTGGTGGGGCTTGCGTTCTCTGATGATCCCCTAGGCTATACCGGCGGTAGCATAGCTACTGGCAGGGTCTCCCATGCCGGGCAGGCTAGCAGGTAAAGAGCCAGACTAAGAAGCAACCTAACGGTCAACGGCTCCGAAGGCGGAAGAAGATGGATGGTCATCTCAACGGCTGAGGAGGCGGAGGAACCTAGAGGAGTAATACCTCTATAAAAAACCTTGGTCCATCTGGCTCCGGATGGTAGCACCTTGTAAGGGCCCCTTGCCAGGGTTACGGTGAAGACCTCAACGACATCTGTGGCGGAGAAGGAGACCTTCGGAACGGTAGAGATGGCGGAAGAGGCAACCCACCCTCTTGGGAGAAGAGGGAAACCACTGCCTTGTGGAGAAGGGGAACTTCAAAGGCTAAGGGAGTAAACCCCGAAAGAAAATCCTGGTCCCCCAGGTTGGGGGTTGGAGTGAGAGACTTTAACTCTACCCGTAAAACGTAGAGCAGAACAGCTAAGAACAGCTAAGCTATGCTCACTGCAAGCCCAGAGGCAGAAAGGAGGCAGCCCCTCCACTGGGCTAAAATGCTGTAGGCCAATCCCCTGCACATTTGAACCTACAATGATTAAAAGAAGAACAAGAGAGCAAGCCGGACAGATCACGACGACGACGAATTGGCGAGGATATGGCTCAGTGAATGTCGGAACATGGAATGTAAGGGGTCTAAATGGGAAAGAATGTGAATTAGTAAGAGAGATAAAGGAAACAAAAGTCAAATACCTTGCAGTTACAGAAACAAAGAAGAAAGGTAATGGAATTGAAGAACTTGATGAAAACTTTCTTCTATTCTACAGTGGAGTACCAAAACAAGAAAGAGCAAGATCAGGAGTGGCATGTATGATACATAAAGATAGAAAGGAAAATGTCAAGGGATGGAAATTTATAAATGAGAGAATAATGACAGTAGACATTTTCGAGCAGAAAGAATTAACTCTAGTGATTGTATATGCCCCTAACGAGAATGAAACTTCAAACAACAAAGATCAGTTTTATGAAATACTACAAAGAACTATTGAAGACATAGATAAAGAAGTTATTATCCTAGGAGATATGAATGCCAGAGTGGGAAATAAAACTGATCGATGGGGAAAAGTAATAGGAAAGTATGGAGAAGAAGTTATAAATAACAATGGAGAGAGACTATTGGAACTCTGCATAATAAATGATCTGATTATCACCAACACTATGTATATACATAAAGACATACACAAATATACTAGAGAAGAACCAAGTAGAAATGAAAAATCTATAATAGATTACATCATTGTGCGGAGAGATATGAAAAAGTTCATAAGAGATGCAAGAGTTAAAAGAGGGCCAGAAGTAAACACTGATCATAAACTTCTCATATTAGATATGACCATAGGGGTTAAAAGTAAGACATCAAGGATGAATAGAAGGAAGAAAACGATAAATTACAACATAAGAGAGAAGATAAAGGTATACAAGTTGAAAGAGAAAAAGGTTCAAGAAGAATTTAGAAAGAAAGTGAAAGAAGAACTAGCGAATGAGCAGGTAGAAGAAAGAGAAGAGGACTTAGAAAAACTCTGGAGTAAATGGAAAGGGGCAATAATATCTGCAGCTGAACAAGTATGTGGCACATCTAGAGTAGGAAGCAAGAAGAAGATAACAAATTGGTGGAATCCAGAAATAGAAGCAGAGGTAAAAGATAAGAAAGAAAAATGGAAGAAATACCTGTCTGTGGGTACTCTGGAGGCATTTGAAGAATATAGAAAGCAGAGGGATAAAGTGAAGAAAGTGGTTCAAGAGGCAAAGAAAGAAATGTGGGAGCAATTTGGAAGAAATATGGAGCAAAATCGTAAGGAAAATCAAAAACTTTTTTACAAAGTTTTGAAGAACATGAGGAAACAAAAAGATTGCCCTTTAAAATTTATATATGATGAAAATAAGAAATTATTAACAAATTCTGAAGAAATAATGAAAAGATGGAAAAACTACTTCCAAAAATTGTTAAGTGAAAACGAAAGAAACATACCAAATGAAGAGGAGGAGGAGGAGGAGAGAAGACCTGAAGAACCAGATATACTAGATGTAGAACAAGAAGTAATCACACGGGAAGAGTTAAAGAAAGCTATTAGTAGAATGAAACTAGGAAAGGCAGCTGGTCATGATGGCATTGCACCAGAAATGATCAAGTATATGGGAAAGGAAGGAGAAGATCTGTTGCTCAGAATAATAAATGTGGCATGGAAGGAAAAGAAGATAGTGAAGGATTGGGAAATATCAATACTAATACCAATATATAAGAAAGGAGATAACAGGGAATGCGGAAATCACAGAGGTATTTCACTACTCAGTGTGCCTGGCAAAGTCTATTCAAGAATTTTGGAAAGTAGACTAAGACAAGAAATAGAAGATAAATTAGAGGAGACACAAAGTGGATTCAGACCAGGTAGAGGTGTCCAAGATCACATATTTACAATAAGGCAAATAATAGAGAAAGTTATAGAATACAATAGAGAATTATACCTATGCTTTATAGATTTGGAAAAGGCTTTCGATAGGGTGCCATGGCAAGAGCTATGGAAAACCCTAAAGAAAAACAATGTAAACAAACAATTAGTAGATGCAATACAAAGTTTCTACAGAACAAATAGATGTTATGTCAGAACTGGCAATAACAGATCAGAGGAATTCATAACATCAACAGGAGTAAGACAAGGTGATATTTTATCCCCATACTTGTTTATCATTCTAATGGATGATGTTCTGAAAGAAATAAAACTAAAGATGAGAAAATTCAAAGTAGGAAATTGGAAACTGAAAACTGTAACTGTATCTGAACTTTTATATGCAGATGATATTGTATTGTTTGCAAATTCACAAGCAAACCTACAAAGAAATTTAGAAATAATAAATCGTAATATGTCAAAGAAATATATGAAAATAAACAAAGATAAAACAACTGTGTTAAGGATAGGGAGAATAGAAAAACCCTGCATAATCAGCCTTGAAGATTCAGAGCTAAAACAAGTACAAAGTTTTAAGTATCTAGGTGTTACAATCAATAGTAATGGAAAAATAGATGAAGAATTAAACACTCGAATAAAGAATACAAACAGATTATACTATGCCATAAACAAAGGATTTTTAGGGAAAAAGGAAATAAGCCAAAAAACAAAAATGATTCTGTACAAATCAACTTATGTACCAACATTGATATATGGAAGTGAATCCTGGATAATTAATGAAAAACAAAAACAAAACTTACAAACAGTAGAAATGAAATATTTGAGGAGAACAGTGGGAAAGACCAGAAGGGACAAAATCAGAAATCAAACAATCAGAATAACATTAAACACACAACCAATATATCAGGATGTTGAGCAAGCACAACTCAGATGGTTTGGACACCTCAGCAGAATGCCTGAACATCGAATACCTAAACAGGTATGGGAAGCAAGAATGGGAGGATTGGATGCAAAGAGACCGAAAGGAAGACCACGTAGGACATGGAATGAGGGAATGAAGGATATCTTGAGCAGGAGGAACATCACGTGGAGTGAAGGAAGGAAGTTGGCAGAAGATCGTGACAGATGGCGAGCTCTCTACAAAACCTCGACACCAATCGGTAGAAGAGGATCGGAATAAGTTTTTTTTTTTGTTTTTTTTTAAGATATTATATACTCAATATTATCACTGGTTATAGTATTATTGAATATCGCACTATGTCCGTCCTCAACAATTCCCTTTTGATCCATTGCGATAAATAAACGAGTCAGTTAAAGCACATCTCTTATACAAACCAAAGGAATATTGAACGTTTTAAATTGTAATTGATTTGATTATTTTCAATCAACTTTTGTCCCTTTCTTTCACGATAGATAATAAACACTCTTAGTCTTTCTGCACAAGTTCTTCAATTAATTCCATAACACTCGATTCAATCTCACTAAGACAAGGCTGCAACACTCGGATTGAATAAAGTAAAAGCTATTTACATAATCTAGAATCTCAAGATCACTTTGATAGCGTTCAATCCAACCGCAATACTCAAATGCACACCAGAAATAAAAAGAGATCTTTATAAATGATTTTAAACTGTGTATAACAATGCTAATACATTGATTGATTGATTTGGTGTTTTAAGTCCACTTTATGCACAGGATGGCTAATCGGGACTGGACCTACAGTTTAAAGTGCGATCCGAACCACTTGTGCCTCCACCAGGTATCGAGCCCGGGAGGCTCCAATGCTAATACAGTAGCATATAAACTGTGCAAATAGAAAATAAAACTATGGACAGACATATGAGACCAAAGCATTAACTTTTTGATGAAGTACATTATTTTTTATGTTTTTAGCCTCAGTCTATTAACATAAGCTACAAATTCTTTTCTTGTTACTTCACATAAATATTTAGGATTGGTTAATGTTCAGCACAATCGAGATTTCAAACATTTGCTTTTAAGTCAATGTGCGTCTAGGTTTAAAATATATCCTCTCAAATATTTGATATCCAACATTTTATATTGTATAAAATTGAAATTTGATGAGAGGTTTGAACAAGACTATGTAAAATATATCGATAATGTTGTGCAAGATGAAATAAAAAATTAACAGTGTACATTTCTATTCACTAAGTTAAGATCAGAATGTAGGACTTACAGACAATTATGTCCATCGCAAATAGAACACACAAGACAAAGAGGACACGCATTTCTACTTCGGTTCGTGCTTTCTGGAAAGAAACAGAATTTATGTGTAAATATAAAAATAGTGCAAGCATACATTGCTGTATAGGACTAATATATTTTTGTAATATTTTCCAAATAGAGTTATTTCTAATCCGGTCACTTTCCTTCTTATTTTTACTAAAAGTATTGTGAAATGTAAGAAGTATTTTCATCATATCCGTTAACGTTCATCGAGTGTTCGTGATTAGATTTTAAGAAACATATTGTGTGAAATTAAGAAATTGAAGTTATTTATATTGCCCAATACTACTTTCAAAAATTTCTTTAGAATGTTGGAATGTGTTTTCCAGAAGTTTCAAGCGCTTCAATAATGACACAATGCGTCCATGAATAAAATAAGAAGCTACAAATTTCTCACATTTTTCGTGTCCATTCTATTACCTAACTCCGCCTTGAAATCAAGGAGTCTCGGGTTCGATACTCAGTGGAGGCACATAGTCGTTCGGATTCCGTTTTAAACTGTAAGCCCGGTTCTGATTAACCCTTCTATGAATAAAATGAACTTCACAAAAAATACTCCAAAACATCTGTTGGCAATTATCTTATGCACACGGTGTATACGATGGAGAGCCCAACATAACTGTATGATCATACACTCATTTATTCTCTATCATATAACACTGGTCAACAATGAAAAATTTTCAAGAATAGAAATGTGTGTTTCTTATGTATTTTGACCCCCTAAGCACGAAAATGTTATTAGTTTCTGTGTAGCACCCACAGTTTTAAAAATATTTCATTATATAAGAATTGTTATAATAAGCAATGCTATACATACATATTACGCTTGACAGGAAGATTGTGTCATTTGTTCCCGCATGTTAAGTTCCCCCAACTGGTACCACATATTGTCTGTGTGAACTGTTCGTCTCGTCTGAATGATTGGATGAAGAACAAAGGTAAAGTTGCAATGCCTTTTGCTATCCCGATGGTATGGAGGGAACCGACTAATCACGTAGATGATTGCTATTTCTGCATGATTAAAATAGCAGGGATGAAGGGCAAGGATAGAAAGAAGATCAAGTAGCCCAACATCAAGTCAGCTATTCGACCCGTAGTGCACAGTTCCTCCTTACCTGTCCCCGTTCCTCCAGAGACATGGTCATTGGACGATGAAACCCAGGTCGATGCTAATACAGACACGAATGAAAGCTCTGATTTCGATTACGAAGAAATGACGCCACATCTTCTGACACAAAACGATTTGAATGATCTTGTTAGGGACCTGAATCTTTCTAAGGCACAAGCTGAACTTCCGGGTTCGCATCTGAAACAGTGAAATTTACTACAGAAAGATGCTAGGGTTTGTTTCTTTCAAAATCGTCAGGCTGCCTTCACACCATTCTTTGTCATGGAAGACTCACTCTGTTACTGCAATGATGTGAATGGTCTATTTAATGCTATGGGACTGAAACATATACCAGTGGAATGGCGACTATTCGTTGATGCCTCCAAAACTAGCCTCAAAGCGGTACTCCTGCACAATAGCAATGTTTATCCTCCTATTCCCGTAGCTTATGCCACTAAAATGAAGGAAACATACAGCAGTATGGAACTTTTGTTGAATAAAGTTCAATATAACATCCACAAGTGGCAAATCTGTGCTGACTTTAAAGTAATTGGGATACTTACAGGATTACAATCAGGGTATACAAAGCATTGCTGTTTCCTTTGTGAGTGGGATAGCCGTGATCGAAAAAGTCACTACGACACAAGGATTTGGCCTGCCCGTACACAAATGGAACCTGGTTGCAAGAACGTAGCAAACGTTCCTTTGGTGAACTTGAAAGACATTTTGTTACCACCACTTCACATAAAACTTGGACTTATGAAGTCATTCGTTGTTGCAATGGACAAAGATGGACCTGGTTTTATGTACTTACGTCAGAAATTCCCTGCGTTGAGTGAAGCCAAAGTGAAAGCTGGTGTGTTCGTTGGCCCTCAAATTAGATGGCTTCTTCACGATCCTGATTTTGTCACAGCTTTGAGCCCTCTTGAACTGGACTGCTGGAATTCTTTCAAAAAACTGTGTTCTGATTTTTTTGGAAACAAGAGAGCAGACTATAGTGATGTGTTTGTCAACGAACTACTACAGTCTTACCGATATCTCAGTAGTAACATGTCTTTAAAAATGCACGTTCTCCACTCACACTTGAATTCTTTTCCTGCTGGTGCTCTTGGACAAGTCTCCGATGAACATGGGGAATGATTTCATCAGACCATATCTACATTGGAGCAACGCTATCAGGGGCAATGTGCAACAAGTATGATGGCTGACTACTGTTGGACACTACTGCAGGATAGTAGTGGCACCCATAAGAGGCGCAGCAAACGTCCAAAAGTAATCTAGGTATGTATAAAAAATATTTCACTAGCATTTTATGGACTTTTGTGTTGATATATTAGTATTTAGAGACAAAATCATATTGTTTGAGCATCATAGAAACCTAATAGCATTACATAGCGAATAGTACACTTTACACAAAAACTGAGGGTGCTGTGGAAAAACCAATGCCAGATTCGTGTTCAGCAGGTCGAAATACATGGGGATAACCCATTTTGGTGCTCGAAAATTTTACAAAGTTGAATTTTGTAGACCAGTGTAATCGAAGATGGTAAGGTTCGAATCTTAGTTTTGGCATGGGATGTTAATTAATCCATAGTACTGCAACAAAATACACGAGACAAATTCATGACAAGTGTACATTATCAAATAGGAGTGTTTTATGTTTCGTTAACGGCCAGTAATTCGGCCAGCGGAGAAGGCCATTCAAGTCCTTATTCGCTGGTCTTTATTCACGAGCCAAGTTCAGTAATCACAATTATTGTTATTTACAAGAAATTAGGACACTGAGACATATAAAAATAAATAATTTAATGAGCTGTCCAAATACTTACATCGTCTCATCACACTACATACGTTACCATAACAGCTGACTGTTGCAGTGAGTCGACAGGCCCATCATGCACTGGGTGAAGACAAGAGACGGTCGCGAGCCGCGCTTGCGACGTTCCGTACACATAAACAAACACTAACACTGATGCACTTCTTAATAGACAATAAAGTTTGACTGTAGATCAGAGAGCACACACATAATGACTTCGCACTGAAGTGAAGAGGAAAGTCTCTCTTGGAGTCTTGTGTTGAAACTTCTTATGGGTTCAAGCGATGTACCGAAAACTGTTCGAGCAAAGTTTTTCCCTCCTGGAGGGTTGGAGCGATGTATTGGGACTGTTCTTGATGTATCTTGGTTTCACCCTTGATTCTCCGGCTACGCTGCCACCGGGGTGGAATGCCTTCTTCGTTATTGGTCAGTCTACTATAGCTCCACCCCCACGTGACTTAAAGTTTGCACTAAAGAGCGATAATCGCGTATCACGGAAACACAATAACTCCTTGTTTGCGGGTTGATTTAGAGGGCGAAAAGTATTTTTTTTTGCCCCAGGAATTCTCCCTTCTTCGTTACGGTATTCTGAAAGCAACGAGAATATTCTTGATTTTAATGTTCTCACATACACACACAAGCTTTAATATAGCGCCTTACGTATTAATAAGCCAATGCTTTGTGTTGTATTGATATCACATGAGAACGACAACCTTTTTAGTATTGTAATATACTGATAATTCGATACACCATCACACTAATGAAATATCAAACAATACCCGAATCAAATCCTTTTTCTACAAACACATGAGATATGAGCTAATCACGTAAGCATTCAGTGAAGTTTCAACATCCTCACACGTACTTCTTTAAATTTACAATCAATTATTGGAATTTTAATTGCTATTCGCCGTTTTTTACATATTTCAACTTAACTTGCCCATCAATGACGAAATACAGTAGAAGATGAATAAACACAGACATGTATGTCTAACACGAACTTCAAAGTATGACTTAGGACTTCTATACACGTTATTAAAGAAACTCATAGTTCAATGAGAAAGTTAACGAAAGTCGAAGCTGATTGTACTTTTGATGAGACTTGTTTTGAGAAATCTCAGAAAAAAAACTCTAGTTTTCCAGGAGCCAATTACTATTTCTATTCATTTATAATTAGATCATATAAACTTCCACAGTGGGCCTCCCCGATGGCGCAGTGGTAGCGTCGTCGCCTTGTAGTCAAGGGGTCCCGGGTTCGATACCCGGTGGAGGCACATGGCTCAGTGGTTCGGATCCCACTTTAAACCGTAGGTCCAGTCCCGATTAGCCTTACTGTGCATAAAGTGGACTTAAAACACCAACTCAAACCAAACCAAACTTCCACAGTGGTACAATCAAATAATGTTTATGAAAAATACAGACTTAACCCAAGCTTTAGGATTATACAGTTTTATAGTACCTATTTCATGTGATGTCAGGATGCGCACAGCCGCCATGTTTGCAGCCAATTTTATTTGTAGTTTGCAAAATCCACCACGTTGCGTTCGTTACATCTGCACCAACTACACGTTTGTTTTAAATCTCGAATGTCTGTTAGTATCTCCCACCCGTCCGACTGAATTCCGGTTGCTTACTTGAACTGGTCTTTAAGCATGGCTGTCGAAGCCACAATGCAACACTTTGTGAGTAGGTGAAACACACATATAGGAATATATCATTACCTTCTCAATATGAAAGCCTCATGGCTTGCTTCAGTCACGTGACTAAACGTCATCAACTGGAGGCGAGATAGCCGCCATGTTCGATTTGCTTCTTCAGAATCAATGTTGGACATTTTTAGTGAATATGGAATTGTAATGCAAATTTAGGAACTGTAATCGAGTTTACATGACGTGTAAATATGCTTAAATGTTGAAGAGGTATGGTGTAAGTGCTCAATTGCAGAGGAAATTATGATGAAAAAGATGAGAGTAACGTTCACATTTCTTCAACATGTTGCTGAAAATGAGAAATGTTTAGGGCAATTCCATGTGATTCGGTCCCTACGAAAAGATACAAGTTAAGTAACAAAGGTTTTATACTCATAAATAAATAAGAGTAATAGTTCATGATGTAAACATTTCATGTGTACAGAATAGGCATCTAATATACTCTTAAATGTGGTCATGTTTTATCTCTTGTCAACATTTTTTTTTTTTAGAAATATCAAATAATTTACCCTGAATTATTACAAACGTTGGTTAACGTTAAGAATATTGTTTATGACTGCAAATTAATTTGTTTCAAGATTTAGCCAACGTTTAAAATATTACGTTCGTGTTTACTAAAGCAATTTAGTGTAAATTTTATGTAAGCATTCGATAAAATTTTCATATTAATTAGCCTACACAAATTTTCAGTTTCAAAATGTTATTAATGAAAGAAAGCTATACAACAGAGCAAAGTTGATACATGTGTACATTTACATTCTTATTTTATCTCGCTTTATGCTTCTTTATGCTAATCGGAGGCTAATGGAAGATATGTTGTGCATTCAAATACAAGGGTAACAAGAACTTCGATGAAATATTCGTGTGTAATACTATCAAAGAATATATTACTTACGTTTCAAATACAAATGTTTTCACATACAAAGCATTTTGTTACCTAGCTATGTTAATATGAACTACAAATGTGTTAAATTTTATAAAACTGTTTCATATGAACTGCTTTTAATTTTTTGTCTTTGTGAAGCTTCAATTTTCGTAACTTTGATTATTAAATCAGTGATTTATATAATAATTTATTAACATTCTTCACGATGTTATTAACAGAATGTAAAAACAGTGTAAGGAAATATTCCAAATGTTTATATCCCAAGTGAACGCTAAGATCGAAATATTAGTCTGCTTTTTTTCAATGAAACTCTTAAGTTATTGTTACAGATCTTACTAACGACAATGAAAAGATTCAATTTGTTTATTATCTTTCGTTCAATACAGTCAATAGGATCGAAATTATAATATGACAAATGATTTAGGTTTAGTCTTCATTAACATAAATGTTACATTGCCCTTGTACCAATTGTTTCGCTTTTGCTGCAAGGATATAGAAATTAAGCTTTTGTATTGCGATTATATAGCTAAGCAGAATATCTGCATTATCTGGTTGATTAATTTTGGGTAAAGGTAAAGACAATTTAATTGATTAGGTAACTTGGAAAGTTTACGGTCAACCTAACATGTTTTTTTTTATTTAATCAATTGATTTTACATACAAAAGTTCGTATAAAAGCGGTTATCAGTTTTACTGTAGCTGACAAATATTCCCGATAATATTTTTCAAAGATATACAATGTTCAAATTTTTCCGACAGGAAGTTTCTAACGGTTTTCAACTCTTTCATTGTGCTATGGTAGGAATTTTTGTGGTGGCTTGAATGAAGATTTTGGTGCAAATATTCAATATTATACATTTTTCTTCTATATTCGTCGGGAGGGTAAATGTCAAAATTTAACTTCATAGAAGAAATAAATATACCTTAATTATCTTCGGTAAAATTACGAAAAGGGGTTTTACAGCGTTAAGACGATCGCCTCCAGATGATGACGTCTTGACTGAGCGATGTGGCCTGAACCTCAAGATGGTCTTGAATATATACTCTGGTCTTCAAAGTCAAGGAAGCTTATAAAAGCAAGTGATCAAAATTTGTAATTGTTTATTACGAATCTGAATGAATACTTAGTTTTTGTCTGTACCTCTTCTAATTTAATAAGTAACCTTGAATCCTTATAAGGGTTGATAAAAATCAAGATTTTTATTTAAAACAGTGTACATTTAAATCATTTTTTTATTATTTTTAAAAAACACGCTTAATATTGCTTGTAGGATTTTAGGCACCATACATATAGATATGTTTTTTTTATATATATAGATATGCTTTTTTTGATAAACGACCATGTAAAATGTTTGATTAAAGCAATTTAAAATTATATGTAAATATACATATTTCTGTTTCTGATACTGTATATATCAACCTACCATGGAAATGTTTCTTGAGTGTAGTAATGAAACTATAATAATTTCAGTATTTTTTTCCAGTGTCAATAAAGAATCTGAATTTACTGTATGATTGTAACTTAAAACATTTGTTATAGTCTTTGAAGCTGAATTTTGGCAATTTTTTAAACGATAGTTTGCAAAATATATGAGCTGTCATGTTTATTTACAGTTTAATGATACACTATTTACAAGATTAGAATTGTAAATATTATTCTACACAAAATGTTTGCTATTTTTGCTATAAAAAGTATTGAATTTTAAATCAAGATAAATTTACAGTTTACATATTACATTTCCATTCATATGAGCTTCACCCCATCAGTAAATATATTTTGTTTCCTTTCTTAGAGCTTAATAAACATCATTAAATGATTACGAGATTAATGTACTTTCAACACAAGTAATTGTGATGTCTACAAAATCGTTATGTACAATATTCTATGACTTATTTATTTAAATCTTGATTTAAGTCGCGATATAAATCAACCTGATCCTTGTTAACCTTGAAAGATAGAAAACCAACATCATGCAAGAAAAATAAAAGAAAGGCTTTGAAATCCAGCAATTTATTGTCATCAATGCTCAAAATTCAAATTAAAGTTCGCTATGCGAATAGCGTGCATGGGAACGTGATGTATTCTCGCAGTGGGGGCAACGCCTCCTTGCAGAATGTCCTGAAGCAGTTGCTGCTGCCTTGGTTGTTGCAAAAGCACACCTCGCAGCCCTCGAACCACTTGGCCCCCAGAATGCACTTCTTCTGCATCGGGCACTGCATCAGGGTGCACGCTATCTGGCCCTTCCTTATGCAGTAGCACTGGTTGCAGTCTCTCTTCCATGATGTTCCCGGCGTGCAGTTCTCGATGTTCGGGAAGTCTGCGAACAAAATGGCTGCTAAGTTTCGCATTGTTTACACAAATATCAAGGAATGAATTAGAGTTGACCCGGGTATCGGTATCTGCCGATACCAGTGGTATCACACTCTCGGGGAGTCCAATTATCCTGAAAATTATGAAAAATTCGAAGTTTATTTTTACTTTGCACTTTGTTAACATAACAACTATACTCTATCCCTGGAATCTCTGAAGCAAGACCGCGCATAATGGTAGATAAGGGGAGAGAGACCGAGTGGGGTCATTCCATGTTAAATCAACCAATTTTAAAATAATTGGTTGTACGACCATTTTAGAAAAATTTCATTTTTAGTTCATAGGTTCGTATATGTTTCTAGATATCAAAACCAATGTTCAAAATAATTTACTGTCCTTACTTCTCCTGGGGCGGCCATTTTTCAAACATGGCGCATGGTTTTTTCTTATCATTTAGCATACTGAAACTTGAAGATCTCAAAAACTATGAGAGCTAGAGACCTGAAAAAATATTCATTTTGTAGCTAATGAAGTATACTTTCTATGATATTCAAGTATGCTTTGCTCGAAATTGCATCTTAAGTACGAAAATTATGGTATAAATTTGGGTAACAATAGTTTAAGAAATTGCCATATTTGAGCCCATGCTGAAGAAAAGGGTTGCATTTCTAAGCAATGATATTTTGACCTATACTTGCAGGTAGGTCTAAACATTAAAAAACATTTCAACCCTTAGACTATACCACTTCATTAAAAAAATCTGGCTTAAAAATCAATTTCTCTAAACTATTGTTGCCCAAATTTCTACCATAATTTTCGTACTTAGGATGCAATTTTGAGATGAATTTTATTTCAGGTCTCTATCTCTCATAGTTTTTGAGATATTAAAATTTCTGTAAACTGCTACATGAGCAAAAAAGGACATGCGCCATGTTGGAAAAATGGCTGGCCCCAGAGAACTAAGGACAGTATTTTTTTTAAAACATTGGTTTTGATATCTAGAAACACGTACAAACCTATGTACTAAAAATGATTTTTTTCTAAAATGGTCATGCAACCACCATTGGATGATTTAGTATGGATTAACACTGTCGGCGGAGCGAAGCAGTACACGTTGCTTCAAAGGCTGGTAGCTGCAGTCGCATTTTCAACTCCACGTAATCCCCTTCTCTCGCACGTGTTCATTGGTCGAACCCTCTCGAGTCCAAAGATTCCCGCGACAGAGAAAAATGAAATATTCTGATGAAATTCTTGACTATTTTAAAGCAAAATTCTTAGTATATTGATGCATAGGATTGGAGTGGAATACTTACACGCTCATAGTAATTCATATATTTGAACAATTTTTAATTATTACAATTTTCAGGTATCGGTGTGAATCGGTGAGAGTATCGTTATCGGTATTAGTTCAAACTGGTATTTGCTCAGTTCTAGAATTAATAATAATTCCTGGTTGTTTTTTAGTAGGGTTTGTACAGTGGGATCCATAAGTAATACCAAGCAAATTGTCCATCACCATATTCACTCATTTTGTGTTACATAATGAGAGCTTAAATAATTGAAACAAAACACCAAACAAGCTGCTGACAACCTCTGTACTAGCATACATAAAAATAATTTCTTAAAAACACCTAGGATACAAGAAAAGAATCAATGAAAATAGTAGTGGACAATTTGCCGAGCAATACTTGTGAATCCCACTTTACATATATCGACGACCTAAAAATTCTCAAAAGGTCCATAAAAGAACGTTAAAATTATTTTTGAAATTAATTATAAAGACAGTATTTGTCGAAGTACTTGAAAATGTTCATAGGCGTAACTTAATGGGGGGAAGTGGGCACTTGCACCCCCAAATTTTCAAGTTTATTAAAATGTACAAGTTATGGAATCTGAGTAGCGAAGTAATAAAGAGTAATATTTTTGATTTCGCAAACGTCACAGTTATTTAGCAAATAATCCTGGACGCTGTTTTAATGGGATGGAATCTCTTCCCACAAAGTTAAGTCCCGGATTTGATTCTACCCCCTCAAAAATAGGTCCCAAGTTACGCCCACGAAAATGTTGACAGAAACTGGGCGTGTCGTGGCTAAAAGTACTGATGCAAAAAAGTGTGGAAGATTGGGACACTAATTGTTATGTGCAGCAGACAGACCGACAACCGGGCGCCAAGAAGACGCCTGCGTGTTCTCTTATCTCACTTTTCACTTGAGTTGGAGCAAGTTATGGATTTCCCGTTGTAGAATTTTGTGGGAGAAAATATGACTAAATGCACAAAGCACTCACTCTCTATGTACAACTATCTATGTATGGTGCAACTGAAAGCAAACTGATTACTGATTGTGGTTATCGCGGTCAAGGTCCCGAAAAAAAATCTCCGCTGGCCACGTTTTAACTCAGACCACCTCACAAAGCCCCCCCCCCCCCCGGCTTGTTACATTTTTAAATCTCCTCCCGTGAACTTATTCATTTACTTGTGTAGATTTATATTTTCTCTTTTCATTTAATTTAATTTCTTTATTAGTCCATCACAGGGCCGAAGTCCCATTTATGCTGAACATAATGTACACAAATATAATTTTAAAAATGTAATTTTAACAAATGTTAATAATGTTAATATTAATACATAAAATAATGTTAAGATTTATGATATTGTGACAACATATAAATACAGTTAAAAACTCTTTTTACAAATCCAATAAAATATAATGTTTTACAAAATTTTGCACCTCATAGCATAACATGAATAAAAAAATATATCCTAATCATACACTAAGGATAATTCATTAAACGATTCCTGAACTCTTATTATTGGCGAGTTTTCGTGTATGTTTAACCTTGAAAATGGCGTGTAGAAAGGTGTTCTGTTCTTCGCTGTAAAAGGTGTTAGATGGAAGTTTGTTCTCTCTAACAGCTCAGAACATAGCCAATCTTGTCTTAATAATATACGTAAAAACATTAGATCACTAAAAACTCTTCTGTCTTTCAAGGTATTCATACCAAAATGGCTACATAAAGTGACATAATATCTATTATGATATTCAATATCACTTTAAACACAACCATTTGACCATTTGCATTTGTACCTTTTCTGTTCACGGATAGAGAGTAATGATGTATTGAGATACATATCATCATACTGTGACATGTTATATCCATCACCCCACCTCAAAACTTTCGTTCTGTATTAAAATAATGAAAATATTATTCATGATATTTGTCTCCCCTATTATTGAATGCTGTTCCCTTATCTGGATCATGACTTCTAAAATAATCTTTCCAAGAATGATTCTGTCCTCATCTTTTTCTCGCCATTGCTTGCCATGGATTTACTTTCTCTGAGACATCTCCATGAAACAGATATCGTGTCTATTTTGAATATCCAGCCACCACACACTCGTCACTAATTAGCAGACATGCAAACTTCATATCTTACATAACCTAATTTTATTTCTAATTTCATTATAAATAATGAATACTTATATTGAGAATAGGAATATTGAGCAGCGGCCACATGGCACGTGGAACTAGCATAGGCCCCACATATTTGGACCAGAAACAGGGATATATATACTTATATACTTATACTTATACTTATGTATATACCGTGCGTCCAATTCCTTGCGAGGGAGAGAGATCGGGAGAAATGTGGCGGGCGGCGCTAGCGGAGATGCCAACATTTTCGACCAGTAACGTCCCGCTTATTTTTATGTACATATCTTTAGCATGCAGATATTTATATTAATAATGCAAAACGAGCACTAACCTGTCTTATAAGAGTTGCTCAAAGTGATGTCCACCTACATTCACACATTCCTGGCATCGTTTGATGGAATTTTGATTCACACGCAAAACTTCTTCTTCCGTAATTCTTCCAAGTTCTGCCCTTATATTGTCTTTTAGTTCGTCGATACTATGAGGGTTATTTCTGTAGACTCTTAATTTTTAAGACTCTGTACGGTTTTAATTTTAGTAGCTTAGTGGCTATATGTGCTGATGATTTTGACACACCCACCGCTTGTGAAACACGGCGTAGAGGTTTGTTTGGAGAGCGTTCTAACTCTGCCCCAATTTCGTCGAGTTTTTTTCGGTTAGAATCCGTCGTTTTTGCTTAGGGGTTCTAAACTTTAACGATCCAGTTTCTTGTAATTTAAGGATAAGACCTCTAACCGTCTCTCTACCTGGAGGTGAAACGCCAGGGAATTTCTGTGCAAATTGCCTACACGTGTCTCGACACGAGTCTGTTTTCACGTAAGTGTCATACATAAAAATTATTTGTGCTAACGTGAAGTTTGTGGCTGGCATTTCAATCGCCTCACTTACCCACAACACCCCCCCCCCTCACACACACACACACACTGCAATAACACAAAGAAGTAGCACGGCAAGTAACCAAGAACCACACTCCCATGCAGAGTACGAAATTAACACGCTCTTGGTTCAAGGTCTGTTCCTCAATCCATTCGCAGCTCTGTCCAGGGCACCTGTAGTCGCGAAGGGAAGAACAACTCAAGCTTTCAGATTGCAATCAATGCTCACGAAAACCATTGACTTTTAAAGATTTAGTCTGCAACGTAATCTTGATACAGTGTTACACATTCGAAACATCCAAACGATTCCGAGCGAAGCAAACGCTTTCGAGGGTAAAACTTAAGCGGGACGTTACTGGTCGAAAATGTCGGCATCTCCGCTAGCGCCGCCCGCCACACTTCTCCCGATCTCTCGGCCTCGCAAGGAATTGGACGCACTGTACGTACAGGGTGGGGCAGAAAAATTTAGACGATTTAAATTTGGGTCCATACGGACATCTTTGTAGTTAGCGTGGTTAAACACACATCCCTGTGGAGAGCCTTCAGTCGTCGTACAACGTTGGTGGGAAGAGCATAGAGCGTTTGCTGTGGAATGTTCTTTAGAAACAATGACCCCGCTACTGTAACTAAGCGTGTTTACCGACGACATTTTGAAATCGGAAGGAATGGAAAGGTTCCGATACACCATACAATACTAAATTGTGTTACACAATCCAGGACTGCTGCATCCATTGTCAGTAAGAGGCCTCCTGGTCTCAAAATATCATCGAAAAACACGCTTAGTTACAGCAGCGGGGTAATTGTTTCTAAAGAACGTTCCACAGCAAACGCTCTATGCTCTTCCGACCAACGCTGTAAGACGACTGAAGGCTCTACACAGGGATGTGTGTTTCACCACGCCACCTACAAAGATGTCGGTATGTCGCCAAATTTAAATCGTCTAAATGTTTCTGTCCCATCCCGCGCAAGATCAACAAGAACTAACTAGCACAGACTAAAAACGGGGACGTAATCAAAGTCAACAAGACTAATGCAACGTCAGTCAGGTATTTACGTTAAAACTACATGAAAGGAGAAGATGAAAATTAGGCCCTCTCTACCTACAGAATGGATGTCTTCTGGTTATAGTTCCCAAACATATTATTTCCCGAACATCGCCAACCCTGAGTGGTATATTACATGTACAATAACTAGCAGTGAAATTTCAGCATACCAATAAACGAGATTGTTTTGTAAAATATGATACACAAATGGGAAACCAAGGGTAGATTTTGTGGTCTTACCATGTGTAGCAGGGCACTTTTTGTCAGTGCATCTTTTCACATTAGGCTTATCACAGTAACAAGTGTTGCAGTCTTCTTTCCAAGATGTCCCAGGCAGGCAAAAATCACCCTCAAGCTTCTTATACTTCGTTACAACTGAAACAAATAATTTATCCAATATTAATTCGATAGTTTCCTAAAGCAGTATGGCCTACTCTACATGTAGTCAGGAGGAATAAAACTGAAAACTAAAGTGAGAATTGTGAATTTTGTATGAAAAAGTATGAAATTTGCCAAGTATGTTATTTATATCTATTTAGTGATTTTAAGCGTTGTGGGTTTCGCGTACAGTTTAGAGAAAACGCTGTAATAACAAGAAAGTTTTGTCTTAAAAACATCTTTAAAACAAAAAAAAGGAAAATGAAAACAGATTCAAAAGTTACAAGCTAGAAATGGTTTTTGGCGCCAGTCATGCCTGCCAACAATTAAAATCACTAAATAAGTATACCGATAACATAACAATTTTTCAAGTTATATACTTTTACATATAAAATGTATAGATTAGTTAAATTGTGACTTAAACCTCCTGACTAATATATAGTATTTCTCAATATTTCGGAATATTTCATGATAAGAGTGACATGGGCAGGTTTCTTCCTAATGGCTAAAAGAACTATTTCTTCCTTCAAATTTCTTCTATGATTCGAATCAAGAGGTGAATGTCATCAGTATGTCAGATTCCGTCTTGATTTCATTTTAGGCGTAGGCAAAATATTTTGTCGTCAAATTTAGTCCGCATTTCTGACACTCGAATTCTTTCTTCAAATGTGTAATTGTTAGAGGCATGCATATTTCGTTTTTGATGAAAACACGAAATGTGAAATAATACATTGTAATGTCAATTTTTCATGTTTCTGAAAGGTGTGAAGTGCATTTTCCTACCCTGTTTTGTCACGAAATGATGCGAAAAGAACTGCAAAATGCGATATAGACTGTTAAAGACAAAATTTAGAGTATACGTGTATTTACCGATGCGACACTTTATGAAGTTTGAATTATCCTGTAAGTTATGCAATTCACGTAAAATTCAGTAATTCTGCTGTAAATATTTGAGAAGCAAAAATGGACTACTTTATACAGAAATAAACTTAATATTCTGATAACTACATAAAATGTGTTATTAGAAGGGATATGTTTATTTTGTGAAGTAAGTGGTTTTAAAATTAAATTTACAATTATATTCACAATTTTAAAACCAAAATGTAATTTTATGTACCACTTTTAATCCGATTTTCACCGCTATAACACCAAAATTTTATTTCAGTTACCGCGTTTGAACCCGAAATCGACTCTATTTTTGTACCGAAATTTTGCTTTTTTTATTTACCAAAAATATGTGCCTCTAGTAATTGTTGTTAAAGAAAACAGACCATGGAACACCTAGATGGACTACAATACTGGTTATTATTATACAACTTGCATTACAATAAACCGTATACTTACGTAGAGAGAGGCTACATTGAAATAACGCTGATGCACACAAAAATTTTGCAATCCAGTTCAGAAACATACTTGGAAATTAATTTCCGATAGAGGCGTACCTGGAATTATAGAAAATTCTTAGTGAGATGACGTCACAGAGATTCGAGTAATGGTCGTTTGACAGTTGAAAAGAGCATTTCATTATGTTTGTAATTTAATAATCTGTTTCGTATTATTATCGCCGAGAATTACTTAAAGAAGTAGATTGTATCCGAGAACTTCCGCACCATAGACCAAATGGTAAAATTAACTGTGTTTTATGCTGTTGAAGAATGGCTGGATACCAAGTTACCGTGGTTGTCGCAGAGGATCCGTTGAACGACTGTATACGCCGTATTCCCTCTGGTTAACCTTAGTCATTAGCGCAGTGGTTCTCAAACTGTGGTACGCGTATCTCCAGTGGTACATGAAGTACTTGAATGGGGGTACGCAATCAGCTCAGAGAGTGTTTTTTGGTCCATGGTGCACCTAAAAATCAAGTGCCGAAATAGACTAAATTGGAGCCGAATTTTCAAAGTTTGAAGTGCACAACCAGACATCAAGAAACTGTATCAGGCTATACAGGCACATCAATTTCAAAACAAACTCTGACAATTTACAATAAAAACTAAAAAATTGTGCCAGACAGTTTCTTTACAAACTTACTTTTGTTCTTTACTTTTTCAATAACTCTGAAAAAAATATGAAAATTAAAGTTTTTTTTACTTCTTACCATACATGTGTTTCGAATTTTTTATTTTTGTAACTAAACAATCATACAGATTGTAAACGTAGAAACACCCAAACGTAGAATTCTAATGTTTATTTGTCTGCCATGCAATTTTATTCTATTGCAGATACACACCTGCAACATATCAAGAATGCCCCACCAATCAGTCAAGCAAAACAATTTCCCAAAACCCACTATTCGAAGAGAACCTATTTTGGGGATATATTAGACGCTTAGTTACGACCAAGGTGGACTGATGTATATCAGGTGATTGTTTTGAAAAAAAAATCACTGATTTAAATCACTTGAAAAAATAATTTACAGAATAACGTAATGAGGATTTTGCAGATATCAGAATCACTTTTGGTGAAAGTGCATTAATCTCGTAATCATTTAATGATGATTATTAGGTTCTAAGATAGGAAAGGAAACAAAATATATGCACTGCTGGGGCGAAGCTCATACGAAAGGAAATGTTATATGTAAACTGTAAACACATTTAAATTTATCTTGATTTAAAATTCAATAATTTCTATAGCAAAGATAAGCAAACATTTTGTGTAGAATAATATACAATATACTTAATCATGCTAAACTGTAAATAGTGTAAACCTTAAACTGTAAATAAACACGATAGCTGATATTTTGCAAACTATCATTTAAAAAATTGTCAAAATTCAGCTACAAAGACTATAAAAAAAGTTTAATTACAATTATATAATTAATACACGCATAATTTTCTGAAATTATTAGGAGTTTCACTAACACACTCAACAAACATTTCCATAGTAAATTCAAACAGAAAAATGTATATTTACATATAATTTTTTATTTGCTTTAATCAAACTGTTCAAATATTTTACAGGGTCGTTTGCAACAAAACGCCTTTCTACTCGTATAGAAAAAAACATATATGTATGATGGTGCCAAAAACTATACATGCAATTTTAAGCGTATTTTTTTAAAAAAAATATTAAAAAAATAGATTTAAATAAAAAGAATCACCAAAAATGATTTTTTAATAATAATCATGATTTTTATCCATCCTGGTTACGACTAAATGGTACAGTGAGAAGGAAGTTTTAAGAACTGCTGCATTAGCGTATAACTTCTGTTACAAAGCTTCTACTTCTTACGGTCAAATATTTCTATCTTGCTGACTTTCAGGCACTCAGTATTTGCTTTTCTGTTCATTTTTTCGCTTTTTTATATATAAAAAAATTCCAATATTTTTAATTTTAGTGTAATTAGCAATATTATTATAGTCCTTAACAGTATACAAACTGACAATAACGGTGCACTGGAGCCTATATAACACTATTATATCAACCATTAAAATTCGCGTTTAATATTTTATTTTTAAAATGCCATCTCTTTTATATCATCATCATCTTACCATGAATGAATGATTCTTTTTCATCCATATATTTTAATGGGAACATAATCTAAAGTTAATAAATAACTAACTCTTTAGCCTTCTTAAACTCGAAGGTTTCTCGCTGCATCAACACAAGCCTTCCATCTGTCCCTATCCTGAGCAAAATGAATCCAATCTTTTTCATCCTTATCGACTTCCTTTAGGACTATCTCAACGTTATCCCTCCATCTTCGTCTTGGCCTTCCTACTGGTCTCTTACCATCAGGTTTCCCAACAAGATACCTTTAAACTCTTCTTTCCTCTCCCATTCGTGCCACATTCGTGCCTATCTAAGTCTTCTCGATTTTATTATTATAATAATATCTAGGCAGGAATACATATTATGTAGTTCTAAATTATGTAACCTTCTCCACTCACCTGTCTCCTCATCCCTTTTAAGTCCAAATATTTTTCTAAGGATTTTATTTTCTTTAATTTACGTCCAAATGTATCCATATATATAATGCCACACGCAAAATAACTTTCGTATTTTTTTTTTTTAGACATTATACGAGATGATAAATGACAAGCATTTCCTGAATTAAATCTTGTTCTTATTTCCTATCATTTTGTTTTGTTAGTGTTACTCCTCAGTACTTGAATTTGGAAACTGATTCAAAAGCAGTCTAAACTATAAAATATACAAGGCTTATTCACTTAATCTTGTAATGACAAGTACATAAACTGAAATCTTGCCATCCGGTCATCTCAAAAGTTTGCTGAAACAGAGGAATTCTTTTCTCTTACCCTTGAAACGCCTGTGTTGTTCTGCGTGGAGAAATAGCTCTTTGTGGAGACTGCTTCTTGACATTGGGCAAGAGAAGTTACGACCTCCACAGCTGTAAAAGCAAAGTAACCATAAATATGGTACATGGGATTTCAGAGTTTAAACTGCCATTGGCCAATACCGTAAACCCAAAGAAAATTACCAGTTTACGTCTCGGTTCACTTCTCCTTGCCAATATATTATCGTATCCCTTTGTTTATAAGCGTTTGCAACCATTAAAAAAACATTGGCGGAAGTTGTTGACGCAATCGATTTTTGTGGTTCTTCGGTTTGATTCCCGGCAGGGACACACTTCTGTACTACAGATCCCACCGATGTACTTGGGGGAGGGATCTGTGTGTGTTGGGGATCCAGACCTCCCCCTTCCCAAGAAAGACTTGCCAAGCCCAGCGACATGTGCAGCTTGTGTCATTCTGGAACGAAAACTTGAATTTATTTCGGTGTGACAAATGTCGCTACTCACTTCGGCATGTAAACTCCATAAAGGAGACATGAATTTAAAATTTTAGCATAAAGTTAAAATTAATCAAGGAATTTGTTAGGGCCGAATATGTCATGTGGACTAAGATAGGTGCATTTACTCTCAAATCCAATATCTTCGATAGTCTTCTAAGCAATCACACTTCCACGTTACTTATATCAAAATCCACCGGCCTTCGTGGCGTAGAGGTTAGCACAGCGCGCTAAGACGCCAGGGGTACCGGGTTCGAATCCCGGTATGGGCATGGGCGTTCTTTGTGATTGTCCCTTCATCAATTTCATCGCCTCGTCCCTCATCTTCATCTTCACGATTTACAAAAGTGACGAAGTAAAATAAACAAAATCAATGAAACAATTCTATCAAAATCTACCTGGTATTTTAACTGGATTTTTCCATATTCAATGGTCTGGAAAATGTAGCAAATGCTACGTTGTATGCCGTGACGGCTGTTAAAAATATTTAGCTATAAAATTGATATCCTCCATTTTGGAAAATCTCCGCCATCTTGAATCTCGATTCATATTTTTTTCTGAGGATGTTTCTCTGAAAATATTTTTATAGTGTGGGGCAACAGACCAGACCAAAGGAAACCTAAATAATAACATGGTGTTGTTGCTTTGTGCTAATTTATTTGTGCATTTTAAATACATCATAAACACGGATATAGTGATGTATAGACACGTCGTCCATCACAGCATGATGCAGGGGCTCTGTGGGTGAGTGTCGATAGTCGGTGCTTCAAGTGATAACTCAGTGGTGTGGCTACTGAGCTTTTTTATTGACGGGTGTTTGAGAAATGTGGGGTCTCGGGGGGAGATTGACGCAGGCCTTGAGGGTGCAGATGGGGATTCCCTTCGCTGTGCAGCGGCAGTCGTTGCAGTCCTTCTTGTACATCGTCCCTGGAGTGCAAGTCTTGTTCTTGGGAAGCTTTGGAGCGGAGACTGAAAGAGACACAAATAAGCATTCATTACCCTACTGTGTTAATCTTTCTCTCTCTCTCTCTCTCTCTCTCTCTCTCTCTCTCTCTCTCTGTTGCTCTCTATTTCTATCTCTCGCTTCCTCAGTATCTTTCTCTCCGTTCTCTGTCTCTCCTCCTCTCCCTTTTTCCTTACTCTATCTCTTTTTCTTTCTCTGTCTCCCCATTTCTCCCTCTCTCTTCCTCCCCCTCCCTCTCATTGAGATTAAACCTTCCAGTACAAGTTTTCGATCACTTAATAAGTAATACCGTCCTCGACCAATGGGCTAGCAGGCCATATTGAATAACAATTTATTTATTAACAATCTATAATTCATCTTTCATAGCCTATAATAACACCACAAAATATGGAATGCACTTTTGATTTTTATTAAACAATCAGAATTTGTTTTCTCTCTCATACTGCTTCTGTATAAAATGATACACATAAGAATAAAATTTCTTTGATATCTTTGGAATATGATAGAAAATTAAGAGAATTTAATGAGTATGGGGATCGTCGTCCGTTTTAACATATATCAAAGAGAGGACACGAAAGAGAAGCGGAGTCAAGCACATGAATAAGGTTGCGGGTTCCAGTTTCCGCCAGAAAATAAAAGTTCCATGGTGATTGTCGTTCGCCTGTTTCGTCTAAGCTAGTGTTGCCCAAACTTATTTATATACCTCATGGGCCAAATTACACTATATAGGCCGTACTTACTAAGTTTCAAAGGTAATGCATTACATACTAAGTTCAATTTATAAGTACTACTGTCGGCTACATGGGGCTCGCGATCCGTAGTTTGGACGAGCCTTGTCTAAAGCCCTGTATCCACTTGCTGCAAACCAGCGTATCGTATCCCCGTTCCGTATCAATTTATTCGAAAAAACTTGCAACGCTCCGTTTCAAAATGTGAGAAAAGATACGCAACGGACCCGATCGCTCATTTAGCGGTTTTTCCCCGTCACATAAAGCAAGGATACGATACGCATGGAGGGGTAGCGTAGACGGGCATGCGCACGTTCCGTTGCCTCGTTGCATCATCCTTCAGTGTTTAGTGAGCTTTGTGAATGACATAACGTCCCATTGTGAATTTATTTTCTTTATTATCTTTATTATGGAGTGGGATAAGGAAAATACTATTGCATTTATTGATATATATATACCGTG
This sequence comes from Lepisma saccharinum, assembly GCF_977018435.1. Classification (NCBI taxonomy): domain Eukaryota; kingdom Metazoa; phylum Arthropoda; class Insecta; order Zygentoma; family Lepismatidae; genus Lepisma; species Lepisma saccharinum. The sequence continues at coordinate 114,547,900 of NC_139232.1, read as the reverse complement.
CGTCCATTTCGATCTGCAGCCGAGAGATCGGGAGAAGCGTGGCGGACGGCACTGACGGAGATGCCGACATTTGCGGCCTGAAATGCCCGCTTATTTTTATGGACATATGCAGACATTTATATAAATATTGCAAAACGAGCACTAACCTGTGTTACAAGAGTACGGTTTTAATTTTAGTAGCTTAGTGACTGTATGTGCCGATGATTTTGACACGCCCACCTCTTGTGAAACACGGCGTAGAGGTTTGTTTGGAGAACGTTCTAACGCTGCACCAATTTCATCGAGTTTTGCTTCGGTTAGAATCCGCCGTTTTTGCTTAGGTGTTTTAAAATTTAACGATACAGTTTCTCGTAATTTAAGGACAAAATGTCTAACCGTATCTCTGTGTGGAGTTGAAACGCATGGGAATTTCTGTACAAATTACCTACACACGTCTCGACACGAGTTTGTTTTCACGTAGGTACGTGTCATACATAAAAAAATCTTTGTTCTAACGTGAATCTTGCGGCTGGCATTCCAATCGTCTCACTGACACGTCACACATACACACTACAATAACACAAACAAGTAACTGCAAGTAACCAAGAATAACACTCTTGCGCACAGTACGAAATTAACATACTCTTGGTTTACATTGCTCGCCACTATATTTACAACTCTGTCTTCATCTAGTCGCGAAGGAACAAAAAACTCGAGCTCGGAGATTTCGGATTGCAAGGAAGCTCACGAACACTATTGACTTTTAACGGTTTCTTCTACAGCGTAATCTTGATACAGTGTTGCACATTCAAAACCTCCAAACGATCCCCATCGGCACAAAAGTCTTTCAAGGATATAAACTTAAGCAGGACGTTACTGGTCAAAACTATGATTAAAATGTTTTATTATCTGTGGCTCTTAACATCGTTTCTAAAGCGTATTTTTTTGTGTATATAAGAGCAGAACTTGGATGAATTACAGAAGAACTTTTGCGTGTTATAACACAGGTTAGTGCTCGTTTTGCAATATTTATATAAATGTCTGCATATGTCTATAAATATAAGCGGGCATTACAGGCCGCAAATGTCGGCATCTCCGTCAGTGCCGTCCGCCACGCTTCTCCCGATCTCTCGGCTGCAGATCGAAATGGACGCACGGTATATATATATATATATATATATATATATATATATATATATATATGCATCCGAGTAAAGTTTTGTATAATCCGCTGATCTGCTGGAACCGCAAGTCTGCCAATATGCTGCTTCCACTATACAGTTCACGGTTCGCGTACATATTTGTCATCCACCAATCTGGTGATTTGCGTTTTTTCTTTTTCGATAAAACGTAATTAATGAAAATATACGCGGCTGCTGCCACTTGCTGCAGTGTACTCATCGTCATTTGAGACCAGACTGTGAACCGTATCGCACTCCCATATCAATCATGCTACAGGGTAGATGATACGGAACGCAGTGATGATACGCGAAAAATCGGGGTCCGTATCGTATCAATGATTGGTACGGGACGGGGATACGATACGCTGATTGGAACAAGTGGATACCGGGCTTTAGCCAATCTAGTATGTTCCATGCAGTACTCTAGTCATCGTCTTGACTAGAGTACTGCATGGAACCACTTTCGCTCGCCCGTACTCGTTCGAGTCTCTCACGCTCGAGCGTTTACAATGGAATATACGGGGTGACTGGTAATTAGATGTATTCCCTGAAAGGGGTTAAAGTAGAGACAATTTGCAATAAATTTGACCATATGATACCCCGTCCGAAAATTAGTAGTTCTCGAGATAATCGATTTTCTATTGTTTCTTTAAAAAATGACAATTTTCCACATAAAAATACGAATTGAGAAGAAACTGCTCATTGTATGGAACTTATTTCAGCATTTTCTGATAGCTAACAAATATGTGGTTCGTTGAAAAAAAAAGTTTTTCCCAAATAACAATCACATGTAAGTACCGGGTGGGTCTAAACTAACAAGTGATGATAAAAAAATGCACTCTTAGTTTACTTGGCAACGTATTAATAACAAAAATGGTATGACACGAAGCGTACAAATTACTTAAATTACTTCCTTGTGTCATCAGCTATCCAACAAGTTACAATTGTTGCAAACATTCACATTTGTGTACAAGAAATAATACTTTGTTCATCTTCATGTGGATGGAATCAATGATCAATACAATTAAAGAACATTACACGTCTTGCTCAAAGTGGGCAACTCCGTTACGAATGCAGACACGCTGGTTTTTACGGACATTTGATTTCGTAACTCGTGATGTGATGGTGTCCTTGATGTGTTGGCCAGCTGTTAAGATCCTCTCCCTGAGCTCTTCTTGCGAGTTTACCGGTGTCCTGTAGACTAAGTCTTTCATGTGGCTCCAAATGTAGAAGTCGCAAGGCGTCAAATCGATCGGGGGATCGAGCTGGGCAGCCATCATGCTGGTAAATCATGTCACGTCTTGTAGCTAGAGGCACATCTTCCAACAACATTGCCATCCCGTTCCTCAAAATATGTTCATATGTGATGCCATTTAAGATTTGGTGCAGGAAAAATGTCTCGATCAAATGATTGTTGATGACGCCCATCCATACTTCAGCCTGGGCGTGCGACAGTGTATGGATGAAAATTACCGAAAGAAATGGATTGGCCGAGGCGGACCGATTCCCTGGCCGGGATCTATCATCAAATAAAAATACATCTAATTACCAGTCACCCTGTATATATACTTCTAATAACCTTGGGAATATCATTTTAATGTGGCAATAATCGTATGTAAGATATACGCCTTGGTAGTTTCAGCCCACAGTCATCTTTCATTTTCATATAAGGGCTGTCTCAGAAGTATTTTCGTTTTTAAAACTATTAAAATAAATACTTAAATTTTTTGTATAAAGATAAATTTATTACCAAAAGAAAGCTTAAACATTAGATTTTTATTTGTGAAAAAGAGTGTTGGACAAATGGTGACCGTTCATGTTTTCATATTCAATTATTCTTGAACTAAAGTTTTCGATCACTCGCCGAAGCATTGCACGAGGATTAGTATTGGTTTCATCCGTAATTCTTTGCTTCAATTCTCTCAAATTTTGTGACATTGGGGTGTACACCTTACTCTTACCTTACCATAAAAAGAAATTTAATTAAATTTGCGCTTGGGACGTCTCTCATTCCTCCCAGGTTATAATGATGCCGGTACAAACGATGTTATAGGTAGGAAAAAAATTGGGATCCTCATAAATATTGTTAAACACATAAAATCTATGCTCATACAGTAAGATATGAACTCTACAAATAGAAAATAAAAACTATTTACAAGCATAAAATACTTAGGCAAAAAAGTTATAACTTTTTGATTAATTATATTATTTTCTGTGTTCCTACAAATTCTTTCATCGTTACTTCCCATAAATATTCATGATTGCTTATTGCTCAGTACAATCGAGATTTCAAACATTTACTCTTAAATCCACATGCGTCTATACGTTTAAATTGTATCATCTTAAATATTTGATATGCATCATTTTACATTGCATGAAATTGAAAAGTGATGAGAAGTTTGAACAACTATATAAATATATCGATAATTTTGTATAAGGTGTAATGAAAATCAACAGTGTACATTTCAATTCACTATATATGAACATAAGACTTACAGGCAATTATGTTCATCGCAAGTAGAACACACAAAGCAAAGAGGAGACGCATTTCTACTTCGGTTTCTGGAAAGAAACAATTTATGTGTAAATATAAAAATAGTGCAAGCATAAATCGTTAAGAAGCCTAAATAAATACAAGTAATCTTTTTATATTTCCAAATAGAGTTCTTTCTAATACGTTCACTTTCCATTTTATTTTTACTAAAAGTATGATGTATTTTCGTCATAACCGTTTGCGTTCATCGACTGTACTTGATTTGAATTTAACAAACATGCTGTCTGATATTAAGAATTTGAAGTTATTTCTGTTTTCCAATATTGTTTTCAAAAATTTACATGGATTGTTGAAATGTGCTTTCCAGAAGTTGCAATAGCTTCAATAATAACACAATGCGTTGCATTAATAATAATAATAAAAAACCGGAGCAGCTACAAATTTCTCAACTTTTCTGTGCATGCAAGGCCAATTCCATTTCCTAACTCCGTTTGTAAACAAGGAGACCCGGGATCCATATCCAGTGGAGGCACATAGCTGTTCGGATCCCAATTTAAACTGTAGGCTCTGTTCTGATTAGTTTCTCTGTACATAAAATGAAATTTAAAAATACTCCCAAAACACGTACCTGTTAAACAACTGCTGACAATTAACCAATTTCCACTAATTTCTTAGTTACACAACGTATACGATGGAGATCCCTACGCTCATTTATAGTCTTATCAAAATAAGAAGACGAAAGAAAAAAAACATTCCTAAACAATTCTCCCTTCTTCGTTACGGTATTCTACAAGCAACGAAAATATTATTGCTTCTATTGTTATTTCTCTCACACACACATACTTCTGGTACTTATTTTAATATAGTACCATGCATATCGCACTAATAAAATATCTAACAATCCTTTTTCTACAAACACATGAGATATCAGCCAATCACATAAGCATTCAGTACAATTTCTATATCGTCATACTTACTTAGTGATGGAATTTTTTTTACAGCTCTCAACTTGCCCATGAATGATGGAATAAAGTACAAGATGAAAAAATTAAATTACTTATTTATTAATCAAATTTAAATTATTTCATCTCTATTTTGACTGGCAAAATATCATGCCCCAATATTCTTATGAAATTGGCCTGACAATACCAGTATAATATATAGTGTTATATAGTGCTATAAGCTTGTATCAAAGTCCAGAAAGCTTATGAAAGTAAATGATCAAAATTTGTAATTTTCTTATGCAGGTTTTAATGATCTTAATTAGACGGTGTCAACATCTTAGCGATGAATCCGAATTTGTAGATAGACGAAGACGAAGTTACATAACACAGAAATACAAAATGTAACAACAAACATGCATTAAAGTTGACGTTAACCGGTAAAAATCAACAAATTTCTCTCCCACCGCATGTTTATTTCCAAAGGAGAAGGTATTATATATCATAAATGTTGGACTTTCCATGTACGTACATACTTGTACGCCCGTTTATTTGAAATAAATCGTTACAGGCCTGTGGCGGTGGTTAGCGGGGGCAGTTGCCCTTCTCCCAACGTTTTACTACTTATGCCCCCGCCCTATGCTAAACCTTATGTATTAGGGGAAAGAAAATAAAATGTCCATGTCCCCCAGTTTTGGATCCAATCGCCGAGGTCCTTCAGTACCCTCATTTTGGGAGGCTAGTAGTGTCTGTCCTCATTACAGACATTTCCCGTGGTTGATTCTCCACGTTTCTCCAAGTGAGGTGCATTTCTTCCAATGTTTACAAAACTTCTACATCTACACATATTAGAATCCTTCGCCCATCTTACCCCTGGTTTTGCAATTCTTCGAGAGGAATTCCTCTTCACTAATGCAGTAGACTGAAAGGAAGAGTACACACCGTTAGATATGATATTTGACTTGTACTTCTTCACATCTAATACAGAATAGAAATATGCATGATTGAAGCACATTAATTAACGTCATTAAATAGTTATCATTCCTGGGGTCAAGACACAAGCAGTGTTACCAGAAGGGAAATGTCCGTTGTGTATAGATAATTGCATTAACATAGCAGCATTATATTATTCTTGGTTGAGCACACCAATTCGTATTTGCTAAAATTTTAGCATGCTGAAATTATTTTCACCATAAGCTTGTAAATACCTTAAATACATCCACGTCAATTTTCTATCAAAGTTAATTCCTAAATATTTTATTTTATTTTGAAATGGAATACCAGCAATTTGTGTCAACGTATTTGGATATTTATGTTCACTTTGTTATTAAAACATACAGCTGCTGACTTGTTCTGTGATATGATAAAGTTCATTCCCTCCAGCCAACATTTCACTTTATAAAAATTATTTTCTATTTTCTGAATACCATCATATGGATTACAAAATGATCCTAATATACACAAGTCATCTGCATACTGAATTATTTTTATTGTAGAATCATGAAATTGAAATATTCCTCTCATATATATATATTAAATAATAATGAACTCAGTGGACTTCCCTAAGATAATCCTTGTGAAGTGGCACGGGGCCCTCTAAGTGTGTCCTGAAACCAAAACAATATTTTCCTATTTATCATCTAGTTCCATATTATCTTCATAATTATTTTCGGAGTATTTGTCTGATTTAACATATCAATTAATACGAGGCGCATCCAGAAAGTAAGTTTCCCTATTTTTTTAAAAAAAAAACAAACACAGTTTCAGGAAACCATTTATTGGCAACAGGTACAGCAAAGGTTCAGCTATTTTTCAACATAGCAACCACCAGAATTGAGACACTTGTCGTATCGTGGTATCAACTTTTGGATCCCACTGTCGTAGAACTCTGCCGCCTGTGAATGGAACCAGCGTGTGACAGACGTCTTCAGCTCTTCGTCTTTGCCAAAACGCTCACCGGAGGACAGGAATTTCTTGAGGTGCAAGAAAACGTGAAAATCGCTGGGAGCCAGATCAGGACTGTAAGGTGGATGATCAAACAACTCCCAGCCAAATTCCGTCAAAACAGCTGCTGCGCGCCGAGCCGTATGTGGACGAGCATTGTCATGGAGGAGCACAACACCTGCAGTAAGCATGCCACGCCTCTTGTTTTGAATGGCACGTCGCAATTTCCTTAGTGTTGCACAGTAATGGTCAGCGTTCACCGTTTCACCTCTGGGGAGGAAATCAATGAGCAAAATGCCCTTCCTGTCCCAAAACATGGTGCACATCACTTTCTGTACCGACAGCGTCTGTTTGAATTTCTTCTTGACCGGAGATCAACTGTGCCGCTAATGCATTGACTGCTGCTTGGTTTCCGGGGTGAAGTGCGAAATCCACGTCTCATCGCCCGTGACGATCCTGTCGAGCAAATCATCGCCGTCATCCTGGTACCGTTGCAGGAATGTCAGTGCTGCTCCTGAACGTTTCATTTTGTGTTCGGGTGTCAGGTTTTTCGTCACCCACCTGGCACACAATTTTTTGAACAGCAGGCGCTGCGTGACAATCTCATGCAACACGGATCGCGATATCTGCGGAAAAAGGCTACTCAACTCCGTAATCGTGAAGCGACGGTTCTCTACGATGCGCTGCTGCACGATCTCAACCAGATCATCAGTGATGAGGGACGGACGACCACTGCGCTCTTCATCATGGACACTTTGAAGACCTTCCGAAAACTGCCGACACCAGCGACGCACCATCTGCTTACTCATAATGTGCGGCCAATAGACCTCAAAGAGCTGACGATGAATGTCAATTGGCGCAATGCTTTGTGCATTCAGGAACTTTATCACCGACCGAACCTCACATGCGGCGGGAGAAGGAATACGAGCCTGGCATATTATTGATATATCTTAGCTCTGCTGCGCATAATTTACACGGCTCATTATGTTTACTTTCACGGGATAAAATAGGGAAACTTACTTTCTGGATGCGCCTCGTATATGAGGATCAACGCTATCATAATCACCTTGTATATCTATAAAGTGAGAAAATGTATATTGTTTCTTATCCATTGCGTTACCCACACACCCCCTATACGCCTTCATGGCGTGGTGCTAAGCAAAGGGGAGCACTTTACATATACACTTTACTTTATATATGCAATATTACAGCTCCATTTATTTAATTGAATTATCGAGCAAACAAAAATCTCCTCACTGAAAACTAATTGTTTTTTATTGCATAGTGTCTTAACTAGGCACGCATTAGCGCAACCAGAGGGGGGAACGGGGCATTGCTCATCAACCTTGGACGGAAATTAAATCTAGAAGAGGGGCAAGGGTGGGGGGCAAACATTAAAGTACAAGAAAAAACAGGCTAGCAGAATTTAAGAGTAGCAGGGCTAAAGGATATTCGAGATGGAATTAGTTTTCATATTTTTCTTGCTTTTCCTTCCAGACGGCCAAGGGCACCTGCAGAGGGGGAACGGAAGTGTAATTGCAACCCCTTGATTTCAAATTTTATGAAAGTAGAAATATATTATAATATATTATACAGTCTCATCAAGTTCAATGCCGTAGTTAGGGGGTAGCGGGAGTCGGCCTTTGGGCGCCGAAAAATCTTATATTATTTAGGGTTTCTCTTAATTCTTGCAAAGTAATTTTTGAATAAAATTCATCACTGAAATTTATATTTTTTATCTCTGTGTTTTTTTTATTTCTTACATAACAAGGTGTAAACTATTTTTCAAAATGTTCTTGCCAAATTGTTGTTATAGGTGAAACTCTAGTTTTGTGTCCTTTCCTAAGATAATTTATATTTTCAAAATTGTGTTCGTTTTAACAGATGGTGATAATAATTCACAGAATCCTTCCCATGCTTACCTTTTTGCTTTATTATAGACACGTTTTGTTTTAACTATTATTTGTTTTAAATTTATCCAATTATTTGGCAAAGGTTGTTCAGCAAATATTTCATACAATCTTATTCTTTCTTCTTTTACATCTTGACACTCATCATTCACCCAACTTATAATAGGAAAGTTGTTTTCATTATTAATTTTCTTCCATTTAGCTACAATAGCCATTGCATCCGTTATTAATTGTAAATAACGTTGACACATTATATCTTGTTATCTTTCCTATAATTTGTTGCATTGAAATTAAGATGTTCTGTTTCTTCCTAGAATCATTTAAATCACGAACTGATTCAATCATGACTGGTAAAAGGTCCAACATTGACTGGTATATGTCTACAAAAAAACTGTTTTTCGATCTGAATATTATGATCTCCTTTACAATTTGTACATGTTTCACTCATTTCGCAGTTTCCCTCGTGATAATCTTGGCCACATTTATAAAACATTTTTTTACCCTTGCACTGTTGTTCTGTATGGGCAAATCTGAAACATCTATTACATTGTAACACTAGTTTCACACGCGGCACTACCTCAACTATTTGTTTTCCAACTGCTATGTCCTCTTAAAAGTCGCACATAAAACTTGAGTAGGTTCAAGCTTAAATTACCCATCATTCCGCCATATTTTTTACTTAATTCTTTCCATCTTAGCCACTAGCACTGGGCTTTCTATACTGCTTTCCAAATATTGCATTTCAAACTCTGTGGGAATTCCAAACACCAGGACTTCTTTCCCCACTAAAGATTTAGGAATTCTAGCATCTACTCCTAACTTGTCTAATAAAACTTTATTTTTCACAAAATTATTAGCTTCTTGTGACGTGTTGTATAATACTCGAACTCTATTTCGTCCACTTTGACCTACATACTTTACTTTCACATTATTATCCATTAACATATATCCAACTTTAACTGGATGCAAATTTCCAAACTGTTGATTTCTACTTTCTATTATTACTAGATAATTAAGGTTCGTTTGCGCCTGTCATATTGGTATATTTTTTCTTCATGATTGGAAATGTGTTCCGTCCTAGAACTTTTGTTTCACATTTCATTTTGTGATGTATTCTTCTTTCTTTTATTCGGCCCATTTACTTTGTATGAAAGATCCATAAGATGATTTCCATCGTGTTCTTCATGTTTTGAATCAGATGATATTATATACTCAATATTATCACTTGTTAGAGTAATATTGTATATCGCACAATGTCCGTCCTCAACAATTCCCTTTTTATCCATTGCGATAAATAAACGAGTCAGTTAAAGCACATCTCTCATACAAACCAAAGGAATATTGAACGTTTTAAATTGTAATTGATTTGATTATTTTCAATCAACTTTTGTCCCTTTCTTTCACGATAGATAATAAACACTCTTAGTCTTTCTGCACAAGTTCTTCAATTAATTCAATAACACTCGATTCAATCTCACTAAGACAAGGCTGCAACACTCGGATTGAATAAAGTAAAAACTATTCACATAATCTAGAATCTCAAGATCACTTTGATAGCGTTCAATCCAACCGCAATACTCAAATGCACACCAGAAATAATAAGAGATCTTTATAAATGATTTTAAACTGTGTATAACAATGCTAATACATTGATTGATTGGTTTGGTGTTTTAAGTCCACTTTATGCACAGGATGGCTAATCGGGACTGGACCTACAGTTTAAAGTGCGTTCCGAACCACTTGTGCCTCCACCAGGTATCGAGCCGGAAAGGCTCCAATGCTAATACAGTAGGATATAAACTGTGCAAATAGAAAATAAAACTATGGACAGACATATGAGACCAAAGTATTAACTTTTTGATGAAGTACATTATTTTTTATGTTTTTAGCCTCAGTCTATTAACATAAGCTACAAATTCTTTTCTTGTTACTTCACATAAATATTTAGGATTGGTTAATGTTCAGCACAATCGAGATTTCAAACATTTGCTTTTAAGTCAATGTGCGTCTAGGTTTAAAATATATCCTCTCAAATATTTGATATCCAACATTTTCATTTTCAACATAAAATTGAAATTTGATGAGAGGTTTGAACAACACTATGTAAAATATATCGATAATGTTGTGCAAGGTGAAATAAAAAATTAACAGTGTACATTTCTATTCACTAAGTTAAGATCAGAATGTAGGACTTACAGACAATTATGTTCATCGCAAATAGAACACACAAGACAACGAGGACACGGATTTCTACTTCGGTTCGTGCTTTCTGGAGAGAAACAGAATTTATGTGTAAATATAAAAATAGTGCAAGCATACATTGCTGTATAGGACTAAAATCTTTTTGCAATATTTTCCAAATAGAGTTATTTCTAATCCGGTTACTTTCCTTCTTATTTTTACTAAAAGTATTGTGAAATGTAAGAAGTATTTTCATTATATCTGTTAACGTTCATCGAGTGTTCTTGATTAGATTTTAAGAAACATATTGTCTGAAATTAAGAAATTGAAGTTATTTCTATTGCCCAATACTACTTTCAAAAATTTCTTTAGAATGTTGGAATGTGTTTTCCAGAAGTTTCAAGCGCTTCAATAATGACAAAATGCGTCCATGAATAAAATAAGAAGCTACAAATTTCTCACATTTTTCGTGTCCATTCTATTACCTAACTCCGCCTTGAAATCAAGGAGTCTCGGGTTCGATACTCAGTGGAGGCACATAGTCGTTCGGATTCCGTTTTAAACTATAAGCCCGGTTCTGATTAACCCTTCTATGAATAAAATGAACTTCACACAAAATACTCCAAAACATCTGTTGGCAATTATCTTATGCACACGGTGTATACGATGGATAGCCCAACATAACTGTATGATCATACACTCATTTATTCTCTATCATATAATCGAAGATGGTAAGGTTCGAATCTTAGTTTTGGCATGGAATGTTAGTTAATCCATAGTATTGCAAGAAAATATACGAGACAAATTCATGACAAGTGTACAATATCAAATAGGAGTGTTTTATGTTTCGTTAACGGCCAGTAATTCGGCCAGCGGAGAAGGCCATTCAAGTCCTTATTCGCTGGTCTTTATTCACGAGCCAAGTTCAGTAATCACAATTATTGTTATTTACAAGAAATTAGGACACTGAGACATATGAAAATAAATGATTTAATGAGCTGTCCAAATACTTACATCGTCTCATCACACTACATACGTTACCATAACAGCTGACTGTCGCAGTGAGTCGACAGGCCCATCATGCACTGGGTGAAGACAAGAGACGGTCGCGAGCCGCGCTTGCGACGTTCCGTACACATAAACAAACACTAATACTGATGCACTTCTTAATAGACAATAAAGTTTGACTGTAGATCAGAGAGCAAACACATAATGTCTTCGCACTGAAGTGAAGAGGAAAGTCTCTCTTGGAGTCTTGTGTTGAAACTTCTTATGGGTTCAAGCGATGTACCGAAAACTGTTCGAGCAAAGTTTTTCCCTCCTGGAGGGTTGGAGCGATGTATTGGGACTGTTCTTGATGTATCTTGGTTTCACCCTTGATTCACCGGGGTGGAATGCCTTCTTCGTTATTGGCCAGTCTACTATAGCTCCACCCCTACGTGACTTAAAGTTTGCACTAAAGAGCGATAATCGCGTATCACGGAAACACAATAACTCCTTGTTTGCGGGTTGATTTAGAGGGCGAAAAGTATTTTTTTGCCCCAGGAATTCTCCCTTCTTCGTTACGGTATTCTGAAAGCAACGAGAATATTCTTGATTTTAATGTTCTCACATACACACACAAGCTTTAATATAGCGCCTTACGTATTAATAAGCCAATGCTTTGAACGACAACCTTTTTTGTATTGTAATATACTGATAATTCGATACACATCACACTAATGAAATATCAAACAATACCCGAATCAAATCCTTTTTCTACAAACACATGAGATATGAGCTAATCACGTAAGCATTCAGTGAAGTTTCTACATCCTCACACGTACTTCTTTAAATTTACAATCAATTATTGGAATTGTAATTGCTATTTGCCGTTTTTTACATATTTCAACTTAACTTGCCCATCAATGACGAAATACAGTAGAAGATGAATAAACACAGACATGTACGTCTAACACGAACTTCAAAGTATGACTTAGGACTTCTATACACGTTATTAAAGAAACTCGTAGTTCAATGAGAGAGTTAACGAAAGTCGAAGCTGATTGGACTTTTGATGAGACTTGTTTTGAGAAATCTCAGAAAAAACTCTAGTTTTCCAGGAGCCAATTACTATTTCTATTCATTTATAATTATATCATATAAACTTCCACAGTGGTACAATCAAATAATGTTTATGAAAAATACAGACTTAACCCAAGCTTTAGGATTATACAGTTTTATAGTATCTTAAAGAGCTATAGGTAGGTTTCATGTGATGTCAGGATGCGCACAGCCGCCATGTTTGCAGCCAATTTTATTTGTAGTTTGCAATATCCACCACGTAGCTGACGTAGTGTTCGTTACATCTGCACCAACTACACGTTTGTTTTAAATCACGAATGTCTGTTAGTATCTCCCACCCGTCCGACTGAATTCCGGTTGCTTACAAGAACGGATCTTTAAGCATGGCTGCTCGAAGCCATAATGCAACATTTTGTGACGTAGGTGAAACACACATATAGGAATATATCATTACCTTCTCAATATGAAAGCCTCATGGCTTGCTTCAGTCACATGACTAAACGTCATCAACTGAAGGCGAGATAGCCGCCATGTTCGATTTGCTTCTTCAGAATCAATGTTGGACATTTTTAGTGAATATGGAATTGTAATGCAAATTTAGGAACTGTAATCGAGTTTACATGACGTGTAAATATGCTTAAATGTTGAAGAGGTATGGTGTAAGTGCTCAATTGCAGAGGAAATTATGATGAAAAAGATGAGAGTAACGTTCACATTTCTTCAACGTGTTGCTGAAAATGAGAAATGTTTAGGGCAATTCCATGTGATTCGGTCCCTACGAAAAGATACAAGTTAAGTAACAAAGGTTTTATACTCATAAATAAATAAGAGTAATAGTTCATGATGTAAACATTTCATGTGTACAGAATAGGCATCTAATATACTCTTAAATGTGGTCATGTTTTATCTCTTGTCAACATTTTTTTTTTTTAGAAATATCAAATAATTTACCCTGAATTATTACAAACGTTGGTTAACGTTAAGATTATTGTTTATGACTGCAAATTAATTTGTTTCAAGATTTAGCCAACGTTTAAAATATTACGTTCGTGTTTACTAAAGCAATTTAGTGTAAATTTTATGTAAGCATTCGATAAAATTTTCATATTAATTAGCCTACACAAATTTTCAGTTTCAAAATGTTATTAATGAAAGAAAGCTATACAACAGAGCAAAGTTGATACATGTGTACATTTACATTCTTATTTTATCTCGCTTTATGCTTCTTTATGCTAATCGGAGGCTAATGGAAGATATGTTGTGCATTCAAATACAAGGGTAACAAGAACTTCGATGAAATATTCGTGTGTAATACTATCAAAGAATATATTACTTACGTTTCAAATACAAATGTTTTCACATACAAAGCATTTTGTTACCTAGCTATGTTAATATGAACTACAAATGTGTTAAATTTTATAAAACTGTTTCATATGAACTGCTTTTTATTTTTTGTCTTTGTGAAGCTTCAATTTTCGTAACTTTGATTATTAAATCAGTGATTTATATAATAATTTATTAACATTCTTCACGATGTTATTAACAGAATGTAAAAACAGTGTAAGGAAATATTCCAAATGTTTATATCCCAAGTGAACGCTAAGATCGAAATATTAGTCTGCTTTTTTTCAATGAAACTCTTAAGTTATTGTCACAGATCTTACTAACGACAATGAAAAGATTCAATTTGTTTATTATCTTTCGTTCAATACAGTCAATAGGATCGAAATTATAATATGACAAATGATTTAGGTTTAGTCTTCATTAACATAAATGTTACATTGCCCTTGTACCAATTGTTTCGCTTTTGCTGCAAGGATATAGAAATTAAGCTTTTGTATTGCGATTATATAGCTAAGCAGAATATCTGCATTATCTGGTTGATTAATTTTAGGTAAAGGTAAAGACAATTTAATTGATTAGGTAACTTGGAAAGTTTACGGTCAACTTAACATGTTTTTTTTATTTAATCAATTGATTTTACATACAAAAGTTCGTATAAAAGCGGTTATGAGTTTTACTGTAGCTGACAAATATTCCCGATAATATTTTTCAAAGATATACAATGTTCAAATTTTTCCGACAGGAAGTTTCTAACGGTTTTCAACTCTTTCATTGTGCTATGGTAGGAATTTTTGTGGTGGCTTGAATGAAGATTTTGGTGCAAATATTCAATATTATACATTTTTCTTCTATATTCGTCGGGAGGGTAAATGTCAAAATTTAACTTCATAGAAGAAATAAATATACCTTAATTATCTTCGGTAAAATTACGAAAAGGGGTTTTACAGCGTTAAGACGATCGCCTCCAGATGATGACGTCTTGACTGAGCGATGTGGCCTGAACCTCAAGATGGTCTTGAATATATACTCTGGTCTTCAAAGTCAAGGAAGCTTATAAAAGCAAGTGATCAAAATTTGTAATTGTTTATTACGAATCTGAATGAATACTTAGTTTCTGTCTGTACCTCTTCTAATTTAATAACTAACCTTGAATCCTTATAAGGGTGGATAAAAATCAAGATTTTTATTTAAAACAGTATACATTTAAATCATTTTTTTTATTATTTTTAAAAAACACGCTTAATATTGCTTGTAGGATTTTAGGCACCATACATATAGATATGTTTTTTTCTATATAGATATGCTTTTTCTGATAAACGACCATGTAAAATATTTGAACAGTTTGATTAAAGCAAATTAAAATTATATGTAAATATACATATTTCTGTTTCTGATACTGTATATATCAACCTACCATGGAAATGTTTCTTGAGTGTATTAATGAAACTATAATAATTTCAGTATTTTTTTCCAGTGTCAATAAAGAATCTGAATTTACTGTATGATTGTAACTTAAAACATTTGTTATAGTCTTTGAAGCTGAATTTTGGCAATTTTTTAAACGATAGTTTGCAAAATATATGAGCTGTCATGTTTATTTACAGTTTAATGATACACTATTTACAAGATTAGAATTGTAAATATTATTCTACACAAAATGTTTGCTATTTTTGCAATACAAATTATTGAATTTTAAATCAAGATAAATTACAGTTTACTTATTACATTTCCTTTCATATGAGCTTCACCCCATCAGTAAATATATTTTGTTTCCTTTCTCAGAGCTTAATAAACATCATTAAATGATTACGAGATTAATGTACTTTCACCAAAAGTAATTCTGATGTTATTATTCTATGAATTATTTATTTAAATCTTGATTTAAGTCGCGATATAAATCAACCTGATCCTTGTTAACCTTGAAAGATAGAAAACCAACGCCATGTAAGAAAAATAAAAGAAAGGCTTTGAAATCCAGCAATTTATTGTCATAAATGCTCAAAATTCAAATTAAAGTTCGCTATGCGAATAGCGTGCATGGGAACGTGATGTATTCTCCCATTGGGGGCAACGCCTCCTTGCAGAATGTCCTGAAGCAGTTGCTGCTGCCTTGGTTGTCGCAAAAGCACACCTCGCAGCCCTCGAACCACTTGGCCCCCAAAATGCACTTCTTCTGCATCGGGCACTGCATCAGGGTGCACGCTATCTGGCCCTTCCTTATGCAGTAGCACTGGTTGCAGTCTCTCTTCCATGCTGTTCCCGGCGTGCAGTTCTCGATGTTCGGGAAGTCTGCGAACAAAATGGCTGCTAAGTTTCGCATTGTTTACACAAATATCAAGGAATGAATTAGAGTTGACTCGGGTATCAGTATCTGCCGATACCCGTGGTATCACACTCTCGGGGGGTTCAATTATCCTGAAAATTATGAAAAATTCGAAGTTTCTTTTTACTTTGCACTTTGTTAACATAACAACTATATTCTATCCCTGGAATCTCTGAAGCAAGACCGCGCATAATGGTAGATAAGGGGAGAGAGAGCGAGTGTGGTCATTCCATGTCAAATCAACCAATTTTAAAATAATTGGTTGTATGACCATTTTAGAAAAATTTCATTTTTAGTTCATAGGTTCGTATATGTTTCTAGATATCAAAACCAATGTTCTAAAAAAATTATTGTCCTTACTTCTCCTGGGGCGGCCCATTTTCCAACATGGCGCATGGCTTTTTTTGATCATTTAGCATATTGAAACTTGAATATCTCAAAAACTATGAGAGCTAGAGACCTGAAATAAAATTCATTTTGTAGCTAATGAAGTATATTTTCTATGATATTCAAGTATGCTTTGCTCAAACTTGCATCCTAAATACGAAAATTATGGTAGAAATTTGGGTAACAATAGTTTAAAGAAATTGCCATATTTGAGCCCATGCTGAAGAAAAGGGTTGCATTTCTAAGCAATGATATTTTGACCTATACTTGCAGGTAGGTCTAAACATTAAAAACATTTCAACCCTTAGACTATACCACTTCATTAAAAAAATCTGGCTTAAAAATCCATTTCTCTAAACTATTGTTGCCCAAATTTCTACCATAATTTTCGTACTTAGGATGCAATTTTGAGATGAATTTTGTTTCAGGTCTCTAGCTCTCATAGTTTTTGAGATATTAAAGTTTCTGTAAACTGCTACATGAGCTAAAAAGGACATGCGCCATGTTGGAAAAATGGCCGGCCCAAGACAACTAAGGACAGTATTTTTTTTAAACATTGGTTTTGATATCTAGAAACACGTACAAACCTATGTACTAAAAATGATTTTTTTCTAAAATGGTCATGCAACCACCATTGGATGATTTAGTATGGAATAACACTGTCGGCGGAGCGAAGCAGTACACGTTGCTTCAAAGGCTGGTAGCTGCAGTCGCATTTTCAACTCCACGTAATCCCCTTCTCTCGCACGTGTTCATTGGTCGAACCCTCTCGAGTCCAAAGATTCCCGCGACAGAGAAAAATGAAATATTCTGATGAAATTCTTGACTATTTTAAAGCAAAATTCTTAGTATATTGATGCATAGGATTGGAGTGGAATACTTACACACTAATAGTAATTCATATATTTGAACAATTTTTAATTATTACAATCTTCAGGTATCGGTGTGAATCGGCGAGAATATCGATATCGGTATCAGTTCAAACTGGTATTGGCTCAGCTCTAGAATTAATAATAATTCGTGGTTTTTTTTTAGTAATGTTTGTAGATCGACGACCTAAAAATTCTCAAAAGGTCCATAAAATAACGTTAAAATTATTTTTGAAATTAATTATAAAGACAGTATTTGTCGAAGTACTTGAAAATGTTCATAGGCGTAACTTAATGGGGGGAAGTGGGCACTTTCACCCCCAAATTTTCAAGTTTATTAAAATGTACAAGTTATGGAATCTGAGTAGCGAAGTAATAAAGAGTAATATTTTTGATTTCGCAAACGTCACAGTTATTTAGCAAATAATCCTGGACGCTGTTTTAATGGGATGGAATCTCTTCCCACAAAGTTAAGTCCCGGATTTGATTCTACCCCCTCAAAAATAGGTCCCAAGTTACGCCCACGAAAATGTTGACAGAAACTGGGCGTGTCGTGGCTAAAAGTACTGATGCAAAAAAGGGTGGAAGATTGGGACACTAATTGTTATGTGCAGCAGACAGACCGACAACCGGGCGCCAAGAAGACGCCTGCGTGTTCTCTTATCTCACTTTTCACTTGAGTTGGAGCAAGTTATGGATTTCCCGTTGTAGAATTTTGTGGGAGAAAATATGACTAAATGCACAAAGCACTCACTCTCTATGTACAACTATCTATGTATGGTGCAACTGAAAGCAAACTGATTACTGATTGTGGTTATCGCGGTCAAGGTCCCGAAAAAAAAAATCTCCGCTGGCCACGTTTTAACTCAGACCACCTCACCCCCCCCCCCCCCCCCGGGTTGAACATTTCTAAATCTCCTCCCGTGGACTTATTCATTTACTTGTGTAGCTTTATATTTTCTCATTTAATTTAATTTAATTTCTTTATTAGTCTATCACAGGACCGAAGTCCCATTTATGCTGAACATGTTGTACACAAATATAATTTTAAAAATGTAATTTTAACAAATGTTAATAATGTTAATATTAATATATAAAATAATGTTAAGATTTATGATATTGTGACAACATATACATACAGTTAAAAACTCTTTTACAAATCCGATAAAATATAATGTTTCACAAAATTTTGTGCCTGATAGCATAACATGAATCAAAAAAATATATTCAAATCATGCACTAAGAATAATTCATAAAACGATACCTGAACTCTTATTATTGGCGAGTTTTTGTGTATGTTTAACCTTGAGAATGGCGAGTAGAAAGGTGTTCTGTTCTTTGCTCTAAAATGTGTTACATGGAAGTTTATTCTCTCTAACAGCTCAGAACATAGCCAATCTTGTCTTACTAATTTACGTAAAAACATTAGATCATTAAAAACTCTTCTGTCTTTCAAGGTATTGATACCAAAATGGCTACATAAAGTGACATAATTTCTATTATGATATTCAATATCGCCATTTGACCATTTGCATTTGTACCTTTTCTGTTCACGGATAGAGAGTAATGATGTATTGAGATACATATCATCATACTGTGACATTTTATATCCATCACCCCACTTCAAAACTTTCGTTCTGTATTAAAATAATGAAAATAGTATTCATGATATTTGTCTCCCCTATTATTGAATGCTGTTCCCTTACCTGGACCATGACTTCTAAAATAATCTTTCCAGGATTCATTCTGTTCTCATCTTTTTCCTCGCCATTGCTTGCCATGGATTTACTTTCTCTGAGACATCTCCATGAAACAGATATCGTGTCTATTTTGAATATCCAGCCACCACACACTCGTCACGAACTAGCAGACATGCAAACTTCATATCTTACATAACCTAATTTTATTTTTAATTTCGTTATAAATTGATGAATACGTATATTGAGAATAGGAATATTGAGCGGCGGCCACATGGTACGTTGAACTAGCATAGCCCCCACATATTTAGACCAGAAACAGGGATATATATATATATATATATATATATATATATATATATATATATTTATACCGTGCGTCCAATTCCTTGCGAGGCCGAGAGATCGGGAAAAGTGTGACGTGCGGCGCTAGCGGAGATGCCGACATTTTCGACCAGTAACGTCCCGCTTATTTTTATGGACATATCTTTATCATGCAGATATTTATATTAATATTGCAAAACTAGCACTACCCTGTGTTATAAGAGTTGTTCAAAGTGATGTCCACCTACATTCACACATTCCTGTCATCGTTTGATGAAATTTTGATTCACACGCAAAACTTCATCTTCCGTAATTCTGCCAAGTTCTGCCCTTATATTGTCTTTTAGTTCGTCGATACTATGAGGGTTATTTCGGTAGACTCTATTTTGACACACCCACGTCCTGTGGAACACGGCGGCGTAGAGGTTTGTTAGGAGAGCGTTATAACGCTGCCCCAATTTATTCGAGTTTTTCTTCGGTTATAATCCGTCGTTTTTGCTTAGGGGTCCTAAAATTTAACGATCAAATCGTCTCTCTACCTGGGGATGAAATGCCAGGAAATTTCTGTGCAAATTGCCTACACACGTCTCGACACGAGTCTGTTTTCACGTAAGTGTCATACATAAAAATTATTTGTACTAACGTGAACTTTGCGGCTGGCATTTCAATCGCCTCACTACACACTGTAATTACACAAAGAAGTAGCACGGCAAGTAACAAAAAACCACACTCTTTCATACATTACGAAATTAACACGCTCTTGGTTCAAGGTCTGTTCCTCACTCCATTCGCAGCTCTGTCCAGGGCACCTGTAGTCGCGAAGGGAAGAACAACTCAAGCTCGGAGCTTTCTGATTGCAAACAATGCTCACGAAAACCGATTACTTTTAACTGTTTAGTCTGCAACGTAATCTTGATGCAGCTTTGCACGTTCGAAACCTCGAAACGATTCCGAGCGAAGCAAACGCTTTCGAGGGTAAACTTAAGCGGGACGTTACCGGTCGATAATGTCGGCATCTCCGCTAATGCGGCCCTCCGCACTTATTCCGATCTCTCGGCCTCGCAAGGAATTAGACGGACTGTACGTACAGGGTGGGGCAGAAAAATGTAGACGATATAAATTTGGGACCATACCGATATCTTTGTAGGTGGCGTGGTGAAACACACATCCCTGTGTAGAGCCTTCAGTCGTCATACAGCGTTGGTCGGAAGAGCATAGAGCGTTTGCTGTGGAATGTTCTTTAGAAACAATGACTCCGCTACTGTAACTAAGCGTGTTTACCGACGACATTTTAAAATCGGAAGGAATGGAAAGGTTCCGATACGCTATACAATACTAAATTGTGTTACACAATCCAGGACTACTGCATCGATTGTCAGTAAGAGGCCTCCTGGTCTCAAAATATCGTCGGAAAATACGCTTAGTTACAATAGCGGGGTCATTGTTTCTAAAGAACTTTCCACAGCAAACGCTCTATGCTCTTCCGACCAACGCTGTATGACGACTGAAGGCTTTAAACCCCTCTACCCAGGTATGCGTGTTTCACCACGCCACCTACAAAGATATCTGTATGGCGCCAAATTTAAATCGTCTAAATGTTTCTGTCCCATCCCACACAAGATCAACAAGAACTAACTAGCACAGACTAAAAACGGGGATGTAATCAATGTCAACAAGACTAATGCAACGTCAGTCAGGTATTTAAGATTAAACTACATTAAAGGAGAAGATGAAAATTAGGCCCTCTTTACCTACAGAATGGATGACTTCTCGTTATAGTTATCGAACATATTATTTCCCGAACATCGCTAACCCTGAGTGGTATATTACATGTACAATTACTAGCAGTGAAATTTCAGCATACCAATAAACGAGAATGTTTTGTAAAATATGATACAGAAAGGGAACCAAGGGTAGATTTTGTGGTCTTACCATGTGTAGCAGGGCACTTTTTGTCAGTGCATCTTTTCACATTAGGCTTATCACAGTAACAAGTGTTGCAGTCTTCTTTCCAAGATGTCCCAGGCAGGCAAAAATCATCCTCAAGCTTCTTATACTTCGTTACAACTGAAATTAATAATTTATCCAATTTTAATTCGATAGTTTCCTAAAGCAGTATGGCCTACGCTACATGTAGTCTTAAAAACATCTTTAAAACAAAAGAAGGAAAACGACAACAGATTCAAAAGTTACAAGCTAGAAATGGCTTTTGGCGCCATTTTCCAATATGGCGGTTCAAAGTGCATTCATGCCTGCCAACAATTAAAATCACTAAATAAGTATACTGATAACATAACAATTTTTCCAAGTTATATACTTTTACATATAAAATGTAGCCTATAGTTTAGTTAAATTGTGACTTAAATCTCAGTAGTGTAATTGATGCTATAACCAGGGCGAGAAATGATGAGCCCCCCTCAAGCAGATTTGCCTACACTTAAAACTAGCTCAACATGAGCATATGAGCTTTTTGCTCAAGTGTGGAACCCTGTCAAGATTTTTGTAAAAATGCCCTCGAGAATTTCCTGAGAAATGATGAGCCCCCTCAGATTGATTTGCCTACACTTATAAAAGGCACTTTTGTGAGATTGTTGTCCATAAACTTGTCAAAAATATGCCGTGCGGTGCAAAGCTGGAACGTATGTTGAAACGTTTATAAAGGAACAATGGTGGAAAATATCAGAATCAGATTATCAGGGTATGTATTATTCACATCTTATCCATAACATATCAGCAAGAGTAAATAATATTTTCAAGGCAACCTACACAACACAGCTCTGTTAGAGATATGGATTATGACAATAACAATATCAACAAGGCTCTATATCTATGTGTGAGATTTGTACCTACACAACACAGCTCTGTTAGGGATTCATAACAGTTCCATGCTGTAGAAATATCAGCAAGGCTCTATTAGATGTTATTTCCATAGTAATCACCTGTCCATAATAATTCCAAGCTCAGCAAGGCTCTGTATCTGTGTGGGATTTGTAATTGTTAGAGATAGGGATATTAAGTATAGAATTAATACTAAATATTATTTTATTTTCTGTGTCTGTATCTAATATCTATCTTCATGCCTATCTATAATAATTCCAAGCTCAGTATTAAAGCTTGTTCCCAATAACAGCATCACCGCACAGCTCTGTAAGGTATAGGGATATTGAGTATAGATTTATAAAATTTGTGTCTAATATCTATCTTCATGGCAATCACTTATCCATAATATTTCTAAGCACAGCAAGGATTTGTATCTGTGTAGGATTTGAATGCTGTTCTCAATAACACACCTATCTATAATAATTCTAAGCTCAGCAAGGATTTGTATCTGTGTAGGATTTGAATCCTCTCAATAACAGCTTCACCGCACAGCTCTGTCAGGTATAGGGATATTGAGTATAGATTTATGGATAAATATTATTTACCTCTTCATGGCAATCACTTATCCATGATTTGAATCCTGTTCCCAATAACATTATGACCGCACAGCTCTGTCAAAAGGATATTGAGTATATTGAGTATAGATATCATTTCATTCTCTGTGTTCTTTATGACAATTACCTATCTATAATAATTCCAAGCTCAGCAAGGCTCTGTATCTGTTTGTGTTTGTGTCTAATATCTATCTTCATGACAATCACCTATCCATAATAATTCCGCTCTGTATCTGTGTAAGATTTGAATCCTGTTCCCAATAATTATATCACCGCACAGCTTTGTTAGGTATAGGGCAATCACCTATCCATGATTTGAATCCTGTTCCCAATAACAGCATCACTACACAGCTCTATTAAATATAGGGATATTGAGTATAGATTTATAGATAAAAATATTTCTTTATCTATATCTAATATCTATCCTCATGGCAATCACCTATCCATGATTTGAATCCTGTTCCCAATAACAGCGTCACTACACAGCTCTGTTAGGTATAGGGATATTGGGTATAGATTTATGTTATTAAATATTATTTCATTCTCTGTGTTTGTGTCCAATAACAGCAGAGATATTGAGTATCTATCCTCATGGCAATCACCTATCCATAATAATTCCGCTCTATATCTGTGTAAGATTTAAAACTTGTTCCTAATAATATTAACCACACAGTTCTGTCAGGTATAAGAATATTGAGTATAGATTGATGGAAAATATTATTTCTGTGTCTGTATCTAATATCTATTCTCATGACAATCACCTATCCATGATTTGAATCCTGTTCCCAATAACAACATCACCGCACAGCTCTGTCAGGTATAGGGATATTGAGTATAGATTTATGGAAAATATTATTTCTGTATCTGTATCTAATATCTATCTTCATGACAATCACCTATCCATGATTTGAATCCTGTTCCCAATAACAACATCACCGCACAGCTCTGTCAGGTATAAGAATATTGAGTATAGATTTATGGAAAATATTATTTCTGTGTCTGTGTCTAATATCTATCCTCATGACAATCACCTATCCATGATTTGAAGCTTGTTCCCAATAATAGCATCACTGCATAGTTTTGTCAGGTATAGGGATATTATAAATTTAATAATAAATATTATTTCTGTGTCTGTGTCTAATATCTATCCTCATGGCAATCACCTATCTATGATTTGGATCCTGTTCCCAATAACAGCATCACAGCACAGTTCTATTAAATATAAAGATATTATAAATTTATTGATACTGTGTTTGTGTCTAATAGGATATTGAATATCTATCTTCATAGCAATCACTTATCTATAATAATTCCAAAACTCTATATCTGTGTGAGATTTGAAGCTTGTTCCCAATAACAGCATCACTGCACGGTATAGGATATTGAGTATAAATTTATGGAAACTACAGCTCTGTTAAAAATTATTATCTAGATATTATTTCCGTGTCTGTATCTGTGTAATTGAATCTTGTACCTAAGTTCCAATTCCCAATAATAACATTATTGCACAGCTCTGTCATGTTTAGGGATATTGAGTATCTATCTTCATGGCAATCACCTATCCATAATAATTCCAAGGCTCTGTATCTGTGTAGGATTTGAATCCTGTTCCCAATAACAACATCACCGCACAGCTCTGTTAATGAATATTTTTGTAACTGTATAATTGAATCTTGTACCTAATAACAAAAATATTGAGTATCTTCATGGTAATCACCTATCCATAATAGTTCCAAAATTTGAATCCTGTTCCCAATAATTATATCACTGGTATCTTCACTCTAAGCTCAGCAAGAATCTGTATTTGTGCGGGGATTTGAAGCTTGTTCCCAATAATTATAACACCGCACAGTTTTGTTCATGGCATAGTTCTAAGTTTAGCAAGAATCTGTATATTTGAATCCTGTTCCAATAACAGCATCACTGCACAGCTCTGTCAGGTATAGGGATATTGAGTATAGATTTATGGAAACTACAGCTCTGTTACAATTGTTCCCAATAACAGCATCACTGCACAGCTCTGTCAGGTATAGGGATATTATTTCATGGCAATCACCTATCCATAATAGTTCTAATTTGAATCTTGTTCCCAATAACAGCATCACCGCACAGCTGTCAGGTATAGGGATATTGAGTATAGATTTATAGAAACCACAGTTCTGTATGCATTATTATTTATCTAGATATTATATCTGTGTCTGTGTAATTGAATTTTGTACCTAATAACAGCAGAAATATTGAGTATCTTCCATGACAATCACCTATTAAGCTCAGCAAGAATCTGTATCTGTGTAGGATTTGAATCCTGTTCCCAATAACAGCATTATTGCACAGGGATATTGAGTATCTAGATATAATTTCATGGCAAAAATTAATTCTTCACTCCTATCCATAAATCTGTGTAGGATTTGAATCCTGTTCCCAATAACAACATAACTGCACAGCTCTGTTAGGTTTAGGGACTAGATATTCATCATCACAACATGCAGCAGAGCTGTTCATAATTGATAAGATATAATTGTACTCAGAACAAACCTCTATAAGATATGACAACCTGCAACAATTTGGATGTATGAGATGTTTTATGGATTTTATGTGTCTGTACTTTTCAGGCTCCTCTGTTACAAACACTTCAATCATGTTCCTGTACCGATACTCTGCAACATATGGGCCATCACTGTAATAATATCTGCCACATGTTCTGTGATTATATGCTCTAACAACTTCATAATCTAAACAAAAAAATAAACCTGAAAACATATCTGTAATCTTATAATAATTATTCTTATCGGTGATACGAACATTGTCAATTCTAACAAGTTTAATTTTCAATATGCTGTTCACATCAGTGCAACAAATTTTTGCAGATTCAATATTGGGCACCTGCTCACATCTGTAATTGTTTTATTGTCATCCTGGAAAAACATGCACATCATCAGGTATTCATATTGAATATTTGAGCACAGCCTGGGTAATAGGGGAACAATATTATATTTTTCATCATCTTCTATTATCCAAATTGTAAAATGTATTATATTTGCATAATTTGTAGATAAACATCTTATGGCCTGTTTCTGGTGCACAGGGTCAAGTTCCTGATCTAGGAAATTGCAAAATTTGGCCTTGCAATCTAAATTATACAGGGCAATCACACAAATATTTCCAATCAATTTTGTTAGGAAATGTTGATGACTGTGCAGAAGAAGTATCTATATGTTTATATGTGAAGTATTTCATGCTATATTCTCTATGGCATTTGGGGCATATTTTTGTGAGTATTCTGCTTTTTTCTGGATTACAATTCTTTTGGTGCTTATCCCAATTGGGGCTGGATATATTTTTATTGCATTGATTGCAATATTTTTGATTTGGCATTTTTGTTGTTGTTTATTATATAAGATTTCCTGGGGTCCAAATCAAAATTTTATACTTAATAAAAAAATATCAATTGGGTTCAGTAGTGTGTTTTGTGTGTGTTTTGTGTGTGTGTGTGTGTGTGTGTGTTAATATTTTTGGCTTTGGTATTTATATAAAATTTCTTGGGGTTCAAATCAAAACTCTATACTTAATAAACCTATGACAGGTTGTCAAAAATTCTGTATATTAAATCAAATAGATTTGTAATTCAATTTATACAAATCTGCAATATTTTTGTGTTTAAAAAATATGAGCAGCACTGCAACAACACACCCTTTCTCTTCAACAACTCTCACAATACTGGCTGATATGCAATGCAAAATCTCTTTATATAGCCTAAACACAGACCGCATTGAAAACATCTGAAACAATAATCCAATCAGAATAAAACACATCATCACATTATGTCATAAGCAACCAATCAGAAAACAACACATGTCTAATAATTTATTGCATAATAATTTGTTGCACAGCATGATGCAATATAAATAAACCAGAAATAGGCCACAACTTGGCCACAAGTGGACCGGAAGTAGGCAAACCGGAAGTGGACCGGAAGTGGACCGGAAGTAAATATGTGTGGGTGGGTGTGGGTGTGGGTGTGTATGTGGGTGGGTGTGGGTGTGTGTGTGTGTGTGGGTGGCTTAGTTTTAAGTGTGGCCAAAAAAAATATCAAGAGGGGCATATTTTTGACAAGTTTATGGACAACAATCTCACAAAAGTGCCTTTTATAAGTGTAGGCAAATCAATCTGAGGGGGCTCATCATTTCTCAGGAAATTCTCGAGGGCATTTTTACAAAAATCTTGGATTAGACAGGGTTCCACACTTGAGCAAAAAGCTCATATGCTCATGTTGAGCTAGTTTTAAGTGTAGCTAAATCTGCTTGAGGGGGCTCATCATTTCTCGCCCTGGTTATAGCATCAATTACACTACTAATCTCCAAACTAATATGTACTATTTCTCAATATTTCGGAATATTTCATGATAAGAGTGACATGGGCAGATTTTTTCCTAATGGCTAAAATAACTATTTCTTCCTTCAACTTTCTTCTATGATGTGAATCAAGAGCTGAATGTCATCAGTATCTCAAGATTCTGTCTTGATTTGATTTTAGGCAAAATATTTTGTCGTCAAATTTAGCCCGCATTTCTGACACTTCAATTCTTTCTTCAAATGTGTAATTGTTAGAGGCATGCTTATTTCGTTTTTGATGAAAACAAGAAATGTGTAATAATTTCTGAAAGGTGTGAAGTGCATTTTCCTACCCTGTTTTGTCACGAAATGATGCGAAAAGAACTGCAAAATGCGATATAGACTCTTAAACACAAAATTTAGAGTATACGTGTATTTACCGATGCGACACTTTATGAAGTTTGAATTATGCTGTGAGTTATGCAATTCACGTAAAATTCAGTAATTCTGCTGTAAATATTTGAGAAGCAAAAATGGACTATTTTATACAGAAATAAACTTAATATTCTGATAAGCACATAAAATGTGTTATTAGAAGGGATATGTTTATTTTGTGAAGCAAGTGCAGTTTAAAAATTAAATTTAGGATTATATTCACAATTTTAAAACCAAAATGTCATATTATGTACCACTTTTAATCCGATTTTTCACCGCTATAACACCAAAATTTCATTTCAGTTACCGCTTTTGAACCCGAAATCGACTCTATTTTTGTACCGAAATTTTGCTTTTTTATTTACCAAAAATATGTGCCTCTAGTGATTGTTGTTAAAGAAAAGAGACCATGGAACACCTAGATGGACTACAATACTGGTTATTATTATACAACTGGCATTACAATAAACCGTATACTTACGTAGAGAGAGGCTACATTGAAATAACGCTGATGCACACAAAAATTTTGCAATCCAGTTCAGAAACATATTTGGAAATTAATTTCCGATAGAGGCGTACCTGGAATTATAGAAAATTGTTAGTGAGATGACGTCATAGAGATTCGAGTAATGGTCGTTTGACAGTTGAAAAGAGCATTTCATTATGTTTGTAATTTAATAATCTGTTTCGTATTATTATCGCCGAGAATTACTTTAAGAAGTAGATTGTATCCGAGAACTTCCGCACCATAGACCAAATGGTAAAATTAACTGTGTTTTATGCTGTTGAAGAATGGCTGGATACCAAGTTACCGTGGTTGTCGCAGAGGATCCGTTGAACGGCGGTATACGCCGTATTCCCTCTGGTTAACCTTAGTCATTAGCGCAGTGGTTCTCAAACTGTGGTACGCGTATCTCCAGTGGTACATGAAGTACTTGAATGGTGTACGCAATCAGCTCAGAGAGTGTTTTTTGGTCCATGGTGCACCTAAAAATCAAGTGACGAAATAGACTAAATTGGAGCCGAATTTTCAAAGTTTCAAGTGCACAACCAGACATCAAGAAACTGTATCAGGCTATACAGGCACATCAATTTCAAAACAAACTCTGACAATTTACAATAAAAACTCCAAAATTGTGCCAGACAGTTTCTTTACAAACTTATTTTTGTTCTTTACTTTTTCAATAACTCTAAAAACATATATGAAAAGTTTTTTTTATATACTTCTTAGCATACATGTGTTTCACATTTCTATTTTTGTAACTAAACAATCATAAAGATTGTAAACGTTGAAACACCCAATATAATAACAAACGTAGGATTCTAATGTTTATTTGTCTGCCATCTTTCCACATACAGCTCGAATGCCATTTTGCACTATTGCAGATACACGCCTCCAACATATCAAAAACGCCCCACCAATCAGGCAGCCAAAACAATTTTAGTGCAGTCGAAATAGGAAAAATTAAGGAACTAATTCATAACAAGCGCAAATTTGAGACGGCAAATATTACAGAATGTTGTCATACCTTACATACCAAACACATTTGCCAAAACCCACTATTGGAAGAACTCCTATGGTGGGGGTACATTAGACGTTTAGTTACGACCAAGGTGGACTGATTTATATTTGTTTTGAAAAAAAATCACTGATTTAAATCACTTGAAAAAAGAATAATGTACATGAGGATTTTGTAGATATCAGAATCACTTTTGGTGAAAGTGCATTAATCTCGTAATCATTTAATGATGATTGTTAGGTTCTAAGATAGGAAAGGAAACAAAATATATGTACTGATGGCATGAAGCTCATACGAGAGGAAATGTTATATGTAAACTGTAAACACATTTAAATTTCTCTTGATTTAAAATTCAATAATTTTTATAGCAAAAATAGCAAACATTTTGTGTAGAATAATATATACAATTCTAATCTTGTAAATAGTGTATCATTAAACTGTAAATAAACATGAAAGCTGATATTTTGTAAACTTCCATTAAAAACATTGTCAAATTCAGCTACAAACATATAAAAAAAGTTTAATTACAATTATATAATTAATACATGCAAAATTTTATATTTTCACTACAAGAAAATTTACTGAAATTATTAGGAGTTTCACTAACACACTCAACAAACATTTCCATACTAAATTCAAACAGAAAAATGTATATTTACATATATTTTTTTATTTGCTTTAATCAAACTGTTCAAGTATTTTACAGGGTCGTTTACCAGAGAAAGCCTTTCTATATTAAAAAAAACATATATGCATGCATGGTGTCAAGAACCATACAAGCAAGTTAAAGCATATTTTTTTTAAAAAAAATGATTTTAAGAAAAAATCATCAAAAATGATTTTTTAAATAATAATCATGATTTTTATCCACCCTGGTTACGAGTAAAGGGTACAGTGAGAAAGAAGTTTAAGAACCGTTGCATTAGCGTTTAACTTTTTCTGAAACGCTTCTACCAGGGGTGCCCACAGGGGGGGGGGGGAATTATTGCGCAGGCTGCGCCATCGAGATTTTTGGGGAGGATTTTCCCTATTCAAATAATATAAAATTCAACATTTATATATTTTTCCAAAATACATGTAAAGGTTTTACACCTTAATGCACCATATTTAATCCATTGATGCAGAAAAGAAAGTGTTTAAGGGTATTATCGAAGGGAGGGTGGTGGGAGAAATATTAACCTTCAAAATATTAGGCCTAATTGTACACGTGGGTTCTAGGGGGATTCTGAATTAAACGTTGGGGGGGCAGTATCCAACTCTAGGTCTTAGATCATGGCGGGTATTTTAGTTAGAGGGGGATTGAGGGGGGAATCCAATTCTTGTGTATTACTATCGTCTTAGACTGTTGCGAAATTCTGGTGTGGAGACTGAGAATTAATTTTTTGGAGGAGACCCACTCTTCAAGATGAACAGTAAGTCTAAAATTGGCTTGGAAATTATGGTGATTGGATTGATATTAAATTTAAAGGGGGAGATATGAAGCTTTTGATAAAATGTTAAAAATTTTAGGTTGTCAAGGGATTTCTGTAGTGGAGAGAGAGTTCGAACATTAAATTTTGGAGACTGTATTTAGCGACGTTTAGACTACGAACGTCCCAAAAAGAAGCTGGTAAAGACTAATTATTTCGGGAACCTAAGAAAGTTTTGAAACCCCATTAAATATAAATATAAAAATGTTCTTGCTCGCTTCGCTCGCAATGTTCTGTTGCTAGGATTCGTGTTTGTTTGGCGCTTTACTGAGGTGAATGTGAAGTTTTATACTAAAAGTGAATAAGAAGACATAAGCGATATTCTCAATATTCATTAATGACATCACTTAATGCTTGTTGGTATACTGCATAATTTAAAGAAGGTGCA
Source organism: Lepisma saccharinum (assembly GCF_977018435.1). Classification (NCBI taxonomy): domain Eukaryota; kingdom Metazoa; phylum Arthropoda; class Insecta; order Zygentoma; family Lepismatidae; genus Lepisma; species Lepisma saccharinum. The sequence goes on along the minus strand of NC_139232.1, from coordinate 114,516,685 downwards.
TCATTTGGAACAAAAATATATCGAATCCGCATTTCTAACTTCTTGTCATAGGAAAATTTTACTTTAACCAGTTAAATTTGCACTGAAGATAAAATCCACGTAATTATTGTTATGGGTTACTGATAATTCTTATCCCAAAAAAACGGATGGGGGTGAGTTCTTTGAAAGAGGAACCGTATTATATTATAGCCCTGAGCTTTACTTTCTGGGAATTACCATATGGTTTGAGTGCGCGAATAATATAATTGGGGGGGGGGGGGACGCATGACTTGATTTTGGGGGGATTGCACCATTAACCTTGGTAGGGATGGGCACCCCTGGCTTCTACTTCGGTTCCTCTGTATTATGTAATCCGACTCTTACTCTAGGGAACTTATTGCGGTTAAATACTTCTATCTTGCTTACTTCAGGCACTGAATGTTTGCCTTTTCTGTTCATTTTCTCGTGTTTTTTATATAAAAAATTCCATTTTTTATTGTAATTAGCAATATTATTAAAGTTCTTAACAATATACAAATTGACAACGCTGCACTGGAGCCTATAAAACACTATTGTAGCAACCATTAAAATACGCGTTTAATATTTTATTCTTAAAAAGGTCTTCTCTATTTTAGCATGTATTTCATATCTTCATCATCTTAATATGAATGAATGATTCGTTTTCTAGAAGTTAATTGATTTCATCCATATATTTTAATGGGAACATAATCTAAAGTTAATAACTAACTAACTCTCTAGCCTTCTTAAGGCACAAGGTTCATGGCTGCAGCAACACAAGCCTTCCATCTGTCCCTATCCTGGGTAAGATAATTGATTGATTGATTGAATTGCTTTCTTTTACTTCGCTTCTTGTGCCACTTTTGGCTAATTTGCGAAGATGAGGATGAGTGATGATATGATGAATGGACACTCACAAACATCCATGCCCAGCCCGGGATTCGAACCCGAAACCCCTGGCGTCGTAGCGCGATGTGCTAACCACTCTGCCACGTGGGCCGGCTGGGGCAGGATGAATCCAATCTCTTCCATCCTTACTGACTTCCTTTAGGACCATCTAAACGTTATCACTCCATCTTCGTCTTGGTCTTCCTACTGGTCTCTTACCATCAGGTTTCGCTGTAAATTCTTCTTTCCTCTCTCATTCGTGCCACATGGCCTGCCCACCTAAGTCTTCTCGATTTGATTATTCTAATAATATCTAGACAGGAGTACATATTATGTAGTTCTAAATTATGTAACCTTCTCCACTCACCTGTCTCCTCATCCCTTTTAAGTCAAAATATTTTTCTAAGGATTTTATTTTCTCTTAATTTACGTCCAAATGTAAGGGACCAAGTTTCACATCCATATAATGCCACAGGCAAAAAAAATCGTAATTTTTTTTTTAGTTTCTTGGACATTATACGAGATGCTAAATGACAAGCATTTCCTGAATTAAATCTTGTTCTTTTTTTCGTATCATTTTCTTTTGTTAGTATCACTCCTCAGTACTTGAATTTGGAAACTGATTCAAAAGCTGTCTAAACTTTAAAATATACAAGGCTTATTCACTTAATCTTGTAATGACAAGTACATAAACTGAAATCTTGCCATTAGGTCATCTCAAAAGTTTGCTGAAACAGAGGAATTCTTTTCTCTTACCCTTGAAACGCCTGTGTTGTTCTGCGTAGAGAAATAGCTCTTTGTGGAGACTGCTTCTTGACATTGGGCAAGAGAAGTTACGACCTCCACAGCTGTAAAAGCAAAGTAACCATAAATATGGTACATGGGATTTCAGAGTTTAAACTGCCATTGGCCAATACCGTAAACCCAAAGAAAATTACCAGTTTACGTCTCGGTTCACTTCTCCTTGCCAATATATTGTCGTATCCCTTTGTTTATAAGCGTTTGTAACCATTAAAAAACATTGGCGGAAGTTGTTGACGCAATCGATTTTTGTGGTTCTTCGGTTTGATTCCCGGCAGGGACATACTTCTGTACTACAGATCCCACCGATGTACTTGGAGGAGGGACCTGTGTGTGTTGGGGATCCAGACCTCCCCCTTCCCCGGAAACACTTGCCAAGCCCAAGCGACATGTGTAGCTTGTGTCATTCTGGTACGAAAACGTGAATTTATTTCGGTGTGACAAATGTCGCTACTCACATATAAACTCCATAAAGGAGACATGAATTTAAGATTTTAGCATAAAGTTCAAATTAATCAAGGACTTCGTTAGGGACGAATATGTCATGTGGACTAAGATAGGTGCATTTACTCTCAAATACAATATCTTCGATAGTCTTCTAAGCAATCACACTCCAACGTTACTTCTATCAAAATCCACCGGCCTTCGTGACGTAGAGGTTAGCACAGCGCGCTAAGACGCCAGGGGTCCCGGGTTCCGAATCCCGGTATGGGCATGGGCGTTCTTTGTGATTGTCCCTTCATCAATTTCATCGCCTCGTCCCTCATCTTCATCTTCGCGATTAGCTAAAAGTGACGAAGTAAAATAAACAAAATCAATGAAACAATTCTATCAAAATCCACCTGGCATTTTAACTTGATTTTTCATATTCAACAGTCTGGAAAATGTAGCAAATGCTACGTTGTATGCCGTGACGGCTGTTAAAAATATTTAGGTATAAAATTGATATCCTCCATTTTGGAAAATCTCCGCCATCTTGAATCTCGATTTTTTTTTTTCTGAGGATGTTACTCTGAAAATATTTTTATAGTGTGGGCCAACACACCAGACCAAAGGAAACCTAAATAATAACATGGTGTTGTTGCTTTGTGCTAATTTATTTGTGCATTTTAAATACATCATAAACACGGATATAGTAATGTATAGACACGTCGTCCATCACAGCATGATGCAGAGGCTCTGTGGGTGAGTGGCGATAGTCGGTGCTTCAAGGGATAACTCAGTGGTGTGGCTCCTGTGCTGGTTTAGTGACGGGTGTTTCAGAAGTGTGGGGTGTCGGGGGGAGATTGACGCAGGCCTTGAGGGTGCAGATGGCGATTCCCTTCTCTGTGCAGTGGCAGTCGTTGCAGTCCTGCTTGTAGGTCGTCCCTGGTGTGCAAGTCTCGTTCTTGGGAAACTCTGCAGCGGATACTGAAAGAGACATAAATAAGCATTCATTACCCTACTGTGTTAATCTCTCTCTCTCTCTCTCTCTCTCTCTCTCTCTCTGTTGCTCTCTATTTCTATCTCTCGCTTTTTCCTTACTCTATCTCTTTTTCTTTCTCTGTCTCTCTGTTTCCCCATTTCTCTTTCTCTCTTCCTCCCCCTCCCTCTCATTGAGATTAAACCTTCCAGTACAAGTTTTCTATCACTTAATAAGTAATACCGTCCTCGACCAATGGGCTAGCAGGCCATATTGAATAAAAATGTATTTATTAACAATCTATAATTCATCTTTCATAACCTATAATAACACCACAAAATATAGAATGACCTATTGATTTTTATTAAACAATCAGAATTTGTTTTCTCTCTCATACTGCTCCTGTATAAAATGATACACATCAAAATAAGAATAACATTTCTTTGATCCGTGCTAGATAATATATCTTCGGAATATGATAGAAAATAGAGAGAATTTAATGAGTATTGGGATGGTCGTCCGTTTTAACATAACGTTATATCAAAGAGAGGACACGAAAGAGAAGCGGAGTCAAACACATGAATAAGGTTGTGGGTTCCAGTTTCGAATCTCCCACGCTCGAGCGTTTACAATGGAATATAGCTACTTCTAATAACCTTGGGAATATCATTTTAATGTGGCAATAATGTATGTAAAATATCTGCCTTGGTAGTTTCAGCCCACAGTCATCTATTTCATTTTCATAATATTTTCGTTTTTAAAACTATTAAAATAAATACTTAATTTTTTTGTATACAGATAAATTTATTACCAAAAGAAAGCTTAAACATTAAATTTTTATTTGTGGAAAAAAGTATTGGACAAATGGTGACCGTTCATGTTTTCACATTCAATTATTCTTGAACTAAAGTTTTCGATCAGTCGCCGAAGCATTGCACGAGGAATAGCATTGATTTCATCCGTAATTCTTTGCTTCAATTCTCTCAAATTTTGTGGCATTGAGATGTATATCTTACTCTTAAGGTAACCCCATAAAAAGAAATTTAATTAAATTTGCGCTTGGGACGTCTCTCATTCCTGCCAGGTTATAATGATGCCGGTACAAACGATGCACAACCAGTAGCGGCTTCTGTCTATTCGCACATTCGCACGTGCACACCCAAAATAAATCTGCAATGCAATTATTTTTTATTATACTTATTCACTGTACACTATCTCCTTCAAAACATCAAACGTTCCGAAGCCAAATCGCCCCATCGGCTTCGCATTACCAACGCCTGCCGCTGAGATACGTTCGCTCGGAACACAAGTCGACCTGTGCTCGTTTGCCGCTGTTTGCAGCACGTAAGAAAAGAGAAGGGATTCCCTCTTCTAGATCGCGGTATTATGGGCTTCACGCACATTGTGTTCACGATACAGCAGTGCTGCAATCCCGTTCCATTCGAGATCGTGAAGCGGAGTAGAGGCAACCCACACATCGTCGTAAATCAAGGGATTTTTTTTTGGAAAAGGGAATTTCTATGGTATCTTCGCCCACAATGTCACGAGCATGACAGGGGCAAGAAAGAAGTGAGGACGGAAGGGGGGGGGGAGGTGGCAACTGAAAGTCAAATGTCTTGCATTGTCTTTGCTTAGTGCAGCTTGGTCAAAATAAAAATAAACTGCCCTTGTGACGCTGTAGTCTAATTATCAACCTGCCCAGAGGAACCGTGGATCAGTCAGCTGTGCCTGCTCGTGCGTTGCAAAATTGTTGCACTGTCAAAAGTTCGTTCCTGTTTCAGTGGAAAGTGTTTGCTTTCGTAGTGAAAGGAAAAACTGTACATAGCAAAAGCAGAGACGTAATATTTATCGGTTTTTTTTTTTTTTTTTTTTTTTTTTTTTTTTTTTTGAGGGAAGTTAGCTACAAAGCGTGCAACGAATGCAGTAATAATACGGATACGGCGGAAGGGAAAGGAAATGTTTGAAGTAAGAAGAGGCCAGTGTGGAATGGACTGAGTGAGTACTGTTATTTTCTTTAATATTTATTATCATCTTGATTTCTCTTGCATCTGTCGGTCATTAGAAGTAAACAACTGCTATATATATTACAACTGATTTTCTGCATGTGGTCGTTGGATCTGCTACCTTGTTTGCAGGAGTGGCTAGAGATAAAATTTTCACCCGGGCGAGGTGGAATTTTGGCGCCCCCTACTTTCCACCTTCCTTTAATATAAATCATAACCATGTTATATATTTACGGTTTTAATGACGAAAAATAATAGCCATATTTTAAAAATACTTTAATACTGTTGAAGAACACGTTTATTGTAGGCACGTGTTTAATTAATACCTACATCATGACATCAAAACAACAAAAATCTCTTAGCTTAAATTCCTACATGATTTTGCAATATACTTATTAAGTTATTCAGCAGTAACTTCAATTAATTCTTGTCAACATTAAATCCAACTCTTTTTAAAACAAATAGCCACGGATACGGTGGAGGCACATGGTGGTTCGCATCCCACTTTAAACTGTAGGTCGTCTCTACTTGCTTTTCTGTGCTTAAAGTGGACCTAAAAAATAAACTCAAACAAAGAAACAAATAGAATTTGCCTCTAATGAAGGAGGATCCTCGGTTTGGCGCCCCGGATAATCGCATGGCCCTGCTTGTTTGATGTATGCAAATGATGTTATTCTTGTTCACTATTATCAGTGGAGCGATGGAGAAAATTTTTACTAAATATTTTGCAAATCGACAATAATATTGAATATTGTAGATCGGTATTTCTATGTTTATAGTGATTTTGTCAGGTTATCGAATGCTGAATTATCTATACCCAGTAACAACGCTCTTCTCGTGATCGACGGAAAATTCACCGAAGTATTTCCAATTTATATATATTAACATTTTTGATATTTTTCATGAAATAAATCTCTCTCAGCCTCATTTTCAGTAAAAGGTGGTCATAACTTGTGTTGCCAATACATTTAGCATCATAATGTACGCAAAAACGGGTGCGAGTATTTGAGAGGGTTGATAACACTTCTTCTGGACACGAGTCTGAACTGAAGTGCACACCCATAAAGTCAGACCACGAGCCGCCACTGCGCACAACAACATAATCATCATCATGGCTACTAAATGTTAACAATGTTGCCAAGCGTTTGCGATCTATCTCATTTCTCCGTAATGTGCGAATTGCCCTAGAGGGCGGATTCAAAAACGAAAATGTTTCTGAGACACCCCTTATTACTGTGTATCGGGAAGATAGACTAAAATACATTTTAACATGGCAATGATGACTATGTTTATTTGAGTTTCAATTTCACTGTATCTTCACTTCACGATCCGTATTCGAGGGCCACTACCTCAGACAAATTACGGTTATACGTGTACCACTGGTCTTCGAGCGTGTACCACTCGTTTTGCATGTTCGAGTGTCATTCGCTCGAGCGAAGAAGCTCCCGATTCCGTACGCTATCTAGCGTCGTCCGTGCGAACTATTTGGGGCTCGAGCGAAATCATCTCTCCCCCTTCAGCACTCTAGTCGTGACTAACCGGAAGAGGTTGACAAGTGACGTGAAATAACCCAATTAAAAGCAAATGCAGAGAGATGTTTATAGAACCAACCTGTCTGCTGATCTGCGACGTCTCTCTTAGGCTTGCTGCTCTGCGCGGCCGGCTTCCTGGTGGTGCCGGCGGGTGCTTGCTTGACGCAGTCCTTCTGGGTGCACAGGGCGAGGCCTCTGGAGGTGCACCGGCAGGTGTTGCACTCTTTCTTGAACGTCGAACCCGGGTTGGTGCATTTCTCCAAGTTAACTGTAACGAAACGGAAAAATGTCATTATTATTATTAGTTCAGCACAGAATGCATCCCATACGTTGAACATGTTATACTATATATACCAGAAAAGAAAATAGCACAAGAACATCTATGTACACAATATTAGGTCGAGATCGAGAATATGTGGAGCCATACCATACATCTTTTATGTGTCTTCATGGCATAGTGAAATGCAAGGGGGAATTTGTAGTAAAAGATAGGAAATATGTTATAATTCAAATCAAAATTAAGAAATCATCTTCTGGAGGCAACTTACCAGTACTGAAAATAGGGAAATAAAATTAAACCCTCGTGTAAACTTGTAGGACCAACAGCCACCGACTTTTTCTGTAATTTGAGTATGTTTGTTGTGTGTGTGTTTATGTTTTACGTGTATTTGTTTTACTTAGTTTGTATGTATTTTTTGTTTTTCTTTTTTATGTTTTTATTTTATTTTTTCTTGTGTTTTTCTTTTTTTCGGTATCTTAATGTTCTTAGTTTTTTATATATTTCACAAACAGTTAGCTATAAGAATTAATTTATAAAATGTAAAGTAGAGATGGTTCAGTGGAAGAAAAGGCTTGTGCCTTAACTTCGCCATCCAGAACAAGGAATAAATAAATAAATAAATATAAATTAAAATATAGGAATCGTTGGATAATGGAAAACACTCATGGAGGTGGGAAATGTGTACTAATATAATAACTAATATATAACTAATATAATAACTAATACAGTATAATAATAAAAATATTCCCTGAGGATAAACATTGTACCCCAAAGTACAAAATTGTATAGGAGGCATATAAATCGAAATCGCGCTCGGTTGCTAGTGTATCTAATATCAGTATAAAATATACATGGTCGGTTACTTACACTGGCTGGCAGGAGACGCTGACTCCACAAGCACGACCGTTGCAAGCACAACCAATATGCAGATGACCTTCATGTTTGCTAAAATAGAGTGAATTAAAGGGTTGTAAGAATATAGTAATAATAATAATTCCTTTATTTGGCGAGCGAGATTCAGCCGTAGCCTGCTCTACCTTGTCGTGAGATACAAAAGAAGAATATTATATAATAATATATGAATACATATAGAAGGAATGACTAAAATTTAAGAATTTCACATATACCTACAATTACAAATATAGTCATAATAATATTATAAAGAAACATAAAAATATTGAAAACCAATAGCAGAAAATATATTTATTGGTTAGTAAAGTTATAGTAAGACACATGATTGTGTCGATTGAAATGAGGGGATGGTTGTAGATGAGAAGACGCAAAACAAACACTTGGCCTTGCCGAGGGATACAGTGTTGCAAGGACACTTCACGACATTAACCTAGAAGTTCTCAATACTCGTCAAAACTATAGGCCTAAGATATGCCATATATCTAACCCTCTTCAAGTGTAAAGGAAAGTAACACATCTACAAAAATCGATGAGAATTTTACTTTACAAGGTTAAATTACAATTGTCATGCTTCGTTTGCAGGTACGTAGGTTCAGTTAAGCATAGTATGATACTTTCTTCGCCAATAACATATTTTATAGTAGAGCTAAGCATTGGTTCAAAATGTTCATGTGAAATGCATAGTTTCGGTCATCGATTCGAATGAAATAAGTTTTATTGATATTTTTAATTTGATTAAGTGATGTTTTCTTGTTAATTGAATTCAACTGACTTGGCTTTTTTGCTGTGCGAGGTTCAGCTGTTGCAAGTCAGAACAGATGCAATAGGTATTAGGTCCCATTTGGCTTGTCCACGTGGGCAATACTGAGCAACATATGTTTGTTTCACGAGGAGAAAAACCGGCTCAATAAGGAATGTTACATACAGGGGTTTCCACAGGAGGGTTTCATGACGTGCTTGCGTAATGGGAATTTTTTGGGGGGACAAAATTTTATACCAATTCTATATATCTTCACACAAAAATGGGGGGGGGGGTATCGTATCATTTGATTGACTTGTTATTGATTTTTAGTTTTGGTGTATTCGTATTAATATAAGGTTAGTCGAACAGACAGATTGTGCAGAATAAGGTTGACTTACAATGGCAGTGATCCTAAAGTATCTAAAGTAAACATATACTCCTTAAATATGTCTGTATTATACAGTTACACAACGACAGGGGGGGCAGGTGATCATTACCCCCCCCCCCCACCGTCGACGGAAGTCAATTCTAGGGTAGCAAGGGGACAAACATTGACTGCCAAGGGCACCTGCAGGGGAGCACAGAGGAGCAATTACCCCTTCCATTTCAAATTTTATGCAAATAAAAATACATTTTGTAAATTTTTCTTGCTTGCTTCGCTCGCATTATCTACTTTTCTCGTTTTCGTCAAGTTCAGAGCTGTAGCTAGGGGCGGCGGGAGTCGGCCATGGGCGCCGAGTGATCTAAAAATGTTGTAAAAGAGAGTTTGCCATGGCGTCCAGTGAAATTATTTGCACCCTATTAAATCAATATTGTTTTCAATTGCAAAAATTGGATCTTAAAATTTTCTTCTTCGCTTCGCTCGCATTCTGCTTCTTTTCTGTAATGTAATGTATTTAAATGATATGTGTTGTATATTTGTATTGAATAAGCTTTCAATACGTACACAATTTGGTGTTAGCTTGTTCAATATGTATTTTCTATTTTATGTCGCATATGTGTAAAGCATATGTTGTGCGTGAAAGTTACACATGTATCTTCGGAATGCATTTATCATTCATTTTCTGCCATTCAAAAATACAGTTTGGGTGCTTGTTTTCCATGTGAATTTGACGGTTTTGAAAAAAGTTTCATATCGTTTGTTCCAAACAAATGCTTTAGCACAGACTTCTAACCCCCTCTTTGCGTAATTTATGAGGATAATAACGTCTTCGTTACTAGTACTACTGGTAGTAGCAGTAATAATAATAATAAAGCCATTATTAATGTTATTATTATTATTGGTACGTTTATCCTGGTACTTGCCCCCCCCCCAGACAAACTTCGTGGTTGCACCTCTGATATTATATTTCTTGTCTGACAAAAATAATTTGAGTAATTAATTCGACATAAACAGTGGGGGGGGATGTTCTACCCTTTTGTGGGGGAGTGCGTCATGAGCCTTGGAGGGGATGGGCACCCCTGGTCACATATATACACGTATTTGAAACTGACGTTTACCAACAACTTTAAACGTGTTTTCGGAACTTAGATAATTTCAAATTCACCATTTCTTTCACGTTTTATCGCATTTACGTACAACGCTAAAGAGACCCCATTTAAAGTGATTGACTGTGGGATTGCTAGACCTTTTGGTACATAGTCGAGCATAAATTAAAGTTAGATGTGACTACTTGCTCTTAGTAATAACTTCAAAGTTAAAATGTTTATACTCTTGTAATTATTGAGCTTTCTTATTATCAGCTTGTAACATCTGAGAAGAATCGATTGTGTTAATTTCATGCGCCATCTATTATTGGTGATACAAGCTAAATTTGCGGCGGCAAAACCACTTCCGGTGGTACCGTAGAATAAGATTACGATACCACTTCTTCCTTTTGCACAATATATGTCTCAACCTACATTAAGTTCTTCTCCCGTGATAGCGAAGACGTTACACAGAGATCCTTGTAAAAATTAGACAGGAAGTCAGCCAATAGAAAAACAGGATACGTGCAACCTTTTGAGCGTGACATTTCGGCATGAATCCGATTATTATCTACGTCCTGTTTTCTTGTAATTTACCACAAGCTTCCTACATCAATTAGCACACACTTTTAAAGAGTCTAGGCTACGTGCATTTTCTGCCGGGATCTCGACGGTTAATGATTCATGTGGTTGAGTTTTGAAGGACCATGATTTGTTTTTCCGTTCGATTATTCTTAATTCTCTTTAGGGTTTCAAATACAACTATGATGTGCATTTTGGTTAATTGAGAAGTGAGAAGAGAAGTTGTTTGGAGTATTTCAAACAGCGAAATATTGTATTTATAGGTTTTGTAAAAAAATACAAAAACACTTTAATGTTGTTCGTGGCAAGTAATAGCATTGATCAGGAGCTACATAATAAACGAGATCATGACAAATTTCTATTTCTGACCATATGACACAATACAGAACACATCCAGGGCTGTTATCGAGAGTATACGGCGCTACACGTCATATACCCTCTGGGTGACCTTTCCCTTTAGAGTATATAGCTTCTGCTACAATCCGCATCCATTCTCGTTTAGTTTGTATTTATTTATGTATTTTTCCATTACTGCAGTGAGTTTATTACGGTCAAATACTGTGATTTCACGTGGTCGCGAACATAATGCCGAGAAGTCCCACCAGTTGATCAGATTAAGCCTCAGAAATATGTGAAGATATGGCTTCAAAACCACCATGCTGCAAATGACGCTAATTCAGTGGCGCAACCACGCGGGGGAGGGAGGCATTGTACCCCCCCACCAACCTTGGACGGAAATCAAATCAGGGGGGGAAACATTTAAGTAAAAAAAAGCAAGACTAGCAGAATGTAAAAGTAGGAGGACAAAAGGATACTCAATATGGAACTAGTTTCCACGTATTTGCCCAGACTTCCAAGAGCAACTGCAGGGGCACAGAGTGGCATTTTCCCCCCTCGATTTCAAATTTTATACAAATAAATATATGTTTCGTAAAATTTTCTTGCTTGCTTCATTCGTAATTCCTCCTTTTCTTACAGTCTCGTCAAGTTCAGAGCCGTAGTTATAACCCTGGAACCGAACGATCTAAATTAGGAAATTGTGAAAGAGAATGCCATGACGCCCCGTGAAATTATTTGTGCCGCCCTAATAAATCAACATTGTTTTCAGTTTGTAGAAATTGGGATCTAAAGATTTTCTTGCTCGCTTCGCTCGTACCGTCATTCTTTTTCTGTAATGCATTGTAAATTACCAGAGAGAAAAGTATCGCCAACTAAGTACTTCAGACTGTTTCTGCTAAACACTTTTGCATGAACAATTGTTTGGAGGAAAAGGAGCGCCCATATTTCAGAGACAATTTATATCATTTTTGCTGTTGGGCTTGTTATGAGGCGGAAGAATTATGTAATATATTTAAATAATGTTATATATATACATGTTTTAAATAAACTTGGAATACGTACACAATTTAGTGTTAACATGTTGCATATGTACTTCCTTATTTTACGTCGCTCCATGTTACATATGTGTAAAACGTATGCTGTACATCAAAGTTATACATGTCGTATGTACAAAAACAATTATATCCGTCATGCATTTTCTGTATTTCGAAAATACAGTTTGTGTGCTTGTTTTCCATTATTAGATAATGTGAAATTGAAAGCGTTGAAAAAATATTTCAATTCGTCCAAAACAAATGCTCTCGCACCGACTTCTACCTCGTTTTGCGTGATTCACGAGGATAATAATGTATTTGATATTACCACCACCACCACCACCACCACTACTACTACTACTAATAATAATAATAATAATATTGGCACGTTTATTCTAGTACATTCCCCCCTCCCCAGACAAAAAATCGAGGTTGCGCCTCTGCACTAAATCAAGCGCTGTGCAAACGTTGTAGTGACAAGTGTAGTAGCGTAGCAAAAGAGGTACTTTGGAGTGTTTTCGAGATACAGATATTTTTTACTCAATGTAAGTAGTGTAAGTATCAAGTTTCACCGCAATCCGATGCTTCAAATAGGCCCCAGAGGACTCTGAATAGGGCAACTTTAATTTACGCCACCCGGTCCATTCCTTTCATGACAATGCAGGGCCACATACCACGTCTCTTTTGACATTTACACTGGATACCAACTCCGATCTTAGAGGATTGCTAATAAGTGTGATGCTATAGACTCTGTGTTTTTCGAACAGCTGTTTGAAAAGCGATTTAGGAATTCTGAGGCTGCTTGTAACTCACCTTGTAATTCCTGTAGACAATTCTCCTTTAACTAACCAAGCACTCGGATCTTCAGACAAGCACTGTATCTTCCAACGAGGAGTCAATGGCTTTTATAAGCCTGTTTTTCTTCATTGACTTGTCCCGGGGAATCTCAACCAACGGGTTGTTTTCGGCAAGGAAATAAAAATCCGTAACCTGGACGGATTGGCAGTTGCAATTATAGGCCTTCGCGGCTGGCTTTTGTGTGGCGTAGCCTTCGGGGGGTTACGCAAATCGATGACGTCATCGCATGCACGGCCTGCCTGGTTTTTGGAGGAGAAGACTCGTTCCACGTGGAAGGACATAGAGGTTCGCCAATTTCTTCTGCCTCTTCCAAAGTCACCTTGCTGTCTGACAGTGCTGCCATCCTCCATGAAAAACGACTAAAGCAAGGTACGCACATATTCCCAATTACCCCTTTCGCTCTTATCCTTCTCACTGTTATTATTGTCGTATTTATTCTCGTGGTCTTATTATTTTAGCAATTATACCATTTTTGTTGATATTCCCTTACCCTCTAATATCGTTTAAAATTATTGTTGCATTCATTCATAAACAATATTTTTTAAAATACAAAAAAAGAAAGTAGTTCAAAAATCAGTTTGATAGTACATGTTGAATTAATAGTTTTTTTATGGATTTTTATGGCAGATGCGAAGTTATTATTAATTAAAATTTTACAAAGAATGCATTTATCCGATTCTGGGTCATGAATATCGTGAAAATTACAAAACTTTCATTAATTTTCTACCAAATAAATGTTTTAATGAGTGTCTATTTTCATTTCCTGATAAATTAATATTTCCCCTACATCTCTGGTAAATTGAAACGATGGTGCTTATAATTTAATACTTGTTTGCTAATATTTATAATTACTTTGAGTATGTCGTAATTTTTAATGCCTAGAACGTACTGTTATCGATATTGGCAAAGTGTTAAAACATGCATGCATATTTTATGCGTTCCAAGCCCACATTAAATGACAGATCCAGTCCCTGAATTCTCTGTTTGAACCAACTCTTCCAAGCAAAATTTTGAAAATTGAATCTTGTACGGTGTTGAATTTTTCTACCAATAGATGGCAGCACTGCGCTGAGATTCGTTCCACGGCTTGTGCCTGTTTTCCCTGTTTGCTGCTCCACCGAGCAAGTGATGGAACACAGGAATTATCTCCTGATTTGCCCAAACTTCCCACCAGGATTTTCTCACCGCAAGGTCGCTCTCCACAATGCAGAGGAAGTACGCATCACACTTTCGGTTTCTGCGAACACGTGTTTTGCTAATCCACTCCCTGCACCTAACGTAGACACTGATGGAAGTACGTCATCTTAAGTTGTTTACAAAATTTAGCATAGGTATACAATAGGTATAACTAGCCGAGATCTGTTTTCGATTTTCAAGTGTTGGAAATTTCCAAATGATCAAACATCTTATGCACATGACTGTCATCATCATCACCTTACGTACTGGTAATTTTAGGTACAAATTGCCAATAATAATTTACCACAAATATTTTTTAGTTTGTGAACAGTATAGTACTGCGTCTACCCAACATCAAACATAAGAGTATGCAAATTGTCCATAACCATCTTCATTTAGTCTGTTTTCCATCTCATGAATTGAAATAAACGTCAATAAGCAAAACAACAACATCTGCTTAGCAACAACAGAATTACATTCCCCAAATCAACACAGAATGTAGGAAAAAAAATTGAAAATATCGTGGAATAATTTTCCTAGTATTAAATATATGACGTTGCCTATACGAGAGCAGTGTTTGGAAGTAACGGTTCTTTTGTTGAGGAATGCCTGTCTACTTTTGAAAGAAAGTAGCTGTAAGTGCAACACAGTTGTTTATTTATTTTTTTAAGTAGAAGTACCGTGAAAATTTGTAACACAGGGGAAGAGCTCAATTTGGCAACTCTGTATCCCAACTATGTGTCTTCTCTGGATGCTAAGGGTACAGCGTTGCTGTTCACAGAGCTTTCCTACTGCTGGCACCGCATTGGCTGCGTGACTGATTTTGCCGACTATATCGTGTCCTGATTGCAACTTATTGTGGTAACACTCATCAGAGCGAACATTTGGTCATGTGAAGTTAATACTCTGTGAGTTTGGAAAGCGAAAGCAGTTTTTGCCTGGTTTTAGAGTGTTGCTTGTGGGATTTCCTTTTTGTTTGTTTGTTGTTATGGCAACGTCGGAGCGGTGGATCAGATTACGTGCCTGATTGAAGCACGTATACATAACAGATGTAATGCGACTACACGATAATGTATTAAAATGTGTGGCATATTTATTTGAACAACACAATCTTTATTGTAACGAATGAATCTTGCGAATCTCATGTGTGAATTCATATTCGATCTCAGTTCATTAAAAAGCATATTGAATACACCTTAATTACTATTTATTCTTTCGAGCAAATTTCTAGCCCTACTTTTCTTTTTAAACCTTCGAATTTGGCGATTGTAAGGAAAATAGCAACTCGCTCGTCCATTTCTGAGCTTGTCTGCTCTGCGCAATGCCCTGTGAGAACAAAAATCCTTCCATTAAGTTCGGTAAGGAGTAAGTATTGCGTGAGGCAAAAACTAGTAGGTGAGGAAGTACCACACCACTAGTCGTAGTCCAAGCAGCTGCTCTAGTCTCGTGTGATTCAGGATTAACGCCGACGGGCTTTAATTTCAAAATTCTTCATCTTGAAGAAGCATGGCATCTTACTAATTCATATTTTCACGAAAGATGGAGCCTCTAACACATTTAGAAATCCGGTAGACGTGAACGGTCAATGCTCAAAATCGACTTTTGTACAGAGTAAAGAGTTTAGCGTCTGCAGTGTGTCTCTTCTTAAAGGACAAACAGTTCTGCTCATCGAATAATTGTTTGTCAGTCATCCGCTAATAACCTTATTTTATGTAATGATTTACGTAGTCTTTTTCGTTCTTTAAAACTAAGATGTAGGTTGGTTGATTTTTTGGTTTACATCACCTTTGTGCCACTTTTTGGCCAATCACGAATATGAGGATAAAAAGTGATGGCATGAAATTGCCGAAAGAACAAGGTGTGCTTCACCTACGTCACAAATTGTTGGATTGTGACTTCGAGCAGCCATGATTGAGGCCAGTTCTTGTAAGCAGACGGAATTCAAGCTGGCGGAAGGAGGTATACTAACACTGACATTCGTGATTTGAAACAAACGTGCAATTGGTGTAATGAACATTATGTGTTGGACATTTCCTTGCAAACTGGAAATAAAATTGGCCGCAAACATGGCGGCTGTGCTCATCGTGACGTCACATGAAACCCACAACACTAGCCCGACAGAGGGCTATACTGACTGTGAGTCGTCTGAGCCTCGCTAGATTGTAAAATGCAGTCCAGGATGGTGGAAGTGAGGCTGACAGTTGGGTGTTTACAGAAAGAGCCACTCCTTATAAAACTAATTCTTGTTTAACGATTGTTACGAGAAACAATCGGCTGGTGTTACATTGTTTCGAAGTAGGTGCGGAAAGAAGAACAAGCAATGTCCGTTTGTTTTCCTCGTTGGCTAGAAAAGCATTGAAACAACAAGGAGACCCAGGTCGATGTGGGATGAAGACGCCATTGAAGATTTCCAAGAAGTGGCCCGCCGGCAGATGTTTCGTTCCAGGAATCCCTTTCAGTGTCTTGTGCTAATAACGCGACGTTTTTTCTTCGAGAGCTAAACAAAGTTTGCCATCCTTGGCGAGATGTGACCGTGACGAAGGCGTCTTTTATTATGTAAATACTTCTTTTGAGAAGGCAGACAGCAGGGTGCAGGATGTACCACTCTGTAATCGACTCCTCGGCTCGTCGCCAAAAGTGGTGTGAGATGATTATAGTCCTCAATTGCGTCCAAAAGAATTCCCTGAAAAATGCATGAGCCAAATTATCCCTTTACTGAATTTCGCTGTTCATCTGAAGAAATAATAATAATAATAATCATAAATAATTTTAGTAGTAGCAGTTGTTGTTTCGTTGGTTCGTGTTCGGGATTGATGAATCTGGTTTATTTTACTTCGCTTTTCTGCCACTTTTGGGTAATCGCGAAGATGAAGGTGAGTGATGATATGATGAAACTTATGAAGGGGCATTCACAAAAAAAACGTGCCCAGGCGGGGATATGAACCCGGGACCACTGGAGGCCAGCGGTTCATGTTCGTATTTATGAAAAATGTTTAACAAATTTACCAAATACATGCTAATCGCCAACGTCGCCAGATGTTTCAGGTTCGAATCCTGGTCAAGCATCAAGTTGTGTTTGTTTCACTGTATTTATTGTATTCACGAAGCTTCAATGCGTAATGTATTCTTTACGCTTAACAAGAAGTGTTCTTATGTAAATCATATCTTTTAGTTATAAAGATTCAAGACCTCCGATGAGAGTTTTAAAGCTTGAATGAAATTGTCCTTGAGAGAACACTGTAAGGAAACATCGTGAGAAGGTCGAAAAAAATCCCTGCTCTGAATAATCATATTCTCACAGTGCGAATCCACATCTTCTTCCTCATCAAGCTTGAATCATCTGCGAAAAGGAAGAGACTGCTTCAGTCTCTCGGGAATAAAGATGTAATTTACTTTTTGCACCCCTTTACCTATGGTTATCCTTAGATCTGCTCTTACACAGTTTCCTCATTGCACTCATTATGTGCAATATTCGTCCTCAAACTATTCATCACGTAGTAACCGAACAACTTTAGTAGTTGTATTTGACCTATAACCAGCTCAGGAAAGGAAGAGCCCCCCCAAGCAGGTTTGGCTATACTTAAAACAAGCTCAACATGAGCATATGAGCTTTTTGCTCAAGTGTGGAACCCCCTCTAATCCAAGATTTTTGTAAAAATGCCCTCAGGAATTTTTCGGAAAGGAAGAGCCCCCTCAGATTGATGATACTATACTTATAAAAGGCACTTCTGTGAGATTGTTGTCCATAAATTTGTTAAAAATATGCTCTTCTTGATATTGTATGATATAGGCGAGTTATTCAAGAAAAATAGGCAAGTTATTCAAGATCTAGAGAATGGCAAGAGATTTTTGAAAAATTATAGAGATCAAAAAGTTGCATCTTGAAATGCCCATGAGAAATCACCAAGCCCCATGTCTCTAGCATTCATGGTTCCGAAGATATTAACAACTTTGTTAATATTGCATTTTTCAGAAAATTCTATTTATAGAACAGACATAAATCAGAAATTTGCAGCTTAAATATTGCATATAACAGGAAAATTATAGAGACATAAAATGTAGAGAATCTCGAATAGAATATGCCTACAAAATTTCAAGTCTCTAGTACTGATAGTTTTTGAAAAATCTCAAATTTAAAAAAATTATCGATTTTTTAACAAAACTTCTAAACAGCCTCTAGATTTCAAATATGCAACCCCCATGCTCCTATCTTGAAAAATAGGCAAGTTATTCAAGATCTAGAGAACAACAAGATATTTTGAAAAATTTATAGAGATCAAAAAGTTGCATCTCTTCATGCCCAGGCCAAAGCAACAAACCCCATGTTTCTAGGGTTCATGGTTCCGAAGATATCAGAGAAACAAAATTATTGATTTTTTCCAAAATTTGAGTATGTTGTTCAGGGGGCCAAGTAGATGTTGTTTATAAACCACAAGTCTGAAAACACAGCTTTGTTTTAGAGCTTATATTAATACCAGAGAGTCTCAATGCCCTAGTACCGGGGGAATCAATATATTGATTCTCAAGATTGTAGGCAATACATTAGTTCCTCCAATTCCCGTGGCGCTGTGGGATAAAGTAGCGAGGCAGAATCAATACATTAGTTCCTCCAATTCCCGTGGCGCTGTGAGCATCGGATCGCTGCAAGCACCTTGGATCAATGTTTGGGGCTGTAGTTCCTCCAATTCCCGTGGCGCTGTGGGATGGAGCAGAGACATAAGATCAATACTTTGGGCAATTCCTGCACCGTGCGGGCTGGGGCAGTTTCTGTACCGTAGAGCTAATCAATTTTTTGGGCAATTTCTGCACCGTGCGATCCGATCAATACTTGGAGCAGCTCCTGCAGTTTTATTAGCAGTTCCGGAGAGTCCCGGGGGCATGGCGCTGCGTGTTGATTGCATGTACACCTAGCAGAAAAATGGGAGGTACGCACAGGAGAAAATACTCCAGCTATGCAGAATCACCCCCATAAATATAATTATCCTAGGATCAAAATTAGTGACAGAATAGAGAAACAAAAATTATAATAGGGCTTGGATATAGCTACCAGCCATTATATTTTTATTTTGAACACAGCACTTAAAACTAAGCCAAGATGCACCCCCACCCCCACCCACCCCCACCCCTACACACCCCCACCCACCCCCACCTACACCTACCCACCCCCACCCACACCCACCCACATCCATACATATTTACTTCCCAGCACACTTCTATTGCATCATGTTCTGCAATATTAATTGATTAAATGCTTATGACATAATGTGATGATGTGGTGTTTCCTGATTGGTTTAAATAAGCAGAGTTCCTATTGGCTCTGTAAAACTATATAAGGCAGGGCACAGTGCAGATTCTTCACCATTGCTGGATCGGCAGTGGAACCCACAAGTGGGGGGCAGAACCTGAACAGGCTCCACCAAAGTATAGGAGAATTGAAGCATATAATTTGGCGGAATAACCCAAGTAAGGTCATAGAAACAATATACACTATTACAATAAAAGCCAAATTTTTGGCAGGGGGGAAAGGGGGGGGGAAGCCCAAACTGGTTCCTAAATACAAAATAATTAATATCTCAAGAACTAATTGACATAGAGCTATGCAGTTTTTTTGTCTGTACTGAACCCAACTGATTAAGCATAGAATTTTGATCATAGAAACAATATACACTGATGCAGTAAAAGCCAATTTTTGGCAGGGGGGCCAAAGTGGTTCCTAAATACAATATCTCAAGAACTAATTGACATAGAGCTATGCAGTTTTTTTTGTCTGTACTGAACCCAACTGATTAAGCATAGAGATTAGATTTAAAACCCAGGAAATTTTATATAAATACCAAAGCCAAAAATATTAACACACATACACACACATACACATATATATACACACAAATCACACAGCTGAACCCAACTGATATTTTTTATTCAGTATAAAGTTTTGAATTGAAACCCAGGAAATATATATAATAAACCAACAACAAAAATGCCAAATCAAAAATATTGCAATCAGTGCAATAAAAATATATTTAGCTCTAATTGGGCCAGACACCAAAAGATTTGTAACCCAGACAAATACAGAACTCCCACAAAAATTTGCCCCAAATGCAATAGAAAATACAGCATGCAATACTTCACATATACACATAAAGATACTTGTTCTGCACAGTCATCAATATTGCCCCCACAAGCATCTACATCTGGTCTGAAAAGGAAGCATGAAGCACCTGTTAATGCCAGAGCAGCAAAGCAGCCACGCTATGAACCCATCCATAGCAGTTTTAATGGCCAATTAAGAGATCACCGGTTTGTATCAGAGCCAAGATGTGGTATTCAGGATTTTTTGAACAGTATAAATTCTGATCTGCAGGCAATTCTAAATGCACAAAATGGCTCTTATAAGCTCTCCCTCAAATTGTATACACAATATAAGAAGCCAAATGGCACAAAATTTACACAGCCCCACATAACAGAAACTGTACCTGTATATTCAAATGCAAATTCAGACACAATAATAAGCAGTTTAATGGATCAATTGAACATTAAACACTCTGAATTTGCGGCAAAAGAGTCTGGATGGAGCCTATGCGGCTCTCCTCACAAGTTATATGTTAATATTTCTGAATTCAGCCCATTACAAGGATCTACATATCTGCCATTACCTGCCAATATTAAAAACAAAACAGCCGTGGTTAATATTGAAAATAATGATGAGAAATGCTTTTTGTGGTGTATTTTAGCTGCTTTGTACCCAGTTTCAAGGAATCCTCAGAGAATAAGTTATTATAAACAATATGAACACAATTTCGATGAGGCAATGGAGGGTTTAGAATATCCAATGTCTGTTCAGAATATTGATAAATTTGAAAAAAGGGCCAGGGATATGAATGGCAAACAATTATCTATTAATGTATTTATTTGTTCCACTGGCAATTGCCCGATAGAACCTCTCAGAATCAGTACAATTGATGATGAATCTGCTATTCCAATTGATCTGCTCTTAATTGAAGGGGATGGCACATATCATTACACTCTGATACATAATCTTGAAGCTTTAGTGAGAACACAACTAGACAAATCCAATACAATATTCAAGTTGTGCAGAAGATGTTTATGTGTATTTGATCTCAGGAAAATGGTAAATGGGGTTCAGGAAAAAAATACAGAAATTGCCAAAAACAAGTTAATTGAGCATCTGAAATATTGTGGCAACCATAAACCTGTTCATATGGTGATGCCCAATCCAAGTGAAAATTGCAAATTCAAAAAGTTTGAAGCCTTGTTGGAACACCCAGCATATATTGTCTGGGATTCTGAATCAAATCTCAAATCTCTTGCATCCTGCAATCCAGATCCTGAAGAATCTTCAATTACACCATACCAGCTACATGAACCTTCCAGCTTTTGTTATGTGGTTGTACAGGATGGTGTTGTTACCAAAAAAGATTCATACATGGGGCCAGATGCCATCAAAATATTTGCACATAGAATAGAAAATGAGTGCCGTGACATAGCATCTAATATTTTATTAAAATCAAAACCCATGTTGCCTTTAACAGAGAAACAGATTGAAGATTTCAACAATGCAGAAAAATGCCCGGTATGTGATTCTGAATTTTCAGATACAAATATCAAGGTGAAACACCATTCTCATACAGATGGTAAATTCTTAATGGCCCTGTGTAATAGCTGTAATATTAAGATCAAGAGACCAAAATTTGTCCCCATATTTTGCCATGGAGCATCCAATTATGATTTTCATCATTTGATCAGGTACGAGGGGTTTGAGAAGCAGAATTTAAATATTTTAGCTGAAAATGATGAGAAATATATATCTATTAGCGAAATAATTAAAGTTAATAATGTTCCTATTCACATGAGATTTCTTGATTCTTACAGAATTTTATCGGCTAGCCTGGCTACACTGGCCTCTCAATTATCTGATGATCAATTCAAAATCACACGTGCATTGTTTCCAAATCAGGACCTGAAATTAATTAGGCGGAAGGGTGTATATCCATATGATTATGTTACAGATTTTTCTAAATTTGATGAATGATCTTTGCCACCACAACAAGAGTTTTACAGCAAAATCAGAGGATCTGGAATCACTGATGATGATTATCACCATGCCCAATTGATGTGGAACAATTTAAAATGCCAGACATTTGGTGATTATCACATGGCATATTTGAAACTTGATGTGACCCTCTTAGCTGATATAATGCAGGCATTCAGAAAATCTTCTATGCAAAATTATGGACTGGACCCAGTGTATTTTTACAGTGCCCCGGGCCTAGCATGGGATGCAATGTTTTTAAACACCAAAAAGCAATTGGATCTGATCCAGGATCAAAATAAGTATCTGTTTATGGAGCAAGGTATAAGAGGAGGCATGGTGCAATGTTCTCAGAGATATGCCAGAGCTAATAACAAATATATGCCTGATTATAATCCAGCATTGCCATCAAATTATATACAGTATGTAGATGCCAACAGCCTCTATGGTCATGCCATGATGCAAAAACTGCCATATGCAGGGCTTGAATGGGTTGAAGATTTCAATATTGAGGATCTTCAGAACTTTGATGACAGTGAATATGGACTCTTCTTAGAGGTTGATTTGACAATTCCAGATGATTTACACAACAAATTTTCTGATCTGCCCCCAATTCCTGAGGTTCAGTGCTCACCTGGCTCTAAACAGAAGAAGCTCATGATGACACTGGAGTCAAAACAGGGCTATGTCATATATTACAAGAACCTCCAGTTCCTGATGAAACATGGTGTCCAAGTGACCAAAATTGGCAAAGTTTTGAGGTTCAGGCACTCAGAATGGTTGAAACCATACATTAATACAAATACGGAGCTTCGAACATCTGCAAAGAGCCAATTTGATAAATCTTTGTTTAAATTAATTGTCAATTCTGTATATGGCAAAACAATTGAAAATGTCAGAAAACATACCGATGTTAAAATAATTACTGACCCCAGCCTGAGCAAAAAATTGGTTGCAAAGCCTAATTTCAATTATAGAAGAATTTATGATGAAAATATGGCACTTTTCAACATGAAAAAAACAAAGATTAAGTTTGATAAACCTATTTATGTAGGGGCTGCAATATTGGAATTGTCCAAATTACATATGTTAATATTGTATTATGATGTGTTCAAACCTTTTTATGGTGATAATGTAAAATTGATGTACATGGACACGGATAGTTTTATTCTTGATATTAAAACAGAAGATGTTTATCAAGATATGGCACAGCCTGAATTGTTTAAATATTTTGACACCAGTGAATTGCCAGGTCATTTGAATATTCAACCCCACAACAAAAAAGTGCCCGGCAAGTTAAAAGATGAGACACTTGGTGATGTTATTGTGGAATTTGCTGGGTTAAGTGCCAAGATGTACAGTTTTAAAACATGTAGTGCTGTTGTCAAAAAGGCCAAGGGCATTGGCAGAGTAACTGTTGACAAAGAGCTTAAATTTGAAGATTATAAAAATTGTCTCAAATCCCAGAATTTAATCAAAACATCAGAATCCAGAATTCAGAGTGTGGATCACTTATTGACTTCAAATGTTGTAAGAAAAGTGGCTCTGGACCCACATGATGATAAGAGATGCATTTTGTCATGTGGCATACATACTTTACCATGGGGTCATTGTGATTTGAAAAGTGGCAATCAATGCCCAAGCACAGAGCATGATTTGAAATAAATAAACATGCCTATGAACTTATTTGGGTTCAAAAAACAGGCTATTATGGAGCTGCCAACACCACAACCCTCTTCTGATATGCAGTCTAAACTGAGTGGCTTGTTAATTATTCATCTGAACAGCATATTTACAGATGTTGATGATGAAACAGGCAAAATATTGTACATATTTAACAATAATTTAAATCATTACCAATTACCTGTAGGTGGGCAATTGCAATTTATTACAACTCCTGAGGGTGATGTTAAAATTTCAGTAGGGAGAAATATTTACAGAATTAAGCACTCAAACATGATTTCTGGCACTGTTTATACTGTTTCTGCTGGTGACTGCTTATATATTGAGGTCCCTGGATCCTATGATAAGCTTATACCCTTTTTTATAGAATTAAGAATCAGATACTCTATAATAAATAACTACTAAACAAAATGCCTAATGATATTTTTGGCCATACAAGACATGAAGATCACAGTGATGAGATTCTGATGCTTGATGTCAGAGTCAAGAAATTAAGAAGTGATTTACAAGCTTTACAAACTACACTCAATGCCAGTCTTCAATTAGAAATTACAAATTTGCAATCACAATGCATGGACCCTCTTCTTAAAATTGATTCTGAACTCAAATTGCTGCTTCAGAAATATACTGACCTGGCCACATTAGATAATTTTCAAAGTTTAGAAGAAGCTGTAGCAGCTCTTCAAGCCAAATTTAAGACCCAGGCTAACAACTCTGAGCAATTGAAACAGCAATTGGAAGAGCAAATAAATAATGTCCAGACACAGCTCCAAACAATTGTCAAAAGCATAAAATCACAAGAAGATTTTGATCTAGTGATTTCCACTCTAAAGGAACAGATTCAGTCACTCCAAATACCTAATCTGGACCCTCTGAACAATGCCATAGCCGAGGTTAAAGAAAAAATTGAGACACTTGAAAATTTTATGAACAATTTGCCATCTTCTGATGCTTTAAATGCAATAACTCGGAGTGTTGCCAATATTAAGCTGCAACTTGAAACATATGAAGATTTTGGAAAAATTCAAAGTTCCATAACCCATCTTGAAGGTACAATAGCAGCAGTGCAAAGTGATTTGGCAAATGTACTAGAATCCAGATTGCCTGGGATTGTAGATACACTTGTCAGTGTCCAGCAACAAATCACAAAGCTTGAAAACCTCAACACTGAATCTGAACTATCTCATTTTCATCACTTGATAGATGATATCCAAACAAAACTTGAAATTTTACAACAATCAACACCCTCTCAGGCAGATATAGCTCTGCTCCAAAATGCTATGCAAAATGTGGCTCATGCTTCTGAATTAAATGATGTGAAATTGGCACTTGAATTTTTGCAAAATACAGTATCAAATCTGCCCACATCACAGGAACTTAAAAATATTAAGAGGGCAGTGAATCGGATATTGAAATCAGAAGATATCAAAAATATCCAAGCAGAGATCAAACATCTCACCCAGACAGTGGCCACTCTACCAACCAATCAACATATTAATGAATTGCATGCCCTGTTTGAGGATATCAGAAGGCAAGTCCATGATCTTACAGCTCAAAATTCAAAATTGGCAATTGTTGAAAATTTGCAACAAATTGTAGCTAATATCAAGCAGCAGCTAGGAACCATGGAATCCAATCAAGCAAATGCTCTGTCTGTTTTTGCCACCCAGCTCCAAGAAATTGTGCAACAATACAAGAGACTTGCTGTGGACATAAAAATCAAGCCGGGCCATGATGATGTTGTTAGGACCATCAATGAGCATCTTGAATCTGTAACAAGCAGATTGCTCACAGCAGAAAAGGAAATAACAGGCATAATCGAGAATCCAAAACATTCAGTAATTCTTGAATTGTACAGCATCCCCAACAAAGAATATGATTCTCCATTTACACCAGGTGGCAAAATATATATGCTGTCCCCTGCACAATTTTATTATCAATTTTTTGTTGGGGGCACATTGAGACCAATCAAGATCAAATATTGGCTTCAACCACAGGCACACCACTACCCTACCTTATCAATAACAAATGCTGATAACAAAGTGAAAATCACCAGTGTGGAATTAGAGGATTTTACAGATCCCAATACATTAGAAACAGCCTATGTTGAAGATGATGGCTCTTTGGAATTTAAAATACAAATAGGGGACAAATTATATTTAGAAAATCCTGCAGTATCAGCTGCTGAACACCCCATAGTTGCAATATTCTTGTTTACATATTATGTCTAGAGAAATTATTGTTGATGAATTACACAGACAAGCCCGACATAATTTTAAGAGACTCCCAGTAGTCACAAAGGGCATAGATGATTTATGGCAGAGCGACTTGATTGAAATGGCAAGTGGACAGTTGAAAAACTTAGACAAAATCAACAAGGGCTACAAGTATCTACTCACTGTAATAGACACATTTTCAAAATTTTCCTGGGCTGTGCCACTCAAATCCAAGACTGGAACATGTGTTACAGAAGCCCTCAGGACAATCATCAATCAGAGTGGAAGATCACCGCGCTATTTGCAAACAGATAATGGCAAAGAATTTTATAATTCTGTGTTTCAACAATTTATTAAAAGCCAGGCAATACAACATTACTCGAGTTACAGTGATCTCAAGGCCTCAATTGTAGAGAGATTCAACAGAACCTTAAAAAATCTTATGTATAAACAATTTACACTGCAAGGTAATTATAAATGGATTAATGTTCTTCCAGAACCTCTACATAAATATAACAATTCTGTCCATTCCACAATCAACATGAAACCCTCTGAAGTAACTTCATCTGATGAGCAAAAATTGATCAGCACTGTTTATTATCCTAGATATCAGCCAACAACAAGAAAAGCCAAATACAGGGTGGGTGATCAAGTAAGAATCAGCAAATATAAGCACTTATTCAAAAGAGGCTTTACAAGAAACTGGAGCACTGAATTATTTACAGTGGTTCAAGTTAAACCTGGGACTCTTAACACATATATAATAAAAGACCACCGAGGAGAAATTCTAAAAGGCCGATTCTATGAACAAGAGCTCAGCAAAACTAAACAGCCTGACACATATCTCATAGAAAAAATCATCCGCAGAAAAGGCAAAAAGTTACTTGTCAAATGGCTAGGACTCCCAGAACACAGCTGGATCGATGCAAACAAAATAATAATATGAGCACCTGGGATGTTATAAAAAGGCTCCCAGAACCTGAACAACAGAATAAGAGAAATGGAAAATTGCTACCTGATAATATTAGGTGTCTTATTGTTGGGCCATCTGCTTGTGGTAAAACTACACTAATGGTTGATAATTTTTTATTGGCACCCAACTGGTTAGACTGGAAAAACAGGCACTTGTATGTTTTTTCTAAGAGCTTGGAACAATTAAAATATCAGCAGCTGATGAAGCTATATGATGGATTGGATATAGCCACTTTTGAACCAGATGTTAAGCCACTTGATGAATGTCTCGATAATTCTGTTGTTGTGTTTGATGATATTATATTGGATAATCAAAACAAGGTTAGAAACTTCTTTACACAGGGCCGGCACAAAAATATTGATTGCTTCTACCTGGCACAGACTTTTTCAAAAATACCCAAGCAGCTGATCCGGGACAATAGCAATTTTATATGTGTGTTTCATCAAGACCATACCAACCTCAAACACATACATGATGAATATGTAGGTGGGGACCTGAGCTACAATGATTTTTCTAAGTTTTGCAGTGGGTGCTGGAACCAGGACAGTTATGGGTTTGTCACAATTGATATGACAAGAACACCTAATACTGGCAAATACAGAAATAAAATCAACAATTTTCTAGACATTGAAACATAAATAAATAACCATGAAAAGGCCAATCATTGATGATCTTAAATTAAGAGATTATCTTGTAAAAAGATTTAAGGGATGGAAATCAGAGAACCGAGGAATTTATGAAAAACACAAACAAACAGAACAGCCTGTAATTGATGCTATTAATAATTTAGGTAAGAATATCAAAACTGTTACAGAGCAAAATCAAAATTTGATCACAGAGCTTGTCCCTGTAGCTGCAAGGAACATATTAGATTATCCATTCACCCCACTTTCAAGTATTCATACACCTAGTCCTATTGCTCCTAGAAGAATTGAAGCTAGTCAAGATCCTATTGAATTGGGTCTTCTTGCTCAAAAATATTTAACCACACCTAAAGACAATAAAGATGAGGTGTTTGGCTTATATGCTGACACAGAGCTTGATGGCAGCATCATACATAGAATTGGCAATTTCAGAGTAACATTTATGGGAGATGATATAATTGTATATTCAGAATCTCGTCTTGGAGAAAAAGGTGCTTTTGTTAAGTATCTCGGAACGCCTGGATTATGGGAACTCATGACCAGGAAGAGACCTGGCAGCTATACAGATCAAGATTATGAGGATTACAAAGAAATATTAATAAAATCAGATGCTCTATACCAGAACAATGATCCCACACAAAAAAGAGTCAAGTCAAGCAGTGGGGCAAAATACAACAATTTAATCAAGCCCATATGGTCTCAAATCAAGACTGGCAGTGGAATCAAACAATACAACACCCTGCCCAAAGAATTTGTCTGGGTTGATGATGTCAGGAAACTTGTAGATAGGTTATTGGTGATAACTGGGGAGGAAAATGCTGGGAACCACAATTTTTACAATGAAAAGGTTGGAATTATGGACATGATGAGCACCAAATTGTCTAATTTTATAGTGAATGACACTAAGGGGATTGGATATCTCATAAAAATTATTAATACTCTACCCCCTAAATTTTGGAATATTTCTGAGGGTCGGGGCCTTGTTAATGACATTATAAACAAGCTGCCATTTGAACTACACATTCCAGGCTATCAGTATTGTGGTCCCGGTACAAAACTGGACCATAGATTAAACAGAGGGGATCCTGGTGTTAATCCCTTAGATGCTGCTTGTAGAGACCATGATATTGCATACAACACACATTCTGATCTTGACAAGAGACATGTTGCGGACAAGAAATTAGAAGAGGCTGCATTTGGCAGATTTGTAAGCAAAGATGCTTCTTTGAGTGACAAAATAGCAGCATTGGGAACCACAATAGCTATGAGCACCAAACAAAAATTGGGGTGGGGGTTGTGAATATGTATATAATAAACCTACAATGAAGGCCAAGGGTGTTATGTATCAAATACCTTATGCAGGTCTCAAATCTCTTAAAACTATTGACAGTCTTTTGACCAAAAAGCAGCGCAAGAAAAAAAATTCTTGTATTGCAAAGGGGCATGGTATGAAATTATTGCTTAGTACCCCCCAATTAAAAAAATTACAGCAATCCAGGAAAAAATCACATGTGGGGGGATTTATATTTACTATCCCTGCCATCTTAGCTGCTCTCGGGGCTGTTGGGAGCTTGGCGGGGGGATCAGCTGCCATAGCAAAAACAGTAATAGATGCCAAGAAAAATAGGGCAGAATTAGATGAGCAGAGGCGCCATAACCTGGCAATGGAGAAACAAGGCAAAGGTGTTAAGAGAGCCATGAATAAGTTTAAAAAAAACAAGAGCCGCTTACAAACCAAGATATT
Organism: Lepisma saccharinum; assembly: GCF_977018435.1. Taxonomy (NCBI): domain Eukaryota; kingdom Metazoa; phylum Arthropoda; class Insecta; order Zygentoma; family Lepismatidae; genus Lepisma; species Lepisma saccharinum. The sequence continues at coordinate 114,487,359 of NC_139232.1, read as the reverse complement.
GAAGCTTTAATCAAGCCATTGGGCATCAAACATTTTAGAGGTGTGTACATGTCTGATTCTTTACCAGAACAACCACTCAACAAAGAGTGTGGCATTGTTAATTTGGATGAGTACAAAAATCAGGGCACTCACTGGATTTGCTATCTTAAATATTTAATAGATGAGGCATTTGTGTTTGATTCATTTGGAGGTGTTCCACCTGAAAATTTAATAAAATATCTAAATTCAGCTAATCTTTATTACAATAATGCCCGTGTTCAAAACTTCAAAGATGTTATTTGCGGACATTTGTGTTTGTTTGTTCTTAGATATATGTCTCAAATAAATAAACCATCAATTGAAGATTTTCAAAAAGCCTTTTGGTATTTAAAACATCATGGGGGTATTCCATCTCACCAGCCAAAATTCAATATTGAAACTCAAATTACATGATGACATTGTGTATCCCAAAACAATAGCTCTCAGAGCATTTTATGGCATGTACCTAATCCCTAATATTACACACCACAACAACACAATTGCAGTTGGGGATGAAAAAATTGTCATCACTCCAGGGCAATATAATCTGTCCACTCTAAATGCTCAATTACCCAGAGGTATAGTTTTAAGTCAAAATTCTGTCACTCACAGAGTAGAAATTGTATCTGCAACAGAAACAGTGGATCTGGGTACTATAGGAGAGCTGTTAGGATTTGAGAACAACACAAAACTTGAACCAGGCATCAAACACACTGCTATGAATATACCTAAATTCTTAGCCATAGAGACTCTAAATATTCACTGTAATGTGGCTGAGGGTATGATCACCAAATCAAATGGCATAGGCTCTCACAAACAAACAGGCATCATTGCAACATTCAAACCTAATTCTGAATTTATGGAGCCCATTATCTACAATCCATCCCCAACATTATATTTTCCTGTGTGCCACAACAGAATAGATTATATTGAATTGATGGTCACTAATGAAAAAGAAGAATTAGTTGATTTTGCTGGAGCCACAACAACTGCAATCATAGAGATTAATATTTAAATAAAAATACATACAAGAAGAAAATGGAAAATATTGAGAGTTATGAGCTACAATCATTCCCCCCAAACAGGAGGACATTTGCAAATTTAAATCAACCCAACACAGAGATTGAGGTTGATCTTGATGTAGGGGATGGATTTATACACCCTCACAGAGCAGATTTATACATCAAATTTGATGTTGTAAAGCTCGATGGTACAGATTATCCGGCAAATTCAAATATAAGACTTGTAGACAATTTTGTGCCGCATCTATTCTCTGAAATTGAGATCAGGAAGCATGGCGTTGTTATAAACAGAGTGGATTATCCCGGAATTACCTCCACAGCTTTGGCCACATTAAAATTATCCAAGACCGAGGCTTCATACTACAAAATCGTGGGATTTGAAGCTGGTGAGAAAATATTATCTAAAAACCACACAGTGCTGTTCCCCATGCGCCTATTGCCAGGATTCTTCTCAGATTTCAAAGAAATTATGTGGAAGGGTGGTTTAAGAATCACATTTAGAAGAGCTGCAAATGATAACAATGCTTTGATGAGGTACAGCACATTAAACTCTACAGGGGAAGCTCTGCCCAATACCCTACCAGATGCAGGCAAATGCATTATTCAGACTATGGAGTTAAGAATCCCTGTTGTTGAATACGAGCCCAGTTATGCTCTTAAATACAAAGCAGATATAGTAAAAAATCCACAAATTCCTCTGCAATTTTATACATATCAATGTGTACAGAAGCCCGCATCTGGCACTTATTATGAATTTGATGCTACAAATTCATTCTCCAGCATTCAATATGACATGCCTGATTTTGTGGTAGTACTGTTTCAGACTGGAAGACACAACAATCAGGAAAAAAATTCAAGTAAATTTGATAACTGCAACATCAAGAACATATATCTTAAAAATGGCAGAAATGAGGTCTTTCCCAGAGAAAATTACAATTTAGACATGTCCAAGGATGATTTCCTCAAATTATATGAGGCCTTTTCGGCTTTCAAGAGGGTCACTACTGGCAATACTGATATGTATTACACACCAGATGAATTCAAAGCACAGAGACCCATGTTTGTAATCAACACTTCAAGAAGAAAACAAGTTGTGGTGAATGACAGAACAAATATTAAAATTATCTGTGAATTCCATGAGGCTTTACCTGATGACACCATATGTAGTGTTATTCTCATAGGAGAAAAATCATATGTTTATGATGTAAGAAATGAGAGGGTCACAGAGCAATTCTAGAGGGTCTCTGCATATTGCATTGTTTTAATATTAGATTGAACCTGGGGTCCAATTAAACTTAAATTGGAAGTAAATATGTGTGTATATGGGTGTGTATGTGTGTGTGTATATAGCTTTTTAGCATAATTTCTGGTGTGGCCAATTTTGACAAGTTTATGGACAAAAATTTGGCTGATGCAACTTTTGTAAGTATAAGCAAAACAATCTGAGGGGGCTCTTCCTTTCCGAAAAATTCCTGAGGGCATTTTTACAAAAATCTTGGATTAGAGGGGGTTCCACACTTGAGCAAAAAGCTCATATGCTCATGTTGAGCTTGTTTTAAGTATAGCCAAACCTGCTTGGGGGGGGGGGGGGCTCTTCCTTTCCTGAGCTGGTTATAGGTCAAATACAACTACTAACTTTCTTTTTAGTCGAGAGAAAGTTAGTAGACCATATCGCCTTCATGCTACAGAATAGTCAGGGGCGCACTGGTTTAGTCAATAAGGGCCGCGCAGCATAGCCATATATTGCTCCAACCTGAATGTGCAATTAATGTGATTGATTTGGTTTATTTTAGTTCGCTTTTCTGTCACTTTCGGCTAATCGCGAAGATGAGGATGAGTGATGATACGATGAAATTGATGAAGGTACACTCACAAAGAACATCCATCCCCAGGCCGAGATTCGAATCCTGTAACCACAGTGTCAACCCTGACGTTATGAGGCAAATGGGGAAAGAGGAAGAACCCAGTGTTCCTGGCGTTGTAGCGCAGTGCTAACCACTCCGCCACGGAGGTCGGCTTAACTGTATGTGAGTGAAAAACAACTAATATATACATAGTGGAATTCCCTATTTCTTAAAATTGTTAAGCCTTACAATTTCCGCTTTCATTGTAGAAAATAATAATACATATTGAATACACCATGCTACATATTTTAATGTACATTTCAGTTACAATACTTTGCTTTCTTTCAGAATACTATTAGAATTTTGTACTCAAACGTATTTATGGACCAGCAAATGGCAAAGATAATAGTGGGTAACTTGCTCTCCTTTTTTTAATTCCACGTCCTGTGTCGTCTTTCCCATCGATAAACCAATGTTTCATTCCCACCTGCTTCATTTAGTATCTAAAAAGCATTCTTGTGCGTTATGTCGTAATCCAACCTCATTTCTATCGACGAACGTTGCTCCATTTTAGTAAATGCATCTTTACGGCGCTTGCACTTCCCTTCTATACTTGGAGACAATGACTACTGCAATATATACACTTGAAGGCTACAGCAAGAGCATTTCGCTCGAGCGCCAAATAGTTTGCACGGACGACGCTAGACAGCGTACGGAATTGACAGTTTCTACGCTCGAACAGGCTAAACGAGCGGTATACGCTCGAAGCCCAGTAGTGCTATACATATAACCGTAATTTGTCTGTGGTAGTGTGCCTTCAAATATGGATCGTGAGTTGAAAGACGCAGTGAAATTGAAACTTAAATATACATATCTTACCAACTTACCAATACAGTGATATATGGAAATGAAACTGATGACTGTGGGCTGAAACTGCCACGACGGACATTTAACTACTATTATTGTCACATTAAAATGATATTCCATTGTATAGGTTCGAGCTTGGGAGACTGAACGAGTGTGAGCGAGCGAAAGTGGTTCCATTCAGTACTCTAATATACACACAAGACTGCCACCGGTATATTCACCTACACATCTGTCATTCCACTTCCTGGTAGCGAACACTGGCAAATGAATGCCCTTCCTCACGCACCGAGAAATCTTGTTTTGCCCTTATTGCCTCCATTGTTCGTAATCTTTATTAATAATTAACTAAATACTGTTCTTTCAGCTTTATTTTCCCCTCTCCCCTATTTAAATATGCTTAATCACAATTATGGCTTCCGAAAAATTCTTCCCTACTGTTACTCTAACATAAAATAAAGGTTATAGAGAATTAATCCACCCACCTCTAGTTCCTTTGTTCCCAGCTAGACTATAGATGGCAACAGCTGTTCTGTTATCAGTCGATATCTATCCTTCTGTTCCCAAAGTACTTAAAGATAATGGTGACTTGCGTTATCAAAAACACGTAATAGTCGTTGATTTAGAATGAAACTTATCAATATTTTTGCTCTTTCAGACGTGTCGTATCTTTCACATCATGTATCAGATCATCGCAGTAGAAAAACATCGACATATATATATAGATACACACGTGTCTTGTAGCTATGCTATTAGTTTATTTGCATTTGTAGATTATTTCAGTTACATTACTGATGGCTTATATTTTTAATATTTAATTTCTTCTCTTGCAGGTGAGTACCCTCCATATCTGTAGAGGGTGATGGTAACGGGAACATTACAAGAAACGTTTAGTACACTAAGGATATTGCAACTTCCTCCTCTATGATTGATTGGTTAGGCTAGAGAAAATGTTTTATTTTAAGCTCTGAAATGCAATACTGGTTCATTCTTCTCTTCTGAAAGGTGACGTAATCATTCGCTCTCTCGATGGGACGTTCATAATAGTTTCCATTAATTGCCGACTTCTGCTGTTTGTAATCGTCCCATGATCAAGCTCCATGCAAATTGTAACTGTACAGTGGGATACACAAGTATTGCTAGCCAAATCGTTAATTTGAGCATTTGCATTTATTTACTTATTTATTGCATACCAGTTTTTAAGAATAGATTTTTGCGTATGCTGGTTCAGAGGTTGCCAGCAGCTTGTTTATCAATTTGTTTCATTTCTTGAAGCTCTTACTGTGTAAAACAAAGAGAATAAACATGGTGATGGAAAATTTGCTTGGTAGTGCTTATGGAACCCTCTGTACTCACAGGGTTCCGGGTTCGATTTCCTTTAGGGGCACAATCAGCTCTTGGAATCCCACTGTTAAGGTTGAATACTGATTAGTCTGTAAAAATGTTATTTTTAAAATAATTACATTTACAAGATAGGGCCAACACCAAGATTTTATGAATGTACAGTCACCAGCAATAGAAATGGGACACTTACATCCTGAAATGCTCACTTCCCTACAAGGCGTTATATATGTTGGCTAACTACGGTGGTGGTAGAAGTTGCCATTGAAAATTTGCTATTGAAGTCCACTTAGAGTTATGCAACAACATAACGCCTTGCAATGAAGTGAGTATTTCAGGATCTAGTTGTCCCATTTTTACTGTCGGTGACTGTACATGAAACACAAGGTATCTTCTCAGCAGATGTAAAAGTGAAGGGACGATAAGCTACTCTCCCTGTCATGTTCCCAATGGTCATTCAAAATCCTTGAGAGTGAATGACACGCTTTTGTCTAGATCTCTTCACCGCAGGAGGTAACATTGTGTTAAAAACAATGTTCAGTGATGTTTCTTATGACCTGAAACGGAATAACAAATCCCTTTCCTTTCTGCAATGTCCAGATGACGTCACCAGTCTCTTGCATGAATCGGCCAAGGCTGCAGGAGTGCTTCGTTGGTTGACGGAGGTCATGGAGGTCCAACAGTAAACCCAGTCTGTGGAAAGTCGTCCTGTTGTGACTTTCCTTAGGTCAGTGGTTGTCGTCCGTGATTGTAAGGTTCAGCTGAACGTCCTTTTGATGTTTATTCTAGTTGTTGCAATTTTAGTAGAGGAAATAAACGATTTACTATAGAAATAATTGGAACACGGTGCCAAAATATGTAATTTTCTATATTCAAAATATCAATTACCCATCTCTTTTTGGGGAAAGTCCGCCATCTTGGAAAATGTCGGCAAAGGAAAAGCTTTTCATAAATTACTTCCATAATCACTATTAGCAGAAGCAGTGAACGAGAAATAATACCCAGCAAGGAAATAAATAGAACGCAAATGGATTTTTGCTAAATTGTGTGAAATGGCATAGCAAATTATATGATGGGTTTATTTTCTCTACTGTATCCTTTTTTTTTGTATTGTATTTGTTTGTTTTGTTTCCCCCCCCCCGTACACCCACACACACACTTGACTGGATTCTGTGCAAGTCCTGTACTTCAGCTTGTAGTTGGCGTTGAAAGTTATATAATTTATTAAGTGCAAGGAGTAGGCTATTGTACTGTCAAAAATGGGAAAAAATGCTTTACTCATAATTTTAAAGATTATAAAAACACTGACGCAGTAGACCTGAAGGGTGTAGTCAGGTCCATCTAGTTATCCTCATATTTTATCAGAAAAATCATTTACTGGTTGTTGTTGATCTTCAAGATTCTCATAAAGCTTATTGACTCTCTGAGAAATTCAGTTCTTATGCTGTGTGGAGGCCCTCTCACTGATTCCTACTTCTTGGATGGAATGGAATCAACCTCTTGGTTGAAAAGTTTGACCTATCACAGAATTTTCTCTTACTGCATTCGAAACCCGAACAAAAGGCTATCGTTCCAGGTGGCTCTTCACACCCACACACACACACAACGCGCTACGACACCAGGGGTCTCAGGTTTGAATCCCGGCCTGGGCATGGATGTTTGTGAGTGGCCATTCATCAATTCCATCACATCGTCACTCATCCCCATCTTCGCAAATTAGCCAAAAGTGGCACAAAAGGCGAAGTAAAATAAAGCATATATATATACACACACATACATATATAATGTGTGTGTGTGCAATGTATACCATGCGTACAAGTACAACGGCTTTCAAGGTTTAAGTATTTGATTCAAAATCCAAACTTCAGATTCTATAATGTTTTATTTCAGAACTCGCCCTCCTCTCGCTTGTGACTGTACATAGTTAAGTTCTTGGCACATGTAAAATACGTTTTAGAAAAGTGTAATAGTAATATCCTTCCATTGTTGTTCCTCTCAATCTGTGATGGTAGGGACGCAGGCAGTTTGAGCGCAGGCCTTGCCTTGGTCGGTGCAAAGCAGGTTTTGCAGCCTTCCTTCCAGGGCCCTTGGGCGGTCCACCTACCTCCTCCTTCTCAAGCCATACGGAAGAGGAGAGCAGAACTTCTCCGTGCAAGCTTTCCTTCCGTCCTCGAAACACATGCATGTGTTGCAATCTTCCTTCCACACGGTGCCGGGTTCGCAACCTGATGGAAACACACACAATTACAATAGCGTCCTAAATGTTGAAAATGTAATCAACTAAGTCTTGATGAATGGAAGAAAATGTCATTTCAGTTTTGTAAATGAGATTCTCCACAGCTTCCTTGTATAGCTACATTTCACGTACAGTGGGATACGTAAGTATTGTTCGGCAAATTGTACATGAGTATTTTCATTAGGACGCAAGAGAAAAATCAACGGAAATAGACGGGCAGTGCGGTATTGGGATATTGTGTATATTCTAATCATTTTAAATCAAATTAATTAAATACAAATTCAGTGCCTGCAACTTACATTATAAGACTATTTGTAATTCATAACAATGAACACCAAAAAAAATAAACTTTGTTTACTTGTTATTTAGTCGTGACATATTAATTAATTGAACTTGTAGATTCCAATTTGTCTGTTTTGCCCAACATACATTTTGAACGATTTTATACACGTATAATCATATCAAATATCATGCATTAATTGGACATGGAGATTTTAAATATTCCATTGAGAATATTAAAAGTGAATTTCACAGAGATGGGTCCGCATGATGCTAGTGTTCGGAAATGTGTATATGACGTAGGTTGGAAGTCCTCACAAATTTGCAAAAACTGGTTTTCTTTTGTCTAAATAAAGGTATTCAAGGCTTAAACATATTGAAAATTAATTCCATAAAATTTAAAATTATGATGATGTTCTTCAGAAAATCAAGAGCTTCCACGTGACGTCATTGATGTTCATTGAATATAAAAGGTGGACAGAACTCTGTGGATTCCACCTTGAAGAATACTCACAGCCGCCCTCCGTGGCGGAGTGGTTAGCATAGTGCGCCACGACTCCAGGTGTCCTGGGTTCGAATCTCGGCTTGGCTGTGGGTGTTCTTTGTGAGGGTCCCTTCACTAATTTCATCATATCATCACTCATCGTAGCGATTAGCGAAAGTGGCAGAAAAGCGACGCTAAATTAAAAAAATCATATTCAAATACTCACTTTCAGATGGAGACTGTTGCATTGTTGAGGTTATCAGTAGCATGGCAACAATCGAAACCAAAATACGCCTCATTTCAAATGTCAAGTGGCACAGGATGTAACCTGACAAGAATATATACGGAAAATAACAATTAGATGTATTGTTTTTATGCAAGTCAAGCAATCATAATGTATTCTTCATTTTAGTTATTTAAATGTCCTTGTAGTTAATCGCGACGTTACATGGAATTTCAAATTACTAATATTAATAAGTTGAAATTAAATTGTTCCGGGTGCAAATAGCCTTCAGTGTCGGCATCCATTAATTTGAATTCAACAACAAAGAAATTCTAATAAACATAAAAATGCATTACTGCGGTACATTTTCTTCCTCTTCTACTTGCAAACGGAAACCAAAGTGTTATCTCTCGCAACAAGACGTTAGGTTTAACAAGCTATTGCATTCCACGGTCACTTCTCACGCTCAAATTCTCCACAGAGAAAGAGAACCTTGAAAACAGAAGGAACTGCACCGGAGAATGCAAGAGGAGAGCAAATCACAGGAAGGGCAGATTCTGTAGCGAAGACTTTAAAGAAGGTTTCAAAGACGTGGTTTAATAATAGACTATTTTCGTACTTACCGAAAGAAGGATCTGGCAACTTGTACTGGAATGTCGAGTGCCTTGTCAACAACGGTGTGCTGCACGTGGACGTTTAATCGCTACTATTTATGGGTTGTGGTTTTCCTGTTCAACAGTTGACTTCCCTTCGCACACAGAATACAAATAAAATGTTGTTTGTCTTTTCCTGTTGCATGTCGTCCGTACAGTGGGATCCATGAGTATTACCGTGCAAATTGTCCATGACTATTTTCATTAATTTTTCTCTTACATTCTATGTGTTTTTAAGCCATGGATTTTTATGTATGTTGGTGCAGAAATTGTCAACATCCTGTTTTGAGTTTTCTTTTAATTATTGAAGCTGTTATTGGATCAAATAAAGTACTCGAACATGGTGATGGACGATTTGCACGGTAATACTCATTGATCCCACTGTACATACCCGACGGCAGGTGATGTGCGCAGCATCACGCTCCGGCTGCTTTTACTACTAGGTACTCATGTATTAGAACCTGGATGAATCCCAAGTCAATTACGCAGCGTAAATAACATTCAAAATAGTAACGGCAAAACTCTCGATCTTGTGCTAAGTAACGTTTTTGGCATGCAGTTGACACGAGAAACTCGGCCACTCGTGCCTGAGGATAAGCATCATCCTTGTCTCGTAATCGAAATAAAGCACAGAAAAAGGACACAGAGTAACCATCCACCAAACAACCTCTCGTACAATTTCAAAAAAGCTGACTTTAACAAACTATACAACGAACTATCGGTCGTTAACTGGGATACACTAAAACTCTGTGATAACGTAAACGAAATGACAGATATGTTTTACAACATAATATACGAAGCATTTGACGCGTGCATCCCCTTAAGACGCCTAACCCCTCCTAAATATCCATGCTGGTTTACCGCCAATATAATTAAAAAAATAAAAGCAAAGGCTCACCACCACCAAAAATGGAAGCAAAACGTAGGTAACCCAGTTCACCATGCCAACAAATTTAAAGAACTCAGAAAAGCAATCAAAAAAGAAATATCAGCCGCCCATAATAATTACTTGTTCGACATCGAAAGCAATATTCAAAGTGACCCGTCACTTTTCTGGTCATACATAAATCGCAACAGGCAAAACAAACAGTTTCCAGTTTCTTCAAACAATGAACCCATATTAAACCTGAATACCGTCGTTGATGAATTTGCGAAATACTTTCAATCTGTGTACGCAAACAATACTACAAAGTATAACCTCGAGATCATGGCGGGGCACACAGAGTGCAAAACGCTAGATTCACTCAACATTCAGATGATCAGTATGTCTGAAATTGAAGCAGCTGTAAAAAAATTAAAGCCAAAGAAGTCGGCGGGGCCAGACAAAATCCCACCCTACATCTTCAAAGGATGTGTAGACATTTTAAAAATTCCACTCTTTATTATCTTCAATGCGATATTATCTTCTATGCAGTTTCCCGAACGGTGGAAAGTTACTGCTGTATGTCCAGTACCGAAATCCTCGGAGAACAGAAACATACAAAACCATCGTCCTATAGCTCTTTTATCTGCCCCTGCTAAAATATTTGAGCAAATCTTATATTGCCACATATATAACCATGTCAAAGAAACTTTTTCTGAATACCAGCATGGCTTTCTGCCCAACTGCTCAATAGAAACAAACCTTGGCGAGAAACTGCATTATATAAGCACGGTGCTAGATGATGGGGGGCAGGTGGATGTAATATACACTGATTTTTCCAAAGCCTTTGACACTGTAAATCATGATGTACTTCTAAGTAAGTTGGGCACTTTCAACTTTTCCCTTCCCCTCAGGAAACTTATGGCGTCATATTTAATGAATAGAAAACAATTTGTCTCGTATAAAGGCCACACATCCATCGAATTTCTAGTACGTTCCGGAGTACCTCAAGGGTCCAACATAGGACCTCTTCTCTTTCTTCTATTAATCAACGATTTACCAGAGCATTTGATTAATTCTAGAAAACTGTTATTTGCAGACGACCTGAAATTCTTTCAAAGAATAAAAAATATTGAAGACTGTGTCTGTCTACAACAAGACATAAATAGGTTGAGTGCGTGGTGCTTGTGCAACGGTCTTTCTCTTAATGCAGCAAAATGCTATTCCGTTACTTACTCTAAACAAAAAACGATCTTAAATTTTCAATATAAACTTAATAATACCAATCTAAAAAAATCTGAAACAGCAAAGGACCTAGGAATATATTTTGACTCTAAGCTAACTTTCACTCACCATATTAACAAAGTAATAGGCAACGCTTACAAACTTATCGGGTTCATTATTAGAATGGGCAGAGACTTTCGAGACACCCAAACACTTAAGGTATTATATTACTCATTAGTGCGTTCAAAACTTGAATTCGGGTCTGTTGTATGGAATACTGACAGTATAGTACAGACTACAAAAATAGAGCGAGTACAATCAAAGATGTTACGTTATATGAAGTATAAACTTGAAGGTACTTATCCCAAATTTGATTCGTACAGTAATCTAATAGAGGAGCTCCGAATGCACAGGCTTGACGATCGAAGGACAGTGCGCGACCTGCTGCTGCTCTGGAAAATATATAATGGAAAACTTCGCTCTCCTCTTTGGATCTCACAATTTAAATTACGCGTTCCTAACAATAAGACGCGACCCAATCATCAAACCTTTTTTGTGAATAGAGCGCGAACAAACATTGTCAAGAAATCCCCTATCTGGAGAATGAGTATTCTCTACAATGCCTTAGAAAAGCGTAACAAAAATATTGATTTGTTCTCTATGCCATATATACAATTTAAAAACTGTGTAATGAAAACAATATCAAATAACAGTCACTGAAGCATGTATAGAAACCTGTATCTCTGAACTCTCTAACTGGGCGCCAGCCTGTTGAGTTCATTATTGAAAATAAAATAAAATAAAAAATAAGATTCACGTCTTATAGATCACCCACCCTGGGAATCGAACCAGGGTCTCCGGCGTAGCTTCAGTCAGGCGCCTTACCAATTGGCCACTACCGCGATCCAAGTGAATCCATTGGTGGCAATTTTGATTGTATATATTTAGTTGCATATATTCAGGATAAAATGAGTTTTCTCAAGGATTCGTAGCGTCGAAACGAAGCGTCAAGCAGAAAACTCAAGACAGCATTTCCAACTCGACGCGAGACTGAGAACTAGGCTCCTCTCACACGAAACAAGACGAAACTCGGACAAGTCGATCTCGTCTCGATACTATCTTTATAGTTCAAATGAGGAAGGTATTTTTTAAACATAAAAACAAATCTTTGTATATTCGAATTCGCTGGTACCTTTCACATTATGAATGACTGCTCTTTCATTTCACTAAATTTCAGATGAATCCAGAACTATGTCTGGAACATGCACGTGCATTCCAGTACAGAAAAGTCAGCGGCTCCGGTATCCCTTTCTACACCCTCGATTTCAGGCACATTTCAAATATTTTCGTGAAAATATTTAGTTCCTCATAACAAACAGTGTTTGCAATTAGTGCGGAAGTTAATTTTTTAGATCTACGTGCTACGAAACTTATGTTTTTTTAAAAAAAAAAAAATCCTTGCGTAACGTCAAAAAGGTTTTTCATGTCACAAGCGCAAGTCTAAAGATTTCGGATCATGGATTCATGTCACAGGCGCACGTCTATTTTTTTCTTTCTTCTTATGATTGACTTGTGCAATGGGAACATTTGCGATTGCGATATGTTATTTGTGTGATATATTGGCGGATTGGACTTTTCAGACATTGGATTTCATTTATGCGACTTCAGAAATTGGAATTAATTATTTATTTTTAGCAACTGCAGACCGTAAAGGGGAGGGCTTAATTTTCTAAATGACTTGTGGGATGGGATAGTTTGCGACTTCTTATTTTTATGATGGGAAGGGAGTGGAGGGTGGTAGTCTGTGGAAAAGGACAACAAGGACTTTCAACGTAGGAGTCACTTCATTTTTGGAGTTACAAATTTAACTTAGATCCGCAATTCAGTGCCTGGCCTTGGTAAAAAGAGGTAAGTTACCTTCTTAGGTTTAATTTTAGCCTTAATTTTTGGTATCTTCATGTGTCAATGATGATAGTGTTGGGGGCAGATGACTCCGGCCAATTTCTAACATGCCTTTAAAAGGGACTCTATAGATAAAGGCGGGGCCGCGGTAGCGGTAGAGGGCGGTAGGTCAATTACACCAGGGGCGGAGCCCGGAATCGGTGGGAAATTTGGACTCGACAATTTCAAACGACAATATCTTAACTTCAAACGGCTGTCCATTCGTAAATACTTGCTTCCGCGCTCCAAAGTTTTGTTCTTCATAATTAGCATCACATAATCTTCATAAAAATTTAAGAAAACATCCGAAATCGAGGGTGTAGAATGGGATACCGGACCCTTCCCAGTTTCGATCTGTTCGTTTCTTAGATGGAAACCCTTACCACCATCTTGTGGAGATTTGACAAAGCATCTGTGCATTTCGATCAACATCCAGGGCCAAGGGGAAGCAGGACACGAAAATAGAACTAGGTGACCTTGAACCAACCAATAACAGGTCAGCTTCTATGTACGATACCTTTACTTCCCATTCGGCTAGGACTGACATGCAGTTGCAGTGCATCAACGAGGTCTACTGCTTCATCTACCGTAGTGTTGAAAACTATACAGTTAAATATCTACGAACAGGATTTTATTTAAACCGTATAATGGCATTAACAGGGTTACGACAGTTCAGCGAAGCATTCTATTAAAAATATAATTAAAAGTGTTGGAGCAGTCGACACACAAAACTATGATTTTTAACAGAAGAATAGCATATTACGAGTCAACTCAACTCAACAAAGATTTATTGGACTTACAGCTTTACAGATGGCTGTTTATGCCCAGCATACATTATAAGTACATAATAAACATTTTTAATATAAATTTTACACACAAAGTTCATAAACGCTCTTAAATACAATTTTATGTAACTACATTAAGTCAGTCAGTAACAGAAGTATATTATAATTTTATATCAGCTTTTCTCAAAAAAGCAAGTATAACATATCCAATTCTAATATCTGGAGCATACAACATTGAAGTCATATTAATAGGGAAAGGAACATTAATTTTTGACAATGTTTTGTATAAAGTCTTTCTTCTCTCTGAGTGAATTGGACATTCCAAAATAATATGATGAGCATCACCCCTTAAATCACCACAATCACAATTCGGAGATTTTAAAATGTGTATTTTAAATAAATGATGATATGTTCTCGCGTGACCACTTCTTAGTCTATTTATTAAAACAATTGCATTTCTTGATCCTTTACAATTATAAAACCAAGGTTTTTTTCTATTGTAATCAACATAAGGACGATAACTTTCACCAACGCTTTCTAATGCATTATTACACCATAAGTTCCATTCTTCAAAAAATTTCTTCTTAACCCTCGGAAGAAGATCTGTGTAATGCAATGGTAACTGGATTGTTTCATTCATTTGAGCAGCTTCGAGTGCATATCTGTCTGCTTGTTCATTTCCGTAAATATTAATGTGTGATTTTACCCACACATAATGAACTACCTTTCCATTGCTAATTAAGCTATTAGTTGCACGAATACAATTGATGACATATGGTGATATTTTAAATAAATTTTTATAATTAGATTGTATTGCTTGCAAAACTAATCGCGAATCAACCAGTATTAGAAATTTCTGTTCAGGAACTGTACCAATATAAATCAAAGCTTGATATACCGCATATATTTCTGCTGTAAATATGGATGCCTCCACTGGTAACCTAAACATTTTTGATATATTTCTTTCAGTATCATAAAGAGCTGCTCCTACTCCACTTTCAGTTTTAGACCCATCTGTATATATATGATAAAAGTCTTCCCAAGATTCTCTAAACTCAGCTGAATGATTATATTTCGGGATATATATATATTTTGAATTGGTTGTGTGGGAAATTCTAACGAGTATACTGGCAATGTTCTTGCTATGAGTACTTGACTACATTCATGGTGATATTTACTAAATAGTTGTACCCAAAGGGTAGCTGATTTATCATTGGTTATTCCTGAATCATGCAGCTCTAAAAGATTTAATAAAACATCATTGAATGGATGCCATGGTGAATGTTGTATTTTAAATAACATTTTTATTGCAATTAACTTTATCCTCACAGAAACCGAACATTCTACTGACTCCATATATACCACTACATTAGGAGTACTGTTCATTAATCCCAAACATCTTTTTAGAATTTTTCGTTGCTGGACTTCTAGTGGAGAAAGTTTTGTTACTGGAAGATTACACAAGACCATTAATCCATAATCTAATACTGCTCGATAATAATTCTTATAAAACATAAGCATGCTGGTAGGATGTGCTCTCCATTTGGTATTCGCCATAGCTTTAAATAAATGAAATATTTTATCGGATCTATTTTTCATCATATTTATTTGATACTGCCATGATAATGATGCATCAAAGTATACACCTAGATATTTTACTTGTGAAACAATTGGAATTTGTAATCTCCTATGATTAATGTTGAAAATATTTTGAAGACCCTTATGTTTAAATACTACTATTTTGGACTTTTCTAAAGATATTGATAATTTTTTCTGCTTTAACCATTGGTTAAATTCTATTAATTTATCTTCAAACATTGAAAAATCTTTCAAGTGATTGTTTGAGTCTAAATATATACATACATCATCAGCATATTGTAGAAACTGAAATGGGGAATCTATTATTGTTTTAATATCTGATAAATAAACATTAAATAATAATGGGCTAAGAGGACTTCCCTGTGGTAGTCCTTGTCCAATATATATTGGACCTACCATTTCTGAACCAAAATGAAAATAAAGTTGTCTTTTAGATAACAATTTCCATGTCAATATGAGTATACAATGAGGCACTTTTAGTAATTGTAGTTGTCTCAATAGAACAGTAATATCTACGTTGTCATATGCACTTTGAATATCAATAAAGGCTGAAAGTACTGATTGTTTTTTGTTAATAACGCTATAAATATGAGAAGATAATGTTACTAATGCATCCTGGGTTCCATAACCTTTACGAAATCCCATTTGTCTGGGAGAAAATACCTTTTGACCTTCCATAAACCACTCTAATCTCTTTAATAAAAGCTTCTCAAAAATTTTTGCCAATACGGAACTAAGAGCTATTGGGCGATATGACTGACCCAACGAAGGGTTTTCTCCTGGTTTTAGAATTGGCATAATAATTTGAGAGGTCCATGCAACAGGAATTTTACCCGATAGGAATATTTGATTGTAAATTTTACATAAAATGCTTAGTGCATTCTGTGGAAGATTTCGTACCATAGAATACGTAATTCCATCAATGCCAGGAGCAGAATCTTTAGACCCTTGAAGAATTTCATGAATTTCATTTACAGTGATAGAGGATGTGAACCCCTTTGAGTATTTTGATGTAGATGAGAACGTGTAGAATATATTATTAGGAGGTTCGCAGGCTGATGTAAAGGGTGTAGGAATTACTTTATTAATAAAATCAGTTTTCCATTCAGTGGACAAAGGTAAAGTCCGACTTACATGTGCTTTTCTAAGTGATCTGAACTTGCGCCATATAACGTCTAATTTTGTTTTAGGGTTTATTTCTTCGCAATATTTTTGCCATGAAAATCTCTTAGCCTTTATATATACTTTTCTAGATTTTGCAGTAGCTCGTTTTAAATTTATCAAAGTTGCAGGTGAAGGAGCACTTACAAATTGTTTCAATGCTTGTATTCGCTTCCTTTTTGCTTGAAAACATTCTTCATTCCACCAATCTATTTTAGGAAAATTTCGATCATATTGCGGTTTCAGTCGCGAACAGGCATAATCCATAACTTGAGTTATTATATCCACAAATTTTTCATATTGTACAGTATATTGGTTTTGATATTCTTTAGCTGAAAATTTTAAGTCTAAAACTGAATTATATTTCATCCAATCTGCCCTCTTTACGCTCCACTTACGAATTGTTTTTTGTTTTATTAATTTTGGAAATTTTTGAGATGATGTTAGCGTGATGAAACATGGAAAATGATCACTAGTTCGTAAATCAAAGTCTATTTCCCATACAAATTCAAAACACTGATTATCAGATATTAAAGTTAGATCAATTGAGGACATATTGTTTCCATTTGGTGGTACATGTGTTAGAGATCCATCATTTATAACTGTCAAGTTATTATAATCCATCCAATCTTCAACTGTCTTTCCCAAAGTATCAATTCTATGATCACCCCACCATGTATTATGACAATTAAAATCTCCTGTTATGATAAAGGGATGTTGAAAGCCAGACAAAAGAGAATTTAGATGAGAGCTCTGTATTTGTTGAGAAGTATAATGAGATGGAATATACAAACTAATAATATTATAAAGTAAGTTGTTTAACTGCATTTTTATACCGACCACTTCTACATTATATTTGGAAAATAAATCATGTGTTGAATTAAACTGAATTTGTTGAAATGGTACACTTTCATGAACAAAAATTCCCACACCCTTATTTCCCACATTATAATCATTTAATATAGTATGATAGTGAGCAATATGAATATTTTCTGATTTTAAACCCCATACCTCACTAACACAAATAATTAACGGGTGACACTCATCTATTAATTTAATTAATTGAAGTTTCCTCGCAGAAAAGGATCTTAAATTCCATTGTATTATTAATGGCAAGATTTTTCTTTGCTGGCAACACATTGTTGTTTTAAATTAGGGGGTGTCCCCGAAATCTTGTAAGTCTTGAATTAGTTTTAAAATTTGTACAGAAATTTCGTTACATTTTAATATTATTTTCCTAATATATAATAAATCATCACTCACTGAAATTGTTGTGGTTAGTCGAGCTATTAGATGTAGCAGATTTACTAGCGATTCTTTCTGAGAAGGACTCTCTGCTGTTGTCCTGCGTCCAATCGAATCTGATTTTCTCTCCTGTTCCTTAGAGGAACACGTCGTGCTCACAGGTTCACTTGAATTACCCACTGCTGATGATGTTGACGCAATTTGTGGATCCTTGTGTTTATTTTTGTCCTTTATCAAAACAGGTTTAATTGTTTTCCTCAATTGTGAAGCAGAATGCAGTCTAAAATTTTCCCCGTGTTGTTTTTTAAAACTTTCATAAGACCGGTCAGATTCTGGTGGCACTTTCTTCCAACAGAGGTTACTTAGATATGTGTCATTTCTTCTATTTTCCCAATCTGTAACAGAATTAAATCTGTTTGTAGTATAATTTTCTGATGTGCAAGGGCTTTCCTTGTTTATTGATTCCTTTCTTATCTCCAGCAATTTAGGAAAGTCTTTAGCAGAGGTCGCATATGTTCGCCGTTCATTTCGTGGATCAATTCCAAAAAGTACTTGTTTCTTTGCATCTTGATAGGAGATGTTGTTATAAGCAATCAGCCTTTGTATTTCTCTCTCTTGCTCCCATCTTACACAAGACTTATCGGTAGATAAGTGGTTTCCCTTGCAATTAATACATTTAGGACTGGCATTGCAGATTCCGTGTTCCGCTTGACCGCATCTATAACACACGGGAGAGGATTTACACTGTGTTTGTGAGTGTGAGAAACGGAAACATTTCTTGCATAAAATCACAGATCTTACTTTTGGCTTCACTTCAAATATTTGTCTCCACAACTTCACTTCTTTTGGTAACTGTTGAGATTGGAATGTTACACTAATCAGTTTAGTAGGTTCTTGTCTTACTTCCCCATCCTCATTGAAAAAAGTTTTCTTCATCCTTATTACATCTATTATTGGAACTTCAGCTCTAATGTCTTCGATTATCTCGTCTACTGGGATGTCGGTAGGTACACCATATATTAATCCTTCTCTCACTAATAGACCTTTAGGAATTCTGGCTTCTAAATGGTATTTTTCCTTGATGAATTCATTTTTAGCAAATTTATTTGCATCATATGCTGTGCGAAATGACAATTTTGCCTGCTTCAAACCACTTTGTTTAACGAATTCAACATCAACCTTCTCCTTACACAAATTATAACCTAATTTTACCGTATTCAGGCTCTGTGATCCAGGTAATGTACTGTCCACCAACACGATATATGGGCCTTGATGTCGCTCATAATATATAGACATATCATATGCCTCATTTTTATATTTAGCAACACCAACCTTTGTACTTGCACTTACTTTCGGATTTTTGGGGTTTTTCTCCACTTCAGGTTCCGTGCATTCTTCATTAGATCGACCTCTTTTGAAAGAAGTTTATCACTAACTTCCATTTCCGCTAACTGTTCAGGTACAATCACATTCATATCACTCTGGATTGCTTGCATTAAATTTTCTTCATTAATCTTCACATCCTGAGCCATCTTGGGAAATCACAAGCGTTTTTATTTCGCTTTTCTCTTTCACATATCAAATGTAAAATGTACAGAGAGATTTAATCTTGTAACTCTAGAACTATTATTCTCAAATCAAACTTCAATTAATTAGATCTCAAACTAGAAAAACAAACAATTCAACACGCTATTCACACAGAATCCAAACGATACCACCATGAAAACTCAACTTCCATTAATCGAATCCATATTACGAGTGATGATCAATTGAAAAATAACTTTAAAGCAAAGGGCATCAAGATATGACTAATAAAATTGCAAAGAAAGAGAAAGGCCACCTTTCACCTTCAGCCACGAATTAAAGGTCGTTTTGAAGGAAGAAAGACAACAATTTTGTACTTTCTATTTTTTCTGCTGCTTCCCAGAGGATAAAAAAAACCGCATGCCACTGGTCTAGAACTATATATGTTCTGGAATTAAATCTGTTTTTAAAACCTGTTGAAAAACTATACATCTTGAAAAAGTATAAATTTAAAAATAATGTTTTACATGAACAGTGCTATGTGTGCTGTTCTAAAATAGAATGGCTCATGATTATACAAACACATAAATGTAATGAAAAGGTTGTTGTGCCACTGACCTCAAGCATATATAATTTCAAAGTTACGAAGAAATGAAATAATATTGATATTTACAACATAAACATTTATTTCGTGTTTAGTTTTCAATTTTATAAGCATTTCATTAACTCATACAAAGCTTCAATAAAACATGACACTTGCCAAAAAACAATACAAAGTGTAATCGCTATTTCTTTTAAACAAACGTCATATTTGAACATTAACATTCGTTTTAAAGTAACATAAGAAATTATAAAAGAAATAAAGGCTCGTGAAATATTTTTCGTAATTGCCTTACAATGTACATTATTCAATGTAATGTAGCTCTATGAATAATCAAATATTCGATCATATTTTCCATCCGTTTCTCTTTGATGGAAATTATTCATTGGCTATTTCTGTTTGGTTGAGGCAAAGCCCGACCATTTCCACTGCCATCTCTGGTGTTATTGTCCTTCCAAAGATCTCTTCCCGCGATATCCCCCAGGAAGAGTGACGCAGCCTCTCAGCGTGCAGATCGGGATTCCGGTGGGCGTGCAGTAACACCGGTTGCAGTCCTGCCGCCAGCTGTCGCCGGGAGTGCATTGCCCTGTTGGGACACAAAACATCTGCATTCAGATACACAAGTCTCTCTACGTTTAATAAAACCTTGCAATAGGAAAAGCGGCTAGCGACAGCTTTAGCAGCTTGAAGATATACTGTGAACATCGACTGTTATGAGCAAACCTAACCTATTCACATGTTTATTTCTGCTAGAAGATTAATATGTGAGTACGTTAGGCAGGTCAGGTTTGGTGCTGTCTTCAAGTTGCTATGGCTGTCGCTAGCCGCTCGTCACAATAGGGTGCTAATTACACATTTGACCCTATGCTTCAGTCAAATCGGCACTTGGAAACTACTAGCGCTACAGAGATAAAACTTATTGAACTATTTTGGTACTTTTTCTTGCATGTACGTATTGCTTGCATTGTAGAATTGTTTCTCTTGTAGTCTACGGTTGTTACATGCATAAAAACATTTATCTTTAGTTTCCTTCATGTCTGATGAAAGGAGCGTGTGTTCTCCTGACACGTCACAACAAAAAACTGTGTTTTTTGCTTGTAATAACCGTAGACTACAAGAGAAGTATTTCGGTACTGTTGTGCTGTACCGTCCAACACATTACTCCAGTCATTCCCAAAGTGCGCGCCGCGGAATGTTCCAATATTTTCACCGAAATGATATGATTGTTCCAAACTTGTGCTTATTTAGTACTTTTTACATGTAAAATGTTTCTGAATTTGAAATATTTTTAACTCAAGGCAAGCAACCTAACCGCACCAACTGAGCGTTGCAAGTGTTAAATAGGCCTACATTCTGACTTGGGCGCCGCGGGAAAATCTTGAAACACATTAATAACAGCATATGCTGGGTATAATGCGATGACGTAGTGATAACGTCATCACCTTGTAAGCAAGGGCTCCCGGATTCAATAACATAGTTCGTTCGATTTCCACTTTAAAGAGTACTTCCAGTCGCAATTAGCGTGTCTGTGCATAAAGTGGACTTAAAACTCGAACAACCTCAATGATCTCTGCTGAATAAAGATTCTTTTAAAAGTACTATTAATCGTGTTGGTCATATCTAGATGAAAACTATTCTTCTTACAACAAAAACAAGGTGGCTACTCACCGGGAATTTTTTGAATTCCGGGAATTCTGCGTGAATTATTGGCTCCGGGAATTATGCGTGGATTCTGCTTGAATTTTTCTCCGTAGACGTGAAAAATTGCAACTTTTATTAATCCAAATCCTATTGAATTTATACATATTTATTAATGGCCTGAGACAAATTTTTCACAGTTCAGTTTTTATTTTTATCGAGGAAGGAAAATAATGTTGTGTGGAAAAAAATAGAATTCTCTCGATCTGATTACTTTGTTACTGTCCTTTGTAGAGCGATCTGATAGATAAAGATTAATGTAAGATAAGATTTCTTGAAGATGATTAGGTAGATTTGAGTTTGAAGTTCTTACACAATCAACAATTTTTCGCAGGTTAGAATATATACCATAACATTTGTGTGACTTGTGTTTGTAGATGTATTTCGAGTCTGAGTATGTGAAATGGCAAATGTAAACTAAAGACCTCAAATTAAATGTTATAAATATATCGCTTAAATAAATTAAATTAGAACTTTTAGATATATTGGAATCACACAGACACTTTATATTGTTACCATATTTGTGTGTGCATATCAGTGGCACAACCCAACAAGGGGGAAGGGAGGCATTGCCCCTCCCCCAACCTTGAATGGAAATCAATTCTAAGGAGGGCAAGGGGGCAAACATTGATGGTCAAGGTCACCTGCAGAGGGCACAGAGGGGCAATTATCCCCCTCGATTTCAATTTTTTTTAAAATAAAAATACATGTCATAAAATTTTCTCGCTCGCAATGGCTGTTTTTCTTAGTCTCGTCAAGTTCAAAGCCGTAGCTAGGTAGCGGCGGGAGTCGGCCCTGGCCGCCGAACAATCTAAATGATAAAAGTTGTAAAAGAGAGAATGCCATGGCGCCTCGTGAAATTATTTGCGCCATATTAAATCAGTATTGTTTATAGTTTGCAAAGAAATGGATTAAAAAAATTCTTTTTGCTTCACTCGCAATATGATTGTTTTTTTAAATGCATTGTAAATTACCAGAGAGAGGAATAGACCTCTCTTAATTGATTTTGTCTTAAATTGATGGGGAGGAAAAGGAGCGTGCACATTTGAGAGACAATTTATATAATTTTTCCTGTTGGTTTGTTATGAGGTGGATGAATGATTATGTAGTGAATATAAATAATAGACCTACATGCTGTGTGTATATATATATATATGTGTGTGTGTGTGTGTGTGTGTGTCTATATATATATATATATATATATATATATATATATATATTTTACAGAAACTTTGAATGCATACACAATTTAGTGTTGCCATGTATTTTACATCACTCTATTTTGAATATGTGTAAAACATATGTTGTACATGAAAGTTATACATATTATATGTAACAAAAGAGTAATATTCGGAATGCATTTATCATGCATTTTCTGCCATTCAAAAATACAGTTTGTGTACTTGTTTTCCATTATTAATGAATGCGAAATTGAACGTATTTTTAAAAAAAAAAATGTTTAAAATCGTTTGATTCAACACAAATGCTTTAACACTGGACTTCAACCCCCTTTTTGTGTAATTTACGAGGATGATAACGTCTTTGACACTAACACTACTACTACTACTAGTAATAATAATAATAATAATAATAATAATAATGTCATTATTATTATTATTATTATTATTATTATTGGTAAGTTTATTCTGGTACTTGCTCCACCCCCAGATAAAAGTTCGTGGTTGGCGCCTCTGGTTCATGTGTGTGCGTGTTGAGAGGCGGTAATACGCAAGGTTGAAATAGAGAAAACATCTACCTGTGGTCTTGAATTTTTTGAAAATTTGCCTTGAAAACCGGGAATTTTACTTGAATTTTATCATGGTCATAGAGTAGTCACCCTGAAAAACTTCCAGCATTATCTTCCAAGCATCAACTGTTGGGAAAAAGTAAAATGTACACAATAAACGTGTGCCAATCGTGAGACAAAAATTGTACGTTTTTCAATTATGAGAATATTTAACGTATTCTGTCTGACACCCGGAAGCAAATTGTTAGTAATTTTAATGAAGAGTATAGCGTACTTTTCACACTTCTTCAATAATTGAAACGCACGATAATTATCTTTATTTCTACAACGCCGTTGTTAACCTCATACTCGCCACCACGTTGTTTACATATCTACACTGTCCTCATGTATTACATATTGTCTACACGTCGAATGTAGACAATCGCTGTTTACACCTAGACGGACATCACTGATCTCAACGATGAAGGTGGTGATTAGGTGAAATTGAAGAAGAGACACTCATAAAGTAACAGCTATGTCCTCACAGGCCAGGATTTGAACCCGAAGTTTTCAGTGGTGAGATCGTGAGTCAACGACTCGGCTCAGAAAACTTACCAATTGCATATATCTGTTCTTATTAACTAGAAAGTTGCGCTTATAAAAATGCGTACAGTGTCTGTAAAAATAGCACTTACCCTCCACAGACCGCTTCCCTCTGGATCCTCCTCCAGGAAGCGTGACGCAGGCCATCAGCGTACAGGCTGGAATTCCGCCACGAGAGCACCAGCAAGTGTTGCAGTCTTGCTTCCAGACTCGGTCTTCTGTGCATCTGTTACCTAGGGATGGGGGAAAAGCTCATGTTCAAGCATGGTATATTGTCATTGCCATTCGTATCTGTTTGCTAAACCAATCGTAGCTTATCTCTATGTTATGTGATTGGATTATGCTTCTTCTATTTCGCTTGTCTCTCACCTATCCTCTTTGCAGTGCCGTGCCCAGGATTTTCGAAAAGGAGGGGTTTGTATACTTTTTCTTGCAATTCAGCAGTGGCGTCTCGTGGCCTCAAATTTGGTCGGGGCTTATTTTTTAAAGAATTTAAAATATAATGACAATTCACATGAATTACAAAAAATAGGTATTTTTTCTTCTAGACTACAAAACTGGACTTACTTTTTTGAAAGAATTTAAAATGTAATGACAAATTACATGAATTACAAAAAAACGGGTATTTATCTTCTTCTAAACTACAAAACTGGACTTATTTTTTTAAAAGAATTTAAAATATAATGACAATTCACATGATTACAAAAGAAACAGGTATTGTTGTGAAACATGCCTTTCTACGAACGTTGACTCCTGTTCTTCTGCTCAGCAAATTTTGTTATTACTTTTTCGTTGAAGCCCTCTTTGTTTGAAATGTATTCTATCTCTATTGTAAGCAAGTGCCAAGGCATTTGGTCTGTCTTGTCCCATTGCATTTCTTAAGCAGGTTTTAATACGCTTCAATGTGCTGAAACATCGTTCAGATTCAGCTGTTGCCACTGGAGTTATTAAAACTATGTTTGTCATTTTTACTGTTTCTGAAAAGGTATCCTCTAAATAATTTTAAATAAAAAATGAATGCAATATACTGATAGAGTTTATGTTTTTCAACTCTTCACTACAATAAAGAACACGAAGTTCCCTCTTTAGTTTTCCCTCTTCTATGAAGGGATAATAAATCTGGGAAGATGCCTCTGTTTAAAGATTGCTCTCTTTCATTATGTCCTCGTAGAGCAAGTTCATGTCGACCACAGAATTTTAAGCAATCGATAATTCTATTTAATATATGCCTATTTTTCCGGACAAATTCATTGTGTCTTGTAATTGACAGCCTATGTCCTTCATCAATTTGTGTTCGAACATCAACCCTGCCAAACTCACTGAAACATAGCGAATGAAAGCCACCAAAACACTACAGAACAACACGCGAGATCGAACGCGACGCAACGGAACTAGCCCCGAATCAGCACTCAAATCCATTGCACTCTTCCCTCCTCTCTCTGCTAGCACGTGACCTTCACTGTAGCGTAGGTGGGTGTAGGCCACGCCTTCCTTTGCGACGTGCCCCGGAAAAAGGATAATTGACATCAATGCCGCTAGGAGCGCTGTCGTATCCATTGCAACAGACGATGAATTTCCGTGGGTAAAAATCGCCTTTTAAAAGACTGTGTGATAGTTATGCGTTATGGTGATTGATAATTACGTGAATACGTCCGTTTTTATTTAGGGGCTAAGCCCCGGAAGCCCCAAGGAACGAGACGCCACTGCAATTCAGCTCTCATTTTGTCATATTTTCCTACCTTTGACGTTCTTTTTTTAGGAATACTGGCCCAAAGGGGGGGGGGGTTATAACCCCCACCAACCCACTTTTGGGCACGCCACTGCCTCTTTGTTGCCTTATTTCCCTTTAAACGTTACATTCTTATGATGACGTGTAAAAGTCACGTCCGCGTGAGACTATCCAAAATTCTCAAATGGTAATGTTCTATATCAATGTTGTTTTGACTTACACATGTCTGTTACATGTTGTTGTATTATTCTTATCAACACTGTATAAAAGAATTTATATCTAGAAATTAAGAAGAGGAAGAAAAAGAATTATTGTAACTATAGCAACAATAAACAAAATATGGAAGCCGTATGATTTCTTGTTCCTAAACTTTCTTTTCTTTAAATATAGCGTTAATTTTTAAAATACTGCAATATTGTTTGCATGGAGAATCGTTCTGCAAGTGCAAGCGCAGCGGCGGGTATCAATTACATCCTATGGGGTGTAAGGGGTGACCCTTTCTAAAGACACTGCATTTGGTAGACTAACGGGGCTCTGGCGACTGAACTCACGGCCAGTATAATCTTGTGTGGGACTTGTGTGCTGGGCTTATGTCTTTGTGATTGTCCTATCATCTTATCATCATTCATCCTCATCTTTGCGACTAGAGAAAAGTTGCAGAAAAGCGGAATAAAATGAGCCAATTCAATCGATTAATCAAGTATATCCCATTTAAGGACGCGACTTCGGACTCTCCGTAGAAAACCTTCTGTTAGGTTTTTAATACCATGAAACTATTGCAAATACCTAGACAACAGGGCGCACACGTAAACCACTTCCATTCCCTTTTATCGAAATTTACCACATCAACAGGGTTCTTCAAAACTCCATAAAGTTCACTCGAAATCTTAAAACTTCAAAACGTTTATCTTACTTCAGCGGACACTTACCGACAGATCTCTCCTCTCGAGAATTTTCGAGATCCAAGTCGTCGATGCCAGGAGGGCAGGAGAGCCTTGTGCACGCCTTCAACCCATTCCTGGAACACCAGCATCTGTTGCAGCTTTCCAGCCAGCGGGTTCCTGGAGTGCACTCGGAACCTGGAAGTGGAATTTGTATCAAAGCTTTATAATTGAAAACATCCTTACTACCAGGTACTAATAGGCATACATGGCCGTATACAAGAAATAGTTTAATGGGTTCATCAAATCCATTCCATTATTTTTATTAACAACTAGCTGATTACCAGGTATTTATTTATCCCAATCTTCTATTAGACAGGAAAATAATGAATTCTAACTATAGTGTAAAATGTAACTAATTTTATTTACAGCTATTTAAAAGTATAAGTACAGTAAACAAATTATAAAGTAAAATCTTTTACAAATTCACTATAATATTAATTTAACTCAAAACTTGATTTAAAACAACATTTTTAGTTTCACTTCCAGGAGCAAGAATAAATAAATGGAACAGCATTGGGAGTGTCACTATTCATCTTAGCGACCCCGAAAGCTATGGATTCCACACTAATATCGGTCGTTTTCGATTATTGTTACATGTCATCCCTTCCCATCCCACCCCTAGGGCTGTCTTACCCCCACAGTATTTCTTTCCAGATTGTAAGTCATATGTGTACCAAGTTTGGTTGAAATTGCTCCAGGCGTTCAAGAGTTATGCCGGAACACACATACATTTCATCCATTTTTATATATATATAAATAATATAGATAGATAGATAATTGACAACACAAAATCCGGATAAATAATGTAATATTTAAAAGGGGTCTGATGTTTTTAAAATATATTTATGTTTACTAAATGACCGACAGGATTGACATCATTTGGTCTAATTTGAGTTAGTACATAAAAATTGTAATGCTAAATTTGTATTTGTTCCTCTGAAATTCAAAATTTTAAAAGATTAATTTAATTTCAGAAATGTAATATTCGTCACCATGTCGTTAAAGACAAAAATGGTAATTGGGCACTTTTGGCATTGTAAGGGCAGTTTCACTTTGGTTATTCCCCAGTTCGTTACTACTTTGTTTTGAAATGTTGATTTTGCTCAAAATTTCGGAACGGGATGTAGACTCATCAGCTTCCCCTTGCGTACGCTAGTGTTGATAAGCATTACAAACAGTAATTAGATTGTGATAATTCTTTAAGTGTATAATAATGAAGCAGTGTGGCCCATGTAAGTTAGCGCCACTGTACCTACAATGCACAAGAATGATATATCCACGGACACCAAGTGACACAGAACAAAATCCACTAGAATAATACAGAACGTTTTCCATAAAACCTTATAGCTAAAAGCAATGGTAATACGATTAGCATTCAGATGCAGTCAGTTTCATGTAAATATATTCTTACCTTCTGCAGATGCGTGCTGTAGTATCGATGCTATCACTAACACTGCTAGGACACTGGCGCCTAAGGTCATGATGGCTGATTCTTTCTTGTTTTCCTGAAATAAGAGTACCGAGAAGAATTTACTTCAAATCTAACTAACTAACTCTCTAGCCTTCTTAAACACGAAGGTTCATGGCTGCAGCAATACAGGCCTTCCTTCCATCTGTCCCTATCTTGAGCAAGATATACTCTTTTCCATCCCTACCGATTTTACTTCACATCTGATTTACAAAATATTATTTCTTGGTAATAGACCTACAATATTGAAATTTCCCAATGTAATAATCGGCTAGGTTTATCTTGCAGTACTATATGCGCCGGCATCTCAAAATAAAGTTTGTCGATGTGCAGTGGCCTAGCGACAATTTTTCTTTGGCTCCACATCAAATTATAAAATACACGGTCACAACTACCAGATCACAAGAAATAGTCTAGTTTACTATATTTGAACGCGAAGAAAGAAGCTAAATATTTGGAATCGTCCCGAACACTAATATCAGGGTTTTTATGTTAGGGTAGTCAACACTGTTGTCTTATGTAATAGAGAGTCTTATATCTCCTAGATAGCTAGTTTACGTATAGATATAGAGAACCTGTCCCTTCGTGACTGCAAAGATTCCTGTATCCCCTGCAAATTAATAACAATAATAAGCTCCAGTGTTGCAAACCAATGTTGTTTTTTCGCTAGGAGCTTCAATATGTAACATTCGTATTATATCGTTGTCCAATATAAAAACTTATTGCAGTGGTACCTTGTCAACGTCAAAACAGTCAGTTATGTGAATACAGGCATGTTTCACGTAGTTATAAGCCTAAAGTTTCAAATATCGGAATAATTTCAAGTAATCCTATTTCGTTAGGTTGAATTCACACTATCAAAAGTTTAACATATTTTGGTAGATAAGTAGGCCTATTAGATTGGCAACTCTGAGCAATGTAGTTGGCGATGAGTTGCTGCAAATCCCCTCGTACTGGTGCGGGCCCATGAGACAAATTGGCGTGTATATTGATTTGGTTTGTTTTACCTCTTTTTTCTGTCATTTTGGGCTAATCGCGAAGATGAGGATGAGTGATGATAAATGAAATTGATGAAGGAACACTCACAAAGAACACCCATGCTCAGACTGGGATTCGAACCCCGGACCCTTAGCATCATAGCGCCTCGCTGACCACTCCGACACAAGGTCGGCAAGTTAGCATTTAAGCGTTAGGCCACACCCCATAAATATTTTGTCTCCCACCGCTTGAATTCGATACCTATCGAAACAAAACTTTACAAAATGTGCATATTTATCTATCGTTTTTAAAATTTAGCAAATATTGCAACACTTCGCAACTGTTAACTATAAATTCGTAATGAAGCTCTGAAAAACTGTTGTCTTGCGATTTTTTTTTTTCAAGAATTGATCTCCAACATTAGTTCAAAGGAAACCTGTGGTAGAATACTACTGATGTCAAATCCATACATGGATTAAATACTTACTTAAGCACAAAGAGAGCTGAAGTATATCCAAAGGACACTTGAGAAGTTCTGCGCCATTAGGAAAATATCTGAACATATATGAATGTTGCCATCAGGGCTCCTATCGGGATGTTGTGGTTTTCCCCCTGGCCTCATTAGACGCACGTAGATCCTCAAATCAGTAAACTTTTGTTTTTCTTTTGTTTTCTTGTCAGCTTCCGGAGTAAAGCAACGGAAATATTAGTCCTTGGGTTTGCTTTTGCATTGTTGATTACAGAGCTCAACTTGCTTCCTTTCCTCAAATAAATTGCTTCTTAATTACAAAGATTAGGATGATTATGTCCACATATATACGGTATGTCCAACGACTGTTTAAATATCTTTCTATCTCTTCCCATTAGCTCTCATTTACAATAAGAGAAAACCAATTGAGTTTGTTCTGCTAGTGACGTCACACTTGTTATCACACAAGTTTTGTATATCACTAGAGGCTAGCAGGGCGGTAAAAAGAAAATCCTGCCCCGATCCCAATTTCGGAAATAATTTCCTGATTTTCGGAATCCCAAATCGTCCGGAAATTTCATATGGTTAAGTTTTCTGAATTATATAAGGTTCAAATAACATTTTCCGTTCGAGAAATGCAAAACAACCTATCTTCAGGGATGAATAATATGTATAATTTGAGATTTTCATGTGCATATACGTGTATATTAGGAATTGTCTGTTCTGAGATGGTTGATCCCCTCAAACAATTGCATTAGGCGAGAGTGCTGGAGTATATTTCTTCCAATTGAAATCTTCCAAGGACAATTTAGTGTTATATGCGAAATAAATTGCATCAAACTGTTAAAATTAGTATTGTTTCTTGAGAAACTTATGACCCTGCATGTGACGTAATCTCATAGTGTTAGATAAAAATCCCGAACATATCCGCTCACCTATATAAAATCCATCTTGGTTATGTAAAGTGGGATCCATGAGTTTTACCGTGCAAATTGTCCATGACTATTTTCATTATTTTGTTTTACATCTCATGTGTTTTTAAGAGATCGATTTTTATGTATGCTGGTGCAGAAGTTGTCAACAGCTTGTTTTGAGTTTTCTTTTAATTCTTCAGGCTCTTATTGGGTCAAATAAAGTGCACGAACATGGTGATGGACAATTTCCACGGCAATACTCATAGATCCCAGTGTACCAGATTATTTTTATACTGATAATGTGCCTGTCCATTTGGTGTTGATTCTTAACATTTTTACTTGAACGCAATTGAAATTGAGTTGAAGGAAGTGATTTATCGTACCCTCCATCCATCCATCCATCTACATGAATAGATATATAATTCATGCAGTTAAGAAATAAATATACCTTTTTTTAGTGAACTTTTTATTGTATATAAAATGTGCACGCTTACAAGTACATTTCTTACAACAAACATGAATACATTCAACTAAATGACAAAGGTTGTGCCAAATTTATGAAATTATATCGTTAAGAGATTCAGAATTTCTTATTGTAGAAGAAACTTGAGATTCAATAATGTCAAAAATAAGCACAGTATAACATTCTTAAACCCTCATGGTATATGTACTGTATATTCAACAGCAATGAACCAAATATAGCGAACATATGCTGTAAGGATTAATACCTGTTTTTTTGTTTTTTTTTACATGGCTTACAAATCTCTTCTCAAAAATGTTTGTACACTCATGTATATCTAGGTATTTCTCGTATAAAAGGCGTTTTGTGAAATGCGACGGATCCAGAAGACACACAAACACATAAACAACTAGACAATAAAGAAACCCGTATTTTAAACATATCAGTATAATCAAAATAAGTCACACTGGAGATGTGGAATGGCAATGATTCAAAGATGACTTTTGTTTCGTTTCTTTGTTCGAAGGAAGAAGTTTTCTTTCTCCTATTGCATTAAAAGACCGGTTTGTCAACTTCCATTTACGTATGTTGCAGGTAGTCCACGTCTGTCTTCCATGGCTGATATTGTCTGAAAGAAAGTAGAATATATTGTTAACGTTGTCAAATACTGGCCAAAGTATGTTCGTTCATTGATACAAGTGAAAATTGATAGAACCCTAGGCGCCGACAGGGGGGAGGAGGTATAGGAATTTCTGCCCCACCCCTAACAATTTTTATTTTACATTGATATAGAAAAGTACAGAATGTATCAAAACGTTGGTAAGTTTATTTTCTCCAAATCATCTATCCCAGTGGTTCCAAAGTGTGCGCCGTGGTTGGCTTACAGAGGCACCTCGAAATGTTCCAATATTTTCACTGAAATTACACTTACATGTTAGTCTACACATGGTTTCAGATATGATTGTTAGAAACATGTGCTTATTTAGTACTTTTTACACATTACTATTTTCTGATTTTGAAATGTGTGTTTATTTTTTAACTTAAGGAAAGCCACCTAACCACACTAACTGAGCGTTGCAAGTGTAAGATAGGTCTACATTCTGACTTGGGCGCCGCGAAACAAGAAAGTTTGGGAACCTCTGATCAATCCGTTTAAATCTGAGTGAGTTTACGCTAAGATTTAAACGAATATGTGTGTGTATGTGGGTATGTATGTCAATCTTGTCCCCCTCTCCCTAAAGCCGTGAAGTCTCTCGCTAAGAACACATGGAATGAAATCCATTAGGCACTCGTAATAGCTATATAAATGCTATCTTGTATTGGAGAAAGATCGGGTTTATCTCCTGTTGAAAGCGTATATTTCAGATGGACTGCATTAATAATTGTTGGCAAAATTTGTATTATTCTGTCATGAAGCATGCTAAATATGCTATTTTTGTGCATTTTTTAGAAAATTAAAATCTGCAAATATGAATACATTGGTGTTTTAAGTCCACTTTATGCACAGTTAGGCTAATTGGGGCTGTACCTGCATTTTAAAGTGGGATCCGAACCACTTGTGCTCCACCAGGTATCGAACCCGGGACCTCTTGATTACAAGGCGACGACGCTACCACTGCGCCATCGGTGAGGCCCTACATAATCATAGGTATAACTTGGTTGGGCAGGGAACAATTGTCCGCCCCCCACCCACACACACACACACACACACACACAAATTGTCAGGTTTATTGAAATGTACAAGTTCATGGCACTTTCCTTAACCTCCTGGGACTTGGGATTAATAAAGAGTAATGTTTATGATTTCCCAAACGGTTATTTAGGAAAATAGCCCTGGACGCTGTCTTTATAGGAATGGAAAGCTTTACGATTCTGCCCCCAAATGTATAGAAACTTGTTAACCCAAAGACTGACATTGACTCACCTTTCAATGACTTCAGCGTTCAGCCCCTCCCCGGGGGTCCCTGCACGCAGAACTTCAAGGTGCAGGCCTTCCCGCTTCGGGTGCAGAAGCACGTGTTGCAGTCTTCCATCCAGCTCCCGGTCCTGTTGCATGGTTCCTGGTTCTGGATCTGCCTCTTCCCTCGTGGGGGGACTGATGGTGCACACGCCATCAAGGTGCAGGCCGCGTGGCCGTTGTCGGTGCAGAAGCAAGAGTTGCACTCGGACTTCCATGACGTCTTGGGTTTGCAGGCTGGCTCTTCTTCACCTGAAAGCGAAATATAGTGAACATTTTTAGAGCAAACCGTTCCCATAGTGCAAAATAGAAATCTTTTGCGTCACTTGTATGTATATATTATCATTAACAACTTGATATATGATTGTGACATTCCACGAAAAATGGTTTTATTCCATGTAAATAATAAAATGAATCAATCTGGAAATTATTACGGTTTCTAATTGCATTAAGGTTTAAATGTTTGTGAATGCATGTAATTTTCATACTTCATCAACAAATTATTAGCATCTGTAGCCTATAAGCTTCACAGACAAATGAACTTTGCTACAGTGTTAAAGCGTCATACACGTAACGCATTGTCGTTAATGCTTTACATGCTCAGGCTATTACATCATACTCAAGATGTTTTTAATTTCTTAGCAGACACCACAAAGTACTGTACTTCATAATGC
This sequence comes from Lepisma saccharinum, assembly GCF_977018435.1. Lineage (NCBI taxonomy): Eukaryota > Metazoa > Arthropoda > Insecta > Zygentoma > Lepismatidae > Lepisma > Lepisma saccharinum. The sequence continues at coordinate 114,453,833 of NC_139232.1, read as the reverse complement.
TATCACATCAGTTCATTATAAATATTTTAATCTAATCGCATGTCTAGAACCTTCTGTGAATGTCACACACGTAACGTTGGAATTGCCCATGTACTCAAAGAAATCAGTGTAACTCAGCAATGTGTATGGTTTTTAGAGATGTACTGAAATTAACGGTCAGCCTAACCTACTCTCATTCTGCAACTTCCTTGCCGAAATGTTTTACACACACAGCCATTGAATCTAACTGCCTAACCTAAAACAAGAACCAAAAAATTGGTTGAAATTAATTTCCACATTTTTCCTGTACTCTATCCCCGGATTCTCTGCAGCAAGGCCGCGCATAACGGCAGGGAAGGAGAGAAAGCGAGTGGGCGGAGCGCGCGTCTGCAAAGGCTGGTAACCGCAGTCGCTTTCCCCCTCCACGCAATCCCGTTCCCTCGCACTTGTTTGTTGTCGAGCCCTCTCTTGCGCAGTCTTGCTTTCGTTCGCTTGCCCCAGAGATTCCCAAGACAGAGTATAGAAGAAAACTCTCCAAGGCTAGATCGCTGAAATAGCTTACCATCAGCTGACCTCCTCCCCCTGAAGCCTCCTGGGAAATTGGAGATGCAGGCACGTCGTGTGCAGATGGGAATCCCTGTGCTTGTGCAGCGGCAGGTGTTGCAGTCCTGCCTCCATGACACTCCTGGTGAGCACCCTGCGAGAAGAGAAAACGTGAGTCAACTGAACTGATGTGTTAGATCACGATTACACTTCCTTTCAATTTGTAAAATATCATATCATTCTATTCAATGGATGTAGTCTTTCTCGTGCTGAATAACGTGAATGTGTAGAAATCTTATGCACTTAGGATTGAATCGATCTTTGCTGTTGTTTCTCATTCCAACTAGTCGAGAATGTTGTATTGAAAAAAATATGTTGCCTAAAATTATCTTATGTCATTCATTACATTCAATAACTTCCAACATCACCCTGCAATGTTTTATACTAAAGTACCTAAATGAATCTTACATTTCTCACACTCATGGTTCGTTTGTACAACCATGGTATTATCTACCATCATACTTAGGTATATTGTTAATTGGCAGCGTATTAGAAAGTAAATAGTAGATAAGCATATTATTTGCTTAAATATTTAATAACCATTACATTATATTACATCAACACGATGTTTACTATTTTAAGTATGATTTACATACTCAAAATATAACCAGTCATGAGTTTCTAAAAAAAAAAAAATGTACATTGTCAAAAAATTGCGACATCTCTATTTTATGAAGATACTAAGATTCACGAAATTTTCCACGTTGTTGCCTTCCTTTGTTTCAATGACTTGTTATCCTTTTTAATCCATTTATATCAAGCCAGTGCTGATGTTTTTATTTATGTCCAGAAATAAAATTCTTAGTCATAAAGTTAAAAAGAAAATAGTTGTGGTTACACAGTTTGTTACGTAAACACGAACGTAACAGCACACCCTGAGCATCGTACATAATTAAAGTAATATTTGTTTGCTTCCCACATAATTTAGTCGCTAGAAACACCGTCTATAGTTGCTTCTATTACTAATTTATTTTACACTAAATTCAGTTAAATTTCGTCATTTCCAAAGCGTGGTTTCGTTTTCCCAAACAAACGCACGGTATATTTCACACATACTAAACAAGAATCAACATGTTAAGTGACATTTGAATCCAATTGAGAGCTTCAAGCAACGGATCTATAACATAGTTCAGGCAAAGAATGGACTACATACCAGCTTGTCTCTCAACTCGGCTGCTCTCTGTGGGCAAGTTCTCAATGCCAGGTGGGCACGCGCGTCTTGTGCACGCCTTCCTCTGTCCATCCTTGGAACACCAGCAGTTGTTGCAACTTTCTTTCCAGCGACTTCCTGGGGTGCATTTTGTCTCTGAAAAATATATGAGTATATGCACTTTCACCTTTCACATTACATATTGAACCATTTTAAAAAATGTTATTTGTTTTGGATGCCATCAGTAAAGGACATTAGACATACCTTTTTTATTCTAATCCCTTTCAAAACATTAATTACATGATGTCTTCAGAAGAATTATTTCCTTCCCTTCTATTTTACCCTGAAAACCATGGTTCGAAGTTACTGAAGAGAAAATGGGGACTTAGTATTTGTGGAGATTGACACATCAAGCTTCATCGTGTAAAACATTCTACACAAGAAAGCAGTTCTGACAATTCTAGAGAATTCTGTCCGCTTTTTTTTTTTAATTCAGAGATACAGTACAAATTTTCGAACTAATCATAACAAACTCAAAACTTCATTTTCTCATTACTGCCCAAATAAACGTCTCTCTTCTTCACTAACTTGACCCCTAAATAAGTGCAGTGTAGAAGAAAGAAAGTGTGATATCATTCACTTAAATGCAATCTTTTAGTACTTGCAACTAAGCAGGGATCATGTATGATTTCCATTGTATTGAAACCAAATTATAGCCTTACAATTTTTGAACAACAATATCCATGAAAGCCTATAATTTTGCCTTGGCCCTGAAGAAATTTTTTTTTAATATAACTGTAAGCTCTCATCCTAAGTGATATTCAATAGTTGTGGGCTTTCGTTGAGCCGTATCAATGAACAATTGTTATTTTAACCTCACTAAATTAATCTGGATAATTGAATGGTATGCACAGAACAGAATATTATCTTAATTATCTTACCTTGGCTGGAAGCTTGCTGTATTGTTGAAACAATGAACAGCGCCGCAACAATGTATAAACCTAAGGCCATATTGATTAATCTGAAATGATAAAGGGACAAATATTGATTTTTGGCGCAAGATAAGTTTTGTGTGTCAAGCATCAAACATTCCAATAATTTCGCTTCCTTGTAGCTACTAATGTCATGTGTAAATAATCTAACAGTTATCATAAATACAAGAAAAAACAGTATGTTAACGTGAAGTGTCAATTACATGATTTACAGGCAAGGAAAAATACGCAGCACATGAATGAGTAAGAGATTCTTGGAAGTGTGTAGCTACTCAAAATACTTAATATGTTATCCACGATAAGAAAATGAGAAACAGTTTCAAAGTTCGAAAGTAGTAAAAGCTTTTGCAATACTCTATCACAATTGCACCCTTCGTCAAACTACTGAAATATATGTGCTTTCATGTTTTAAAACATCTTCAGCAACAATATTTTATACAATATCAAAAGCTAATAACCTTATTTTGTTGAGGTATATAGAATTGAATATTACATCGGGAAAGATTTGTTGTGCTTGCAGTTATATATTTTACAATGCCTTTACAGTTTATTGCAGTTATATATTTTACAATGCCTTTACAGTTTATTGTTTCATAATTTGCCAGATTTAAGTCCCCATACTGTGAGACAGGGGTTTATGATTTAATGTGCTGTAACTACAAGGAATAAAATTAAAAAAAGTCACGTTCATGAATTGAATGAAACATTACACACATATATAAAAATCTCTACATCTAATTTTTCAATGTCATTCTCTTGCTAGTTCCGGCCTAACCTGATGATTCATATTTCCAATTCGTATTATTCTAAGTACATAACAGGCCGTAATTTACGAAGATAAGTAGATTAGGTTGATTATCAGACACGATAAATGTTGTAATACGGACTTGTGTGGATATCTGAAGAATTTCGTAATAGAATAATTTTACAATTTTACGCAATTAATTCTCCATACTTTAACTTACATTTAATTATCTTTGGAAATCTTCAATTGAAATAAAGACACTGCAGACCTGGCATTTAGTGCAATTTTTTTTTATTCCTTTCAACCTACATCACACGAAAATTCCCGAACACAAATACGCCTAACGGACAGAACTCTCCAAATTTCACTTTATGTAGATTTTATCTACGCAATTCACTGAATGTCCATCAGGTATGCAGCCCTGAAATACTTCCATACACACACACACACACAGAGAGAGAGAGAGAGAGAGAGAGAGAGAGTGAAGTTGTCACTTGCTTTAGGTACGGAACCCAAAGATGAGCACATTATTGTTGTATATTTCTTGCTTTACGTCGCTTATTGACCACTTTTGTCCAGTCACGGCGATGGAGATGGATGGTGATGAGATGAAATTGATGAGGAATGATCACAAACATTGATGCCCATGCACAAGAAGGGGGTTGAAGCAGGAACCTTCAGTGGCCAGCCCGGCCAATGAGCAGAGACATCGCTCAGTGTGAAATAGCATCGTGCTGAACCAAACAGTCTACACCTAGCCTTGGGAATCTGTAGAGCAAGGCAGAAGAGAAGCGAGTGCGTGGAGCAAATCAGGGCACGCTGCTGCAAGCGGCTGGTAGCTGCAGCCACGTTTTCCTCTCCATGCACTCCGTTCCCCTCTCACGAGTTCATTGGTCGAGCCTTCTCCAGTCACTACTTGGGCAGATTTCCGGAACAGAATCCAGAATCACACACAGACGAATAAGAACCGAAAGAATAGCAAATAGAAAAATGTGGTTGAAAAGGCAGACAGAATGACAACAATGGAAGGATGAGATGAAAGTATAGAAGGACAGGGATAAAGTAGAGAGAAGGGAAAATAAAGAGAAAGAAAGAGGTATAGGAGGAAAGGATGGTAAACTACAATAGAAGAGAAGGAAATAGGAAGCGTGTGAGGGTGAGGAAGAGATAGATGGAAAAATAAAACCAAAGAAAGGAACAGAACAACAAGAGAGAATTGAAAATATAGAGAACTAGAAAGGTAGAGGATCGGAGGCAGAATAGAAATGTAAAGGAAGAGATGGAAGGATAGAGCAGAGAGGAATAGAAGAGAAAATATAGAGAAAGAAAGATGTAAAGGAACGGAGGAAGAATATAAATGTAGAGAGAAGGGGAAGGATAAAACGAACAAGAAGAAGAGAGAAAGGAGAATATAGATATAGAAAGAGATATTTATAGTGAGGAAAAGACAATTAGGAGATGAGAAGGAGACAGAGAGAGAAAATAAATAGAACGATTAACATCGCCTAAACAGAGCCTACCTGAAACTATTTCATCCACCCCTGAAACCACCCCAAAGACATTCCCTAACTACACCACTGCCACCGAGGTAGCACGAACACATTATCACGATTAATACCTTCCATGTTATCACTAACAAGATAGTAGTACTGTTGAGCCACGGACTTACCCTAAAGAGTGACTCTTCCAAAGATAGCGCAGAGCAGACTGTGCCTCAACAAACCAAAATTACCTTTAAATACAACTCTCGAAGCTTCGAACGGGTTGGCAGGTCTTGTGGTTTTTCCCCTGGGATCGATTAAATAACCCTTTCATCCAGAAACTGAAAACCTTAACTTTTTCCCCCTCCCACATCTTCTTCCCAAACGTCACTACGGAAATATATCCGACCTTGATTTTCCCCATCCCGAGAATCTTTCGTAATGATTCCCTTGAATACGGACCACTCCTATTAACATTTCAAACTCACTTCCCACCCCCTTCTTCCTTATCTGCAAACATGTGCGACGTCATTTCACAAAAGGCACCAGTGCTTGACAAAAGGACCTGTGCTGCTTACGTGAGAGGCAGTGTTGCCAGGCAGCAAACTTTCCCGTGGAGTATTTGGTAATTTCTCTCGTGGTGGGAATTCCGATCAGGGGATTCCCGAGAAGAAGAATTTGGTTTTTCAAATTGTGTAGTCCCTTTAGGCTATTCGCGACAATGAGGATGAATGATGATTTGACGAAATCAACATGCTCGGTCATCTATGTAATTTCAAATATATTATAGAATTCTTAACTGAGTAGTTCACTTTTTGCACAGAGAGGGTAATCGGAACTGGACCTTCAGTTTAAAATGGGATCCGAACGACTATGTTCATTGAGTATCGAACCCGGGATCCCTTGATTACAAGGCGACGGCGTTACAACTACGCCATCAGAGAGGCACTAGAATTCTTAATTCCAGTTTTTTGTGTGAATTTGTCCATATACGTAAATATACGTATACATATATGTGTAATAAAATTTCCTCTCGCAATATCAATTATAAAGAAGACCCTTTTGAATTAATTTTGAAATCAGATAAAATTAACGACCATCCTTTACCCGGTATTTGAACCCAGTTTCCGTAGCTGTGCAGCGCGCGATGTTAACCAATACATCACGCACGCTATCTATTTACACTTATATACCTTCAGCAGCGCAAGCCCACAAAACCTGACATTATATCCCATAAAATATTAATACCAGGTAGTACATGAAATATGTATTTATTTAATAGAATCGTCATGCTGTAATCGTCCCCGATACTTTTCTAGTTCGCAGTGGCAATCGTGATGCACATGGCATCAGTACGGAAGGACGTAGGATAATTGTCGAGGAAACGTACTTTCCCATCCTGAGCTAGAGTATTGACTTTGTCATTACGCTGAGAGCTTCTTTGAATGTAATTATGTATGTTGACTGTCGTTCCTTCACTATTTACTCCTTGTTTTGGTGGATTTATGAATTGAAGGTAAAGAAAGCATACGTTTGCCAGGATTTAAGTATACAATCGTGGCGCAACTTGCTAATTCGTCGAGGTTATTTTTCTGTTACGAACCCTGCCAATAGGAAAATGATAGGGCATCTGATTCAAGTGGACATGTGCCTGACCTTTGAGTGGGAGGATTAGGTTCGATCTCTGGGTGTACCTTTGAGTTTTCTATATACGTGGGTCGTTCAATATATAAGTTTCCGTATGCTGTAAAAAATTTCATTTTTAAGATACATTAGACAACTATACATGTGTAGGAGGATCCTTCCTCACTTCTCCACATAATCCCCATAGAGATTCAGGCATTTGTCCAACCGTTGCACCAATTTGTCCATACCCTTTGCAAGAAAATCAGGGCTCTGGCTATTGAGCACTATTCTCACATTACGCTTCACTTCTTCATCTGTTTCGAAACGGTAACCTTGCAATTCAAACTTTAACACCTCAAAAGAGATGGAAATCACTCGGTGCTAAATCGGGGCTGTATGGAGGGTGGGGCAGCCGTTCCCACCCCAATTTTTCAATTTTGTGTTGTGTTTGCACTGCTGAGTGGGGACGAGCGTCATCGTCAAGAAGAATGACACCAGCTGACAGGAGACCTGGTCGCTTATGTCGAATTGCTTTTTTCAGTTTATCCAATATTTGACAATAACGTACAGCATTAATTGTTCTTCCTCGTTCCAAAAAGTCCATAAGCAGAACGCCCTTAGCATCCATGCTTCTGAACTCCTTATGACGCGAGCCCGCGTTTTCCGAACAAGAATTTACTTTTCGCCCTTGAGCGCATGCGCCTTCACGTCTGATAACGAATCGATTGTTGTTCCTTGTAGACGAAGGATGGCGCTGGTCAACCATGTGCTTCTTTTTAATGGCGTTGCTTTATATTTTATTTTATAGCACAGGGAAACTTATATATTGAACGTCCCTAGTACTTGCACTTGCCCAAACAAAGCTGATAGATTACTGCGTAAAACACGAACGAGTCTTTTCGTTTACAGATATTCTAAAAACTAGAAATATATAATACACTTTGTGCGTCTGTTTCTAGCTTCAGCCTACAGAGACTGCTGTCGGTGGTCCGTCCTCGAGAGAAAAGCCCGCCATTCTGCTAAGGTGGTTGGTACGTATCGTGCTGCGAAACCACGGAGGTATTTGTTTCGAATCCGGGGTCAGCGACTTATCTAGCATTTACCAATTATGGCGTGCACTGGATTTTTAAAAATGTTGCGGTATTTTTGTTACGAAATAATATAGACATAAAATGTCACTTTTGCGTGTTTTTCTATGAATGTTTGATATTTTCTTAATTTCAAGACATTGTTCACAATCATTGAACCTAATAATCGATCTTAGCCCATCAGTATGAACGAACATACAACACACTTAGGTCGGTAACTCCATAATGTAGAGTATAATCTGACACTTCAAAATTAGTATGAATAGTTCATGTGAATAACGAAGGTGTTTTTTTTGTTGGTAGGGCCTTTGTGTATCTTCAACGACTGCAGTTACACGATTTAGGTTGATTTTCTGAAGAACAATATCATTTTAATAATTTCTGCAAACATTTGTTGCATATATGTTAGAACATGTTAACCTTGGAAGGCTTAGCTACATACAAATCGTTTTGTGAAAATTTGTGGACATCCAACCTCCGTCACATGAAAATTCCAGAACAACAAAGGTATCCGATGATCCCACCTCTATGATTTACACCTTTATGTACATCGTTAATCTCATATTTATTAGAACTATTACACTTTTCACATGATTGGAATTATTCCAAAATGAAAACTGTGGTATATTTACCGATAACTTTTTAGTATGATTTTTTAATTTGTCTTCGATAAATATGCTCCCAAGGGGGGTTAATTATAGAATTGTAGAATATTCGTCTTGACGTCATCAGGCAGGACATTTTTGGAAGAGACAGTTGAATGCGCTTGGAAACCGGCAACAGATTTTCTGGCGTTAATGAAAGGGTAAGAAGCAGACTTCTTACAGGAGGAAAATTTTAGATATTTCATGCGTACACATTCCTCATATGATCACGACAATCATACTTTGAATCACGTCCGCAAAGACAACGCTTACTCTAATGTTTTCAATGCACTGTCCTATCTGTTTGCCGGAAATATGACGGCGGGCGTGATTTGTCGGGAAGTTGTTCGCTGAATATTATCTATTCTAATCTCATTGGTAAAAATATTCAGTATACTTTGTAGAATCTACCAATTGCAGATGAAATGATTGTTTGGTTGTTACTGAACAAGATCTCTCACCATTTCAGATACAAAGGGTCCATAGACTACAGTGGTTTGGTAAGGGAATAAAATCTTGGATAATAATAGTTTTCGGATGGGAGACGTGAGTTTGAAATAGAGGAATGCTGACAGCTGTTCATGACGTCATCACTAACATCACCCATAACTTGCACCACAAGATTATAAACTCGCTTTGTAACACAGTACATGCGGTAGATGGGAGGTTACGGACCTCGGTCATTGTTCCTTTATCTGTTGACCCACCAGGAAAACCCAACGACGCATAGGCTTGACGTCACTCAATGTTATGGAAACCAAACCCTTTCGACTATTTGCTTGGGATATTTCCTATTCAATGCATTCACAATTCAGAACTTATTATCTCTGGTAACACGTAACGTACATCGTGTGAAAGAAAAGGACTTGAAAACAAAAATAGAATGATGCTAGTGCCCCACTTGTAACTTTTGGTCTTCCCAGGAGTGCACATACCAGTGATCAAGGCCAAAGGCGCAGACTTCTGGAGGGGCAAGCCCCCCAATATTCGCTCTATCAAATTTTAGTTTAAACTGACGGAGATATATATATATAGTGTGTATCAAAATCATTGTTGTTTCTCTCTCTGATTTGATTTTTGTTATTTAGCGGCGTTTTTCTGCCACGTTTGGTTAATCGCGGCGATGAGGATGAGTGATGATATGATGAAATTAATGAAAGAACGCTCACAAAGAACACCCATGCCCAGGCCGAGATTCGAACACGAGACCCATAGCGTGCTGTGCTAACCACTCGGCCACGGAGATCTGATGTTGCTTTCGCCGAATCGAAGTTACTCATAAAATATAGATTAGAATTCAATTGAGCAGGAGACAGGTTATGCCAACTAAAGAAACGACTTTTTTGCCCTTCAGAAAGTTTGTCAATATTGCTCCTCGAAGGTCATGTGAAGTTGGTGTCACTGGTTGAAATCCAAATGTAAAGTGTATACCCAGTCGCGTTTAGCCTAACTGTGCATAAAGTGGACTTCTATCAAACTTCTACAAACTTGAACAAATTGCTATAACTGTTTCAGTTTTTCATTATCGTTTTTGTGGTTGTACGTGAATTAGCTATGTTATTTCAGGGAGGAAGATTTCTTCTACACATTTGGGTTGTGCTTTCCAGTTACTCAACGAAGAAATTACCTCCTGTGGATGCGTCAGATATTTCAGTCCTTCTCTTAATCTTTTACTATTGTAAAAGCGGAGTTGCTAACATGCAACCACGATCTTGCATATTTCTTGTGGTCTGCCTCCCGTAAGTTCACCTAACCGCATTGCAACCTGTAGGAGTCGAAGTGATGGGATTTTGGCAAGCTGTTAAAACCACATGACAGCCGCAGCCCAAGGACAGGGAACACCCGTCGCAGTATATTTAAACACTACATGGTTTTGCCGTAGTCTAGTGGTGATATCAATCATCTTTCAAGCAAAGAATATGTTTCAGATTTGGCCCTCGAGGCCGAAACATCTCGCTCTAATAAAGCCGATTTTATTATTATTATTATTATTCCCTACGGAAGCTCTGTGGATAAGATCGCACACATAAATTGTAGGTAAAGCCTCGTTTGTGGATAGCAGTCTTTTTGCAACAATTATTTACGTGCTGGTTTTGAAAAAAATGTGTTTACAAAATCATCTTCCAGTTTAAAATGATCAGTTGTGTAAAGTTTTATTTCATTGCAATAACAATAATTTATTGAACAGGAAGAAGAAACACTCTAAATCGACATAATTCTCCTTAATAAGACTCTCATATGAAGTACATTATCTACATTTCCATGTCATTTTTTTAGTAGATTTGAAATCTTTATACAGTACTAAATTCTGTCATTCAAATACTATTTTCCCGACTTATTAGAACATTATTTTTTCATATCTTATGAAATATTCCCTATTCTACAATAATCTGGTTAATATCATTGCATATAACTGTATTCGTTCTTGTCTTTGAAACTCCTTGTATTGATGGTGTTTCAAACCTGGCAGTATGTTGTACGCTACAAAGCAGTGGCGGCGTTTAGGGGGGCAGTTGTCCCCCCCCCCGCCACTTTTTGCCAGTTTCGGTGCCTTGCCACACCAACCCCCTAGCCCTAGTTTTGGAACCCAATCGCCGCCATTGCACAAAGTATATATATTTGAGATTAAACGAGAACAGAAAAAGACTTGCATGAATGCTTCTTATTGTTGAGACTAATGATTGTATTCTTATCATGCAATGATGATATTAGGACAAATGAAATTATTTGAGATATCTCACGTACAGCTTGGACGAAAGAATGTATTTCGGTGGGATGTGGTTAGGTGAGTCTCCTGGTTTTACTGGAATGATGCGGGCATAGTTTGAGATAAAGCCCGTTCAAACACCATTAGTCTTTTACCAGAGAAGTAAATAATCATGACCTACTTATCTTATCACTTCAGTATATGTACTTTCCAAGTGATATTCATATATCGTAAAATTCCTATTTTGGAAGTGGGCGAGGTTACACATATTTTTCTAGTGAGTCTAGATTCGCCTTCTGAGTAAACTACACCTCATTCTAAGCTACAGAGGATTAAGACGCACTATTTCCAGAAGCGTGAGTCGCGTATATAATTCCTAAGCACACAATGGTGCCAGGTTTGAACATAATAAAGTCACTTTGCAGGTGTTTCAACCATCAGAATAGAAGCATTGGAGACAATTCAACAATTTTAATAAAGTTGAAGAAAATTCGGTAAATAACTAACAAACAACCATACACCAGCTATTTACTTCGCCCTTGTTAATGTTAAACTATGAATAAGTTTACAGATGCAAAAGTACTGTTTCATAATGTGACAATTTACATTTTATACAGTGTATTTTTACATTCCTCTAGCGTGTAGAGAACACATCATATACCATATTTCATCCGTGTGTTTTCATTAGCCTTATTTTACTTCTTGATTTAAACGATAAATAATTTTTGCTGTAACCCTCTAATGTTCAATTGTTGGATTTTATGAGCTCATTCCTTTCGGCAAATATCACCATCAGCTTCCTTGATATTTCCCTAGGTCTTCATTGTAGATTCCAGTTTCCAAGTATATCTAGTGTATTATATATATTGGTTTTATGCAAGTAACAAAATAACCAGAAATGGTCAAAAAAAAAAAATCGGAATATGTTCAAAAAGACAGTAACTTTTTGTAAGGTTTACTACAGTTTTCGTTGTACATTAAAAAACTATCCAAAAGCAACATATTAATACGTACATAGAAAAATAAGTATCAAGGAATGTTGTGGAAATTATTTATTACTTTAAAAAAACACGTTTCATTTATACATACAAGTAATCATTTCAGTTTAATATTGAGCATTATTTATTCAACAAAAAATCTTCTTCCCTTGGTTGTAATCATATCCTCACTGAAATGAACAAAAAGAAGCACATTTAGATGTCAACTGAGCACAAACCATAAACAAATGAAATACTATTATACTTAATGAGTGAATGAATTGCATCGTGCTAATACAAACACAAAGTCTTAGCTGTGTTGGTTATCGTATTATTCATAATATGCTAGTACTGTTATAACCTGTTAGGTACAGTTATGGTATTCAAAATATTAAAATGCAGTTAAAATTAATCATGCTTCCCCGATGGCGTAGTAAAAAACGTCGTCGCCTTGTGATGAAGGAGTCTCGGGTTCGATACCTGGTGGAGACACATGATCCCACTTTGAACTGTCAGTCCAGTCCCAATCAGCCTATCTGTGCATAAACAGCAACTCAGCAACAAATAAATATTAATCATCTCGATCAATATCTTAGCACAAACATTTCCTTACGATGTAAACTATTTGATTATTAAAATACAATTCTGTCCGCATTAAGTTTATTGTAGCAGATTATGGCTTCGTATCTAAAATTTGTTCTTACCAAAAATAAACAATGTCTTCCGAACTACTGAAAGGGTATTATGTATATTTAAAATAACTTCATATAAGACCTTGATAGCAATTGTTGATCTATTAATATTAAAAAGCAGACACAATTTTTAAAACTTACCTTGGCCAGAATGTTGAGGTGTCTTAATAACCTAAAACGAATAGAATCAGTATTAGTGCTTTGACTCCTCAAAAGGAGAAGAAAATATTGCATTAGGGATATATTATCGAGGAAAATAACGAAACATTTTGTACAAAATATAGTAATATTACAATTTAGTAAATTTAAGGACACATTGTAACACTGTTTTTTTCGAAACTGAACGTATATTTAATGCAGTTAAAGAATATTACAATTTTTTTCTTTGCCTAGCCTTTTTGTAATTTTTGCATAACTCTTTCAATCAGATGTCATATGCAAGTTGTATGGCCAGGTGAGATTTATATGGTTTCAACAATGTTCCAAAACTAACAGTTAAAAATTAATATTTACTTACATTGTATGGTATGATTTTTCTCGTTAGGCGCACAAGACCAGAGATCGTGAGTTCGAATCGTGAGAAGGATTGGATATTTCTTTCTTTTCGTCATAAAGCGACTTTACTATGTCTGCAAGCTATTTCATAATCAATTACATCGAATTTTATCTACACCTTGAAGTTGTCTAACTTATTTCCGATTAAATAAAAATTGTCATCTATATATACACACTGCGAAGGTTCAATATAAGTAACAAATTAGCTTAAGTTCAAAAATATGTGTACCCAAACTTTTCATCACCAGTTCATTAGATTTTTCACCAAACCGTCCACAGAGGAGATGATTTTCTCTTGAACACCAATAGTACAAAACTATTCCGTACGAGCGTGTAGAATGTAAAATAAAAACTTCTGACAATGATGCCTAATAATAATGAATAATTTACGTCCACGTATCATTGAATTTACGGTCAGTGTAGACAATGTAGACGGTGTAATCTATGTAAACAACATGACAGAAGGTGCTGATCCAACAAATGGTGTAGAAGTAAATCATATTTATCCAGTATATCAATTGTTGAAGTGTGAGATGTATACCTTGTACCTCAGCGAGGAACAAACGCAACAACGGAAATACACCAGTGTTATTTGGAAAGACATTACCCACACTGCCCACATTTTAGCTTTTCCCTACAGTTGATGACTGAAAGAGAGTGCGAGAATTTCTTGTAAATAGGAGTATTTGTCAGCTCGATAGAAACGAACATCACATTAATTTCACAACAGCGCCGAAACTTAATTTAGTGTAGTTAACATTGTCTACACAGACTGTGTAAACTATAATCCATTGTAATCTACTCGTAGATTACGTGTAGATAACACACGTAGAAGTAGACACATAGTCTACACACCATAATGTCGACAGTGCATTACATACAATTAGTATTGAAGTGACATGCTGAAAAAAAACATGATTTTTCCTTACCTGTGCGTCCTGGTAAAACCTGAGGGCGGTTGCCATATCCTGGACGATTTATTCCTCCTAGTGGTGGACGATTTGCTTCACCGGGGAGTGTTACCGGTCTTCCAGGACGATTTATTCCTCCTAGTGGTGGACGATTTATTCCTCCTAGTGGCGGACGATTGAATTCTCCGGGAAGTGTTTCAGGATGGTTTGGACGATTTATTCCCCCAAGTGGTGGACGATTCACTTCTGCAGGGAGGGTGGAAGGTCTGCCTGGACGATTTGGATTTATTCCCCCCAGTGGTGGACGATTTACTTCTGCAGGGAGCGTCGATGGTCTACCAGGACGATTTGGATTTATTCCCCCAAGTGGTGGACGATTAAATTCACCACGTCGATCTAAAAAAATAAGCAAAATAATTTGAGCAGGTTTAAAGAACCTATGCAGAAATGAGTTACAAAATGATTTGACAATATAAATTGAAAATAAAATAGGTTTTAAATTCTTTCATTTGCAATAAATACCTAATTCCGCGTGCCTTTGCGCATAGATTCAGGCGACATTGAACCTTTGACTCTTATCAGCAAAGACTGCAAGGACATTTCAGAATATTTTTCTCGTTTCTAAAAACCTCTATGATATTCCAAATGATGAAGAATTGCATCTGCTTAGAATTTCTTCCAGAAGATCCAAGTGAATCTTCATTTTGTTTACTTTCGCTGTTGTCTTGATAATTATAAAAGCTTTGTTTATATTACAACAGTCAAAGTAAACTACATGTAAATTATCTTGAATGCTTTAAAAGGATTTATAAACAGACACATACGTATCGTATTTTTCAGAATGGGAAATATCATAGCGGCTTTTCGAAACGAGAGAAATTTTCGAAAATAACCTTACGGAAAGAAACCAAAGGTCCAACAGCAGCTTAACATAATTTTTAGTAGAAATGTACTATTTCTTACCGAATTAATCATTTTCTGTTTTCTGATGTAACATTGTTGAGTTTATAAAAATATACATATAATTATTTACTGCAACAGCATTTAAGTTGTGATTTTTATCGTTACTAAAAGTAGTATGTAATTTGTAGAAATTGTACTACAAATGTTGTTGGTAAAGATAATCTATAATTACTTACATTGTCCAACGACTAGTGTTGTGCATATCACTAAGAATAAGCAGAGAATGGATTTCATGTTTTCCTGGCTTTAAATGCTTTCCTGTGAAAGAAAAAATAAGAAAATGTTATTACCGATAATAACTACCCCACTATTCTCTGCAATAACTGGCAAATGCTTTGTCCTGAAGTTGTGCTGAAGTTAACACATACCTTAAAGTTTCCTGCCTGGCTACCTAGCTAAGCGTAACTCGAAAATGAAAATGAGAGATTCATTACGGTGTTAACAATATACGAGTACAATGGGAGAGTTACTTTTGTATTGGTAGACATTTTGACCTTTTTAACTTTTCTGTTGCGATATTCTACTTTAGGAATGACTGTGTTCTTAGTACAGAGTGCTTTCAACTTGTGGAATTGGTGTTAAAATAGCTTCGAAGGAAATTACTTTGGAGCTAGAATAAGATGGACTATACAGGTGTCTGTGACTTTGACTGTTTTGGAATTTTCATGTGACTTTCAATGCGAATAAGAAAGTGGTTCTTAAGATTAAGTTATCCACATATTTGCAAGGAAAGCTCTGCTGTAGTGTTGCGCTATGCTATGCACACGAAATGCATGTCACAACTGAACACATGAAATCGCGTACAGAAATTTTCTATTAAGTTGCTTTCTTCGTCGTATACAATGATCCCATTTACAACTTAAAGTAATAATTATACTTTTGCTTGTTGTACATTACATATGTTTTGATACAGCAACTCTTCGATACAACATCTTTATATTGCAACATTGTTGTTTTACTATCCGTTGCTAAGTTCACACACGATGTTGATGCTTGAGTTACGATAGGTGCAGAACGAAGTAAAATCCTCACTTAGTGCTCCTGAGAAACGATCCAGCAAATATATTGTGATCACAATATAGGATCGTTCACAGCACAGTAAATGTATCATATCACAATAATATAGGATCTTTCTCAACACGGTATGTATTGAATCAAAGTACCACACACCTACCTTGCACAGCGTCTTAGGTAGAGCAACACTAAAGATGTGCACCTGGTCCTAGAGGTGCGAAGATAGGAAATAAAAAGAAGCGTGTTTGGTATTCACTTAAAAAGAGAACCCCGCCATATCATTTCCTTCGAAAGGTTATCGTTTTTCCCCCTGCGGAAACCACAAACACTCCCCCCACCCTCTCCCTCCACAACGTCCTCCAATCGGACCGAGCCTTTAGTTTGCATTGTGGTCAAAACTAACACTTGGAAGAGCTCTGAAGAGATGTGCAGAACGTCGATTTCCGAAGGTTATTCCTTTTCAAGTGTGGACTTCTTTCGCAAATACTTGGACTCTGGAAGCTTGGAGTTAGCACATTCTTACTTTCACTGCCGTACACAGACATTACGTGATGCAATGTTTAACACAGGGTTTTCCTTGGAAGCCCAAATGCATAGTCATTAAGTGAACGTCTTTTACACGGTACTCTCAAGTGTTTCGTGAGAACTCCTTTCAGAGGCTGTCATTTTTCTCCGTAGCATCAAACTTCCTTTCCTCAATAATTTAGATACTTTTGTAACCATCCAAAAGATGATTAAAGTTCATAATGCCATTCTGGAGGCTTCTAGCAGTAAAATTTTAAAATTTCCTCAATATTACTTTGGGTACAGCCCAACATGCGGTCCTGAAATTATTTCCTTCATTAATATTGTAGATGCTTTATCACGAAAACATCTGGGCGAATTAAAGAAATGTGGTTTTACTATAGTATATGTAAATCGAAAAATCGTAGTCAAACAACTGAGTCGATGCTGTAAGACAAAATAAACAAAATCGTAAACTGGAAAATTAGAGAAAGTCTGATTTTATGAGAGAACTATACCTTGAAAAAGGACGTATTTAGTGGGGGATTCAGGGGGTCCGGACGCCCCCCCTTCCCACCCGAAAGACTTATTAAGTACGAAAATTAAATAATGAAAATATATCCGTTTAGCATTTGTTGTATAATTTCTTCTGAACTAATTGGAAGACAAAGATTTTGAGATCATACGGCTTTGAAGGACAGGAAGGACGTGATGAGGGGGGGGGGGAGGTTTAGGGGTCCGGACCCCCGAAAGACTTACCAAGTACTAAAATTAATTATTGAAAATATTAGCATAACGTTTGTGAACACCTGCACACCGGAGAACAAAAAAAAGTAACGTTCTGAAATAATTCCTACTCATAATCGATGATTAATAATTTCCTCTGAACTTTTTTAAAGGGAAGAATTATATCGGGACCATACGGCTTTGAATGACATTACAAAAAAGATTAATGTACACTACTACTAAAAAAAATATGCATAAAATATTAATCAGAAACTTACTTTTCTCCAACTACATGTAACATTATTTTTGTTATTCGATAATTATTCAATTATTTTACCATTTGACATTAATTTCATTGTCAGACCACTTATTTTTATGTAAATTATTCCGATCTTAACTACACGTAAGCTACATAATGAATATATAACTATTCTTATACAGTCCTTTACCTATTCGTGTAATAATACTATAATATTAATTTATGTACTGTAATTAGTATTAATTTGATTTAATGTAATTATTTTAATTTAAACATTATTATTACCATTATTATTATTATTATTCCTCAGACACTTGGTTCGGACCCCCCCCTCCCCCCGAAACATATTTCTGGATACATGCCTAACTAGGAGCTTTAAATTCTAAGTAAATTTTGATAGTCATATTTCAAAAGTTTGGAGAAACTTGTTTAAGCTCATTTTGTGCTCATGTAAGTTCATCGGGACTGGAACATGCAGTTCGAGGCACTGGAAAGGAATCGAACCCAAGACCTCACGACTACGAGGCTTCAAAATTTAAAACGATGGTTATTTTAAACTCTGATGTTATTATGATGTGAGTGTTCTCGTTCTGATCTGACGGACTCGCTCAGTAGTAAAAGCTAAGAGCTCAACAAAATTATCATCAAATCATTTGCTTTAACAATCCCTGTAGCGCAGTGGAGCCAATATCGTGAAAACTGAGACTGTTTGACTCCATTACTTTCTACTAGACACAATAGAAAGTAACAAAGAAATTGGCATTTAGTGGTAAACGTTTACCTTGTACGTTGTACGTGACAAAATATATATGAGTTACATTGTGAAGCCTCTGAAATTTGTTTTAAAAGATTAGATTTTTTCACTGATAAAAAGATTTTTTTAAATTTACTCATCATTTTGAAAAATTGATTCAAATGTGATTTTTTAGTGGCTCCATACCAGTGACATCGAGAGAGGATTCCGTTTGAGTGGACTGCTTTGGTAGTCACGGATACCAAGTTCCTCTATTTTCAAATTTCTTTCTCTCTCTATTTGTTCCTCTATTTCTCTAGCTTCTTTCATTCATATCGTTCTCTCTCTCGTTCTTCGTATGTTTTTTAAATCCTTTTCTCTTTTATATTTATTTCTATCTTCCTGTTTCCCTTCCTTTCTTTCTCTCTTTATTCTATCGTCTGTTTCTTTGCTTTTATTTTCTTCTCTCTTTCTCGTTCTTTTACATCCTATCACTTTTTATGTTCCTCCGTGTGGGCGCGCGCTGGCGTTTCTTGCTCTATTATAGCCTATTTTGCTCTATTGTAGCCTAAATGATTCTATTTCCTCACGGTAGGCTGTTTGAGTAGGATAAGACAATTTCAGATTGGGCCCCTTCGCAAAGCCAATGGTGATGCTTAATGCAAAAGAAATATATCTTTTTACATGTATTTGAAAGTTTCATGCTTATATCGTAAACTACATCAGTAATCGAACTAAAAGACAATTGATCATAAGGGATTCGATGATTACTACCATCAGGCAGGACTGTAGGCCCCGTCCCAATAGAGTTTTGCATAGTTTAGTTAATATGAAAACATGCAAGGAAGCAAGAGTTTAAAAGAATTCCTATGGATTTTCATTTCCCAAAAGCATCGTAGTAATCATTACTAGAGATACCATATCAAATTGTATCGGTTGCAGGATAATAAGAGGTGGTACAGCCAAAGACAAAGATTTTGTCCATCCTTGTTCTCATTAAAAAAAAAAAAACATTCTACATCTTGTGTTATTTTAAGGAATGGAATTCTATTGATACAAAGCATATAATGTTCAATTTTACGTTTAAAAAACTTAATTTTCTGATTACATAACGTGTATTTTAATATTCTCATGTAATTCTTGAAAATTTAAAGCAAAATTCTTGGTAAATTTATGCATACAATTGGAGTAGAATAATTACACACTAATGTTGATCAATATTTTTTGAACAGCTTTAAATTACTAATATTTCCAAGTATCGGTATCAATGGGTATCGGTGAGAGTATCGGTATAGGGTGAAAGTGGTATCGGCTCAACCCTAATAGATAATCATCTCATTATGAAAAGCAGACTGACTGGACAATTCGCCTACTATTACTTTTGCTGTTTGGTGTACCGATACAAGGCTTAAGTAGTGTCCCAGACTCTGGAAATTTTACCTAAAATAAAATTATTTTGAAACTTATTCACAAATACTAAACGGATATGTACCTGATTACTTATACTTCTGACAATGATGCGTAATAATAATGAATAATTTACGTCCACGTATCTTTGAATTTACAGTCAGTGTAGACAATGTAGACTGTGTAATCTATGTAAACAATATGGCAGAAGGTGCTGATCCAACAAATGGTGTAGAAGTAAATCATAATTATTCAGTATATCAATTGTTGAAGTGTGAGATGTATACATTGTACGTACAATGTCCATCACCATGTTCGTGCACTTTATTTGACCCAATAAGAGCTTCAAGAATTAAAAGAAAACTCAAAACAAGCTGCTGACCACTTCTGCACCAGCATGAGCCATTTGTTATATTTATCGTAATTGAAAGCTTCATCATTGTTGGTAAATGTGAAGCTGTGCACTGTTATTTAGGTAAGGTAAGGGGCTGGACCCCGTATAACGTGGCGGGTGCAAAATAGTTTTTACATGCTGACGCACGCAAAAATTCAATGTCAAACTAAAGATGAGACACAACCACATAGATCTCCTCACACACGAGGCTCCGTCAAGTCTCGTCTCATTTCTGTTATTTAGCGTCACTTTTTCTACATCTTTGGTTAATCGCAACGATGAGGATGAATCAAGAACAGATGTAGTGAAAGAACACAATAACACACCCATGACTTAACAAGATTACAATCATTGAGGAAGTTAACCACTACGCCACTTAGGCCGGCTCGTATCGACACCATACCAAGACCTAAGCCATCATATTTTCCGGAAGATTAGTAGCTTTCAACACTGGGTCAGTTGCGGAGTCACGTAGCCTAATAAACAGGAAATCCGTATTGAGGAAACGACAGGAAGTGACATTTGCAAATTGTTTCTTATCGCAGGAAGAAGCTATTTCTGTGAATCGCTTTATGCTACACCTCCTATCAAACCACACAGTATCTCAATTCCGCTCACAGGATGTTTACCGATTGTAACTTTTTGCCGAATTATTTTCTTTGACTTGACGTGATTTAGGGCCTGGAGTGATCGTGAAAATTCATTCTCGACGTGTTAAGCATATAACGTCAAATCAGTTGTGTAATTAGGGGGTTTGTTGAAATTGAACTCCGTCCGAAATTATTTTGTGAAAAACACAACCTCTGCATAACTAATGATTGAAGGTAGAACTCAGGAGCTCTCCGATGGCGTAGTGGTAATCGTCATGTAATGAAAGGGTACCGGGTTCGATCCCTGAAGATGGCATATTACACAGTGGTTCTACTTCCACAATAGATATAAGTCCGAGCCCTATAAACCTATCAAATCCAAAAGTGAACTTAAAACATACTTTGACCTGAGGTAAAAGTCATAGATGTTACTGGGATGACAATACTTCACACAGTCAATAATATCCCCCCCCCACCAAGGCAAAGTTTACTCACTTTATGTCCAGATGGGCTAATCGTGGAGTTGACATGTCGGAAATAATCAGCTAAAAATGTCAAATAATCTAAAACAAATTACAGCAGAAACTTTCTCAGAGTTTCAGTTATTCAAAGATAATGCATAATCCTACCAACCGAAGTTTTTTTTAATATTTTATAAATGCATGTAAGGATACGTTAAACATGCATTTTACTGTAATTTCTAAGAACGTCCAGCAAGAATGTAGGAATAAATTAGTACTAATATATTTACAATCACTTTGTCATGTTTAAACTCAAATTTGTCACACTGTGATTCTAAGGAATATACATAAAGTCAGTACAGAATTAAAGACATGGTGATTTCTACTCTCATTAATATTTTTTTTAAAAATAAATTCAGCATGGGAAACAATGTACCGAACAAAAAAGTAGAGGCGTTTTTGTTGTCGTTTTGGGGGTTTTCCATTTGCTATTTTTCTCATACATTTAATCAGTGGTGACAGTGGCGGCGTGGAGGGGGACAGTTGCTCCCTTCTCCCCCACTTTTGACCCCGCACTACACTAAACCATATCTGCCAAGTTAAGTAATCTGTCCTTGTCCTCCCTGTTTTGGCACCTTGCTCCCCTAGTTTTGGGACACAAACGCCGCCACTGAATGGTGTTATGGTGTTCGAGGTGTTAGAGGACACGGCGGTTGTGGATATCTTGCATCAAAAGTCAACCCATAGGCTTAGTCTCAAGGTTCAAGACCATGAATAGTCTTTTCAAATAACCACTCAAGAACAGGCATTACATCACGGCACTCAGCGGATGTTCAATACACATACAGGAAGTCATCTCTAGACAAAATACTATAACCCAATCATGAGTACCTTGGCAAGCTCATATGAGCTGAAAAGTTTAAACCAACTTTTGAAATTATACTTGTACGGTAGGGAAGTAAAAAATTGGAAAGTCCACTATTGAAAATCAATTATTATTACTTAAATTTTATTACAATATGCATGATTTTGAACGAAGTAAACTCATGATTTCCATACATGTTGGATACGATTATTAAGACTTGCCTTTGAGAGAAGTGGATCAATATTGAAGTCGCTTATAACGATTTTTTATTAAGTGAAGGATAGTAGCAATGTATGTCAATGGGTGATATTCAACTTGATGTCATCACGCAGTGTACTCTGGGAAGAAATCGGGCAATCAGATTCGCGTGTGTTAAGGAAAGCGTATGAGAAGATTGATTGAATTGGCGTTTTAAGTCCACTTTATGCACAGTAAGGCTAATCGGGACTGGACCTACAGTTTAAAGTGGGATCCGAACCACTATGTCCCTCCAACGTATGAGAAGAGTTCTTACAGTGAGAAAATTTGCATTTCATCACTTTACACACTTCTCACGGTTTCTGTACGTCTTTGGAAAAGGTACAAAATACACATTCTTCACGTGATCACGATAGTCATACACTTCGGCAAAGACCATACGTACAATGCTTACCGACATGTTTTCAACGTAGGATCTAATATGTGTTGCCCGAAATATGGCGCAATGAATTGTGGGGGAAGTTGATAGCTTCCTACTTCAGCGAGTACTGAAAATATTCGAGCTTTTTCAAGTTTTTCTGTGCAATACCATAAGAAATATAAACTCTGACTTAAATTATACAAAGGCCTTTGCCAATCACGTCATGTAACCCTTACTGTAAGAACACTTACGTCAAAAACAAATGAAAGACAATATAAATTAAATTGTTTATTTGAGAGGGAAATGTAAAATAAGATGTATACAAAATATACAATTCAGAACAGAGTTTGGGTACATGATTTAATACATAATATGTAACACAACAATAAGGAATGCTTTTAGTAAAAATTAATTATCATGTGGCTCGCACTGTCCAGGCAGAGGCATTATCTGTTTGTCATCGTATGATCATTTCAACCTAGAATGGAAAGAAATAACAGGTTATTATAATGAATTATGTAATTGGCTTCTTAAGTATACAATATTTGCAGAACATTTGCTTTATATTACATATATAAAAATGCAATATGTCATTACAAAAAAATATATAGATCTTTGGATCGTTTGTAGTGGCTGGACCAACGGTCAGCAGAAAAGCAACTTATCTTTCTATAGCATCTATGTTTATGAAATGTGTCACAGGGTGGCGCTACTCAATGACCCTGTGTAATGGGATTCCGAATCGCCGTAATTGATTTACTTGTAATCTTGGCACACAATAAATTACAACACATTAAAAAATCTACAGAGCATTCCCTGACATTCGCTACGAGACTCGGCGGCAAGCGGCCCGGTGTCAGAAAATGTCTTTCCCGATGAACGGGTTTCAAGTTTCAAAATTTCAAATTTTCAAATGCTTAATTAGAATCATCATTGTACGACGTATAAAGAATTTGTAAAATAATGAACGTGTCTTATGTTTTACAGGTAAGGCCACTTGGACAAGCCATGAACGAAAATTCAGTGAGACATCAGAGGCAGTGTTGGGATCGAAGCAGTGATATTTGGTAAGTACTGAGTTCTTTGGAGATTCAATGTTATCGAAAGTATTTGTGTTTTAAATGTGTGGGATATAATGTTAAACGACAATTATTTGAAACTATTTCTTTTTTGGAAAATGCCCATCAACATGGATGTCGGGAGGAGTCTGCCGAATCGCGTGCAAATTGGCATCTCTCGTTTCAAATTACTAAAAAGCAACAACAGGAACACCAATTTTGTGTATTCAGCATTAAATTACACCATTTAAAAGAAACAACAATTAAAAAGTGATAAACGCTATATTGGAAAACACTGAGAAATCATGCTTCGTACTGTCTGTATTTTCCTTACCATGTCGGCCTGGGTACACCTGTGGCCTGTGGAAAGAAGACCCGGGTCCCGGACGATTGATGTGGGCAGGCAACGTCTGACGGCCCCCTGCGATTGGACGGTAAACCATACCTGGAAGGGTCTGAGGCCTAGCTGGATAAGGGGCCGGACGTCCTGAAAAACAATATATATTGAAAGTCGTCAGAACTTAAGGTTATATTATCATGAGTATATGTATCACAACGATAGAAATTTGTACTGACTTGGAGTTTGTGTCCAAACTTTCAGTCGTGGTTAAATTTTAAATTCATGCTCGAAAAATAACATGACGATAAGGATGTCGTTGAGTTGACAAATAATTAATTTGTAGCAAGGTGGAATGCATAGAGGTTGGCCGGCGAGACAATTTATTTGTATTTTTTTTTTTTTTAATTTCACGTCACATTTCTGCCGCTTTTGGCTAATGGCGAAAATGAGGATGAGTGATGATTGGAGGAAACTGATGAAGAGACTGCGATTCTTTATTTGTGTTCGGGTATTTTCATGTGACGTATCTATGCACAAAATGGCAGTTGAGAAGTTCAGTTTTTTTTGTTTCTTTTACCAATTAAAGCTTTCCAAGAACACATCAATATTAGCTTACGCATACATGGAAAATTAATTGAACATAAAACTGCTAAAATTATAATAATGTTATTCTTCAGAAACTGTGGGGTCTCCACGTTCCTGTTGGTGTTAACGGAGACAATAGATGACGCTTTGTAGATGTACCTAGATTTCTGATGAATAATAGTATTATAAATTCAAAATGTTTTTCGGTTTTTTATGGTGTAATTCATCAACTTATAACAAATATTTCTCTACAAAGACATAGTTGGAAAAATCCCTTCGGAACTGTAGTCCTGTTTTTCCATTTGTGATCCTCTAAACTAATTACTTCTTACTGAACCTAAGAACCCAATCGTACTTCACAAGATATACCAGAATCGTAGTATTACAAGAAGTTATCACTAGGTTCAGAATCTTTTAATACAATTCTTTACAAGATAGAAGATGTTACAGTTCAACAGTGCTTTGTACTTGAAATGACAGTTTTCGTAGAGTCCGGAGCAACAAGCCCGATTCTCAAATTCATTCAGTGCAGTATGAGAATAATAATTTTACAAATACAGTACAGTAATCACTGTAATAGTGATGTATTTTCTTGACCATGTTTCATTCTCGTACACTTTTCTTTATCCTTGTAATGACAGTAACAAGGAACCACCTCTTAGCTACCCAAGAATCATGAAGTTCCGCTACATCAGTACGCACTCTGTCCTCGCCAGTGGACTTGCCTTGTCAATTGTATTTCTTTTCTGCGGGGGAGGTGGGTGGGGGGGAGGTTCAGTGCTAATACTTACGACATAATTCGATATCGTGTGCTATCACTTCCGCTAATGAAAGCAGCACTAACATTCGTTCATTCGTTGCTGAAGATGGCACTTTACAACAAAGTTTTTCACTTTCAATTACTCCTGAAGACACGCATTAACAGTGTATTCTTTATAATCTGTGCATGAAGATAAAGATAACTAACTGGAACACAGACATAAGAGAATAATTACTTACTTTGAGCGTATGCCATGGTAGCGAGTAGCGTCAGAAGAAGAAACAGTAAGATCCTCATGATGTATTCTGTTTTTCTGAAAGGGAAGACGATTAAGAACGAATTACTGACTTCTGTGGATATAAATAGGTCTCTATTAATAATGATCAAGAGTTTTGATTATATAACATATTGTACATTGAGAACATTATCAAAGAGACAATACTATTATCTTATCACGGAATCTGGCGAGCGATTATTAATTGCGTAATTATTTTGGATGAGGGATGACTTATCGGAACAATATTTGGGCATCTTTCTTCTTTTTTAGAAGATCTGAAGCATTCAGAAATTCAACCCCAACTTTCCACCGAAATATATCAAATTATAAAGATGCGTATTATGATGAGAAATATCTATATAGACCCATATATATTAAACATTGATTCAAGTGTTTAATTTTCTTGTTTTGCACTCTGTAACTGATGTCAAAATTAGAAATGTATAATTTGATTTCTACTGACTATGTCAGTGATTACCCTATCCATAAAGTGAACAGCAGGCATTTTGATTTTTAACGCTTTAAAATAGGGGATGGAGGCATGGAATTTTGGTGGTGTCTTAGTTTTGTTATTGTGGGTGGAAAGTATCTCTATGGCCTTTGAAAAGTTTGCCTGAAAAATGACGTCCGTAACATATTATCACGATTTGTTCTTTACATTTTCACTAAATTGGTCCGTAGTTTCGCTTGCAAGGTGATCCGTGATTTACCTGAAAGTTCCTTTACAGTGTAAACCGAAGGATGTGATGGTTGGAATATTTTCTAGGCTCAGAAAGGGAATTTCCCGGTGTTTGTTACTTTCTTTGAGTTTTGATTTTGGCGCACTTTATGCACAGAAAGGCTAATTGGGACTAGACCTACAGATTAAAGTTGAATCCGAACCACTATGTGCCTCCAGGGTATCGAACTTGGGACCACTTCATTGTTTTTAATATGTAATGCTAGTAGTAGGGTTTTTTCTTCGCCAGTTCTTCGGAGTACTGGTTCGTGGTGGACGGTTATCCTTTATGTATGTGACAATAAAAATGCATTCTTTTTCTGACACTGTTAATGTACTCTAACGAAAAGTTCTTACTTTTATTATTTTTGTAGGAGAAAGTGTTATGTATTGTTATCACATGTACCAGGTGGTTATAATTAAAGTGAGGGTGTTCAGAGTGGTACAGCACGGGCTGTAATGAGAGTAGCAGTCTGAAACTTCGTAGATATGCTAATGAAGCAATGCGCTCGCGAATTATGAAGAAGAAAAAATAGTTCCAATTCTCGCCACCAGGGTAAAAAATGGCGCTGTAAGCAGTAAAAACGTGGTATAGTTACAGGAAAAATGCACTATAAATCGCTACAATTTCACCATTCGAATTACATGAACATTACTAAAGGAAAAAGCAACAAGCGTCACCAACAACAACCAGGGAGCTCACACAATGGTTAGGCAATGTCACCGATTTTGACGTCAGAGTTACGGAAAATTCCACGTTTTGACTGCTTACAGCGCCATTTTTTACCCTGGTGGAGAGAATTGGAACTATTTTTTTTCCCATAATTCGCGAGCGCATTGCTTCATTAGCATATCTACTAACTTTCAGACTGCTACTCTCATTACAGCCCGTGCTGTACCACTCTGAATACCGTCACTTTAATTATAACCACCTGGTATTATATTGAATTATTGTCTTAAATTGCCACTAAATAAACCAGCCAATAATCACATTGCCTTTTACAGTTTAAATTATGTGCTAATGTGGGTTAATGAATTAATTTCGTATAATTCTTCGTGGCTGTAAAGCATACAACTGTTCGGAAGATTTTTTCTCTATATTCTCAATATACGTACGGGTCTCGTAACAATACATTACACTAGCCACACGACCATATCTCCCTTGGTCACTACATATTCAAGGGCGATTGAACTTGACTGTAGGTGGAGAACAGAGATCTTTAATGCCCCTTCGCCTTTAGAAAAGATAGTGTCAGTGTTGCTAACCGCGCTGAACTCTTTTGCGGAGACAATAAGCATCTTATTTCACCAGAGGATTTGAAATTATCAAACATTATGTTAACAATGCATAAGGATCCTATTTTCATTACGTTTATCTTATTCAAGTGTTTAATATTCTCAAAAGACTGAAATGTAAGATGAACAAAAGAAATAGACTATTATTTCTTTATCTGTTTCTTTCTTCTGTCGAGATGGAAAGATGTTTTCCTTCTCTTACAACAGTGAGAGAGAGAGAGAGAGAGAGAAGATAAATAAAATTGGAAAGAGATCTGAATAAAGAGAAGAGAGAAATTAGGAGGGAGAGAGGTTGAGGTAAAGAGGAAGTAGGGGGAAGAGTGAAAGGGTTATAAGTAGAAAGGAGGGAGGGAGTACCAAAGATGAAGATGATGAGTGATCTAAGAGAACGGAAACGAACCTACAGAAACATGTGCAACTTTTCGTACCAAAATGACACGACAAGCTTCACTTGTTGCTTCGGTCTGTTGGTTGCGCATGCGCGGTGAATGTTTTAGACTGGAAATTCGTGATTTTAACTTCTTTCCCAAATTGGTCTCTGCTTCCCATCACTCACAAAAGAATGAATATTGTGTGTCCGCTTTAAAGATACTCACGTCTTAATCTGCTCAACACAAGCACGCTGTCTGCAAATGCAACAACCAGCGTCGCTTCTTAGGTGTCCAGATACGCACTTGGTCTTCAATGGAGGAAGGTCGCAAGTAATAGTGTTGTATAATCCTCCGTGCACAGCACACGCCCAAGAGCTTTTATAGAGTCCTGGGGTTTTCCGTTTTCTGACGCTGGCACTTATTGACCGAGAACTCCTGCGAACAAAAGAAGAACGTCTTCGGAAGGATTATGTCCATGTTTGCATTGTTGCTTCTGACAACATAGTGTGACCTCGTAACAGAGCGTTTCGGCATGAAGGTTGTATCCGATCCCAAACACTACTATTTAGAAAAAATGCGTGGGTTCTTCTGTATTTTCCAACCCTCAACACACTTGATAATCGTGAATCGAACCTTTCTTTCCATGGCATAATAAATATTAGCTGTTGTTATGTAATATTGAACAAGTTCCAGGAAATTCTACATAGGTGTTATGGGATTGACTGGACCTTGAACTTTTTTTCCAAACACATACCCAGTTGTAAAAAGCGATGAGGATTCTTTTATAAACAATGGATCTGCTTAGGATTTTCTCCCAGAGTCAGACGACTCCTTTTGCAATAGGGAATAAGTCTAATTTAGTAACTATTGCAAATATGCGGAGAATTAAGTTTGCAAGTTGCACAAAATTCATTAACTTGCTTTGATAACGTCATGATCAATTGAAGTGTGTTGGTTATTCTCAATGTGGTGTAATTACGAGTATATAAGGTAGATTCATCGAATTTGTACTGAACACGATAGTTGACGTCACATAGAAGTATTAAGAAATTCTGAAGAATAATAATACGAAATTTTTAAGTTTTGTTCATGTTATTTCTCATATACGCTATAATGAAAGGTGAATTTCTTTTGTAAAGTACTAAATGGGCGAAAGGAACCCAGTAACTGTCATTTTTTGTAAATTTCGAAAACATCCCAAATACATGTCAAGCTAATACGCTCATAATAATTCTCTGAATGTCAGTGACAATGTTTTTTGCTTATTAGCATACAATGTTAATTTTACATTGTCTAGTGCTTTACCTAATTACTAATTCTATCACCTCTTCTCTCGTCTTCAGGCGGTGTTTTTGCCGAAGTGGGGATCGAACCTACGACAGCCATGGCACCAAAAATACAGTGTTTTCTGATCCACTTATGGTAGTCAGTGGCGTGCCCAAGGCGGGTTGATGAAGGTTATAACCCCCCTTTGGCCCAGTATTTCTAAAAAAAAGAACATCAAATGCAGGAAAAGATGGCAAAATGAAGGCTGGCTACTAAAAAATGTATACGTAACCCCCTCCTTTCCATAATCCTGGGCACGCCACTGATGGTAGTGTTTCTATTCTACATGAAGATGGCTCATAGGGTTTTTGAGTTATGAAGGTTGCTTCTTTGATTTTCCTCAGTTTCCAATTGCCTTCTTTGTTATTTTGTTCTACTAAAAATCACCACAGAACCAGTGGCGTGCCATAGATTTTCGAAAGGGAGCGGTTACGTATTTTTCTTGCCTTTGGCGTTCTTTTTAGAAATACTGGGCCAAAGGGGTGTTACGACCCCCCCCTTGGGCACACAACTTTACAGAACCGAATAACACTCACGGTTGAAGCCATCACCATAGAGTAACTGTTCCTCTTTATTAAGACGACATACTCCTGAATAGACACTGGCTTCTACCAACAAGAGGGTACTTATACTTAACAACATATGCATGGGACGTCTCGAACAGACAGCGCTCACCCAAACCACCAGTGGAACAATATAACAGTAGGGGAAGGTAGCACAGTACCGAACGCCTAAGGTGTGTAGAATAATTTTCAGATATTTTATTTTTATTGAAAAAGAAACGATAGATACACAAGTTACTTTTTAGCTATCACGAACACAAATGTTAAGACGCAAAGAAGTGACAAAAGTAAGTGGTTGAAAATCAAGTCAAAATTTACAGATTTGCAAAACAGGCTCCCAGCACCGGACAGCAAACATGGAGTCATTATTATCAAGATTAGGATATATAACAAGTAAGCAAATTGTTTTCTCTTGTAAAATCACTCCTACACCAGTAGCGCACCACTACTGACTACTACGCAATGGCGCAGTGGTATCACCGTCGCTTTGTAATAAAAGGGTCCCGGGTTCGATACCCGGTGGAGGCACATAGTAGTTCGGATCCCACTTTAAACTGTAGGTCTAGAGCCGATTAGCCTTACTGTGCATAAAGTGGACTTAAAAGACCAAATCAATCAATCAAAACGTGCGTGTCTACATTTTTATTGCTGTACGTGAGTGAAATCTAGCTCGGATACAGAGAAATAGTTACTGTCCGGTACTGTGAGCTGTCCGGTACTGTACAACTCTACCCTACTACACAAAGAAACAATTTTCAAACTGAGGAAAATCAAAGAAGCAGCCTTCATAGCAGTGACCCAAAACCTCATTGTGGAATTCAAGCAAAGTGGTCCTCTCCTCCCAAAATAGAAAAAGTAGCTTAAGCGGGGCAAGTTGAGTTGTTTGTTAGCGCATCCAATGAGCAGACACCTGTGTGACGAAGGTTCAGCAAAAAATAAATGTGTTCACTCGAAACGTCGATTTAGAATAAGTATAGTTTGAAACACTAGGTAATGGACAACGTCCAAATAACATCGCATGAATATAAATCTTTGTATAAAGAACATGAAGACGGTAATATTGATCTAAATGACTTTGATACTTCCCGACTTCAAAAAGTGGGGCCTAGAAGTGAGTCAGGTTATATACTAACGTGTTCAAGATCAGAAGGAAGCCCTTGACATTGCACAGCCTGATCATCCTGAATTTCATTAATAAATGGGGTAACTAATGTTTTGTCTTTCTAAAACTCGACAACCATCCCTGAATACAATGCCAGTTTCTGTTCAGAGCTTGCGATTTGAGCCACTGAGTGGTATGAAGCTTCTACGTGCTGTTTGCTCTGGAATTCACTCGACAATCGCTTAGTCAGCGTCAACACTTATCTCCTCCAGCCTTTTCCTCTAGTACACACTTCGCAAGGCCATGGAACGTGAAATGAAGGGCGCTACTTCATCTGACGTGGGAGAACGCCCCGTTTCCACGAAAGACAGTCGACAAGAAACGGACTGTCTTCAATGTGGGACAGTGTCTCCCTGATAGTGAGCCCCCGTGGCGGAGTGGTTAGCACAGCGCACCAGGGGTTCCGGATTCGAATCCTGGCTCGGACGTGAATGTTTGTGATCGTCTGTCCTGATGAAAAATGAGAATTGAGAGAAATCGATATTTAAAAAAAAAGATAGAGTAGTGGTAACGTCGTTGCCTTGTAATCATAGGGTCCCGGGTTCGATACCTGGTAGAGGCACATAGTGGCTCGGATCTTACTTTAAACTGTAGGCTCAGTCCCGATTAGCCTATCTATGCATAAGGTGGACTTAAAGCAAAACTGCGAAAACATCAATCTGGGACAGAACACACAATGAACGTATTGGCTGTGCAAGTGCGGTCCGAGTGGTGTCACGTGTGGGGCCCAATTTAAATACAAGTATGATTTGTCAGAGAACATCCGCCAATGTGTCTTCAAATTTTCAATGCCATCGTTGGGAGAGGTGTATTCTCTTATTGCTATGTTTCCTTTCTTTCATGCATTGTACTTTTATTTCCAAAAATATATATATTCGGAAGCTGTTACTTGCATGTCGTTAAGTATTTTACTTTACAACAAAGATGCTTTCGTTCCTTTCAGAATATTTTTTTAAACTATGGTTTATAAATAGTACTAATGGTAAATTAATACTTCTAGTCACCTAGGTGGCAGAGGGAATTGCATGGCCAACTCCAAAAGTTCCGGATTCAATTTTTGACCTGAGCTAATGGGTATCCCATTATCAATTTCATCTTGTAATACTCATTGCAGTGATTATAGCCTAACGAGGCAGAAAAATATGTACAATAGGAACCATTCTGATTGTAATACTCATTTCTTGGATTTTGATTACGAATTTTCTGGACAATAGTTTTATATATTGCATTTCTATTAAAGTTTACAATAATAAACATTCATTTCGTATTATCTTTCTGAATAATTCCGTAATCGAAGATGGCCCAAAATATTATTGCAGTGGAGGTACACCCCTGGCATTACGTATATTTTAATATGTGTTTACGTCATATGTTCAATGTTTTATGAACTGATAAACTAATGGCTACACTGCTTCCGCTAAATTTATTGCTGACTGATATCTTTGCACAGCCACAGTTCTATTTCGAGTGAGAATTCAGTTTTGCTTGGTGAAAATCATGAAAATTGCCGAGAACGCACAAAGAAACAACTTACCCTTTCTTGAATTCCAACTCAAGACAAAACTCTTTCCTTATGTAGTCAAATAATTGAAGTATTGTAATTCATGTGCGTAACGAAGAACAATTTGTGTATTTTACTTTTCGCTAGTACTAAATGGTACCATACTTCCGTGATTTAGTGAACTAATAATTTTTCACAAACGAAGCATTAATCAAACAGCAAACTTGTAAATGAGGAAATATTGTAAAGGTCTTAATATTAAAATCTTTATGATAAGAAACGTAATAATAAAATACAATGAAATATATATTAGGTTTTAGATGACAACGTGAATGAGAATATAATACTGTCTGCAAAAATTAACAACATAATGACGACTTGCATATCATAAAACAATACAATTAATATAAAGTAGCCTACTGAATTTTTGGCAATGTTCAACACCTCTTAGTAATAGCCACATTCAAACCAAGCGTCCATGCTTAAACAACAGTACTCATCCAATCATTTCACTAGTGGAAGAATACAAAATTTACAATATTATATGTCAATGACATATTTCAGTGTATTAAGGTTTGACTTTAATTTTTACTTTTGTGGCCTTTGGTACTTGTACAGGTTCCTCTTCTGGCATCAAATCTTCAGAAAGTCTGAAACATAAGAAATTAATATCAACAATAATTATTGAATAATTTTATATTATGAATATATAATATAATAACAAATTGTCCTTTTTCGTTTATATTTCATATTATACAAGTAGAAACGGTAGTTTCAAAATAGACTTTTTGAACTTCAGTATTACATATTGTAAAAAAAGAAACACTGTGACAATGCATCTCGTCGAAAAGCAAGTTTATTATAGAAAAGAAAGTGCAAATCATTATCAGTATTTTGCTAATTTTATGTCAAGACTTTATCTGTGCACTTCAGACATTCACAATAAAGATGTAAAGTAATCATTCAGTCACACAGTAAACAAATTTAAGGTTAGTTGTCCAAACGTTGGTAATAATAGTGTTTTATTATCTTCGCGATTAGCAAAAAGTTTACAAAAAGCGAAGTGAAATAAACTAGATCAAAAACATCTGTGGCAAGCAGGGAGGTCTCAACTTCCTGGAATATTAGTACTGGTAGATATTACATGTTTGATGTGATTTCATCTTTGTTATTTAGAGTCGCTTTCTGCAAATTATGGCTATTCGCGACGATGAGAATGAGTGATGACGCCATGAAACTTATGAAAACAGTCACAAGGAACACCCATGCCCGGATTCGAACTCGAGAAATTAATGTTGCATTTTGCAATATGCCTAACATGCTGAAAAATACATATGTAAACTCATTTACAAAAATTAGGTCACATTATGTTTAGTGATGTTTGTTCCGAACTTTGAGCCATTTCGTCCACCTCTGCCTCAAAGAAGCAATGGCCAAAGAGATGTAAGTTTCGACTGCGATTTGTTTAAATGAAAAGTTACATCATGCAGTTTATGTGCATATTATTGTTTCCCATATAATACCTGTATTGCTACTTACGTGCACATTATAAATTATTTGTGGTTCTTCCACCTGGATTCAACCAAAATGTGGTTTCACCTTCCTGATGATCCTGGATCGTGAAGGTTTGATCGGTCGTTTAATTGGTCGAAGTGTGATTGGCATGATGATCGGACGCTTGCTGCTGAAGCCTCCTGGACGGAAGTAGACGGAGGGCCTCTGGAAGGGTGTCGCTAGTCTCGTGTTCACCAGGTTCTCTTTCATGTGGAGGCGGCTGTTGGTCCACGAGCCCATATGATGGGACGACCCAGCCACACGAAGGGATGTTCCTCGTATGGGTTTCACTGAAAATGAATTCCAAATAGCAGTACATTTAAAAATTTGACATGGTTTACCCCAACAGTTCATATTTATTGTATATATATTTATTATATACCCCCTCGCTCTATCTAGATGAATATAATATAAATAACAGAAGCTACTTTCTATATTTTTCATGAAATCTCCTTTTGTACCTAAAATTGAATCTAGATTTCCCTGTATCTAGGTAAATTTCCCTTCGTGTAGCAACACTGCCTCTGCCAAGCACGACACAGAAAGCCGGTAGGAACAAGCCGTGTTCTCCTGCAAGCGCTGTTTGCAGCGTCTAAAGTACCAAGGTCTCGTTGGGTGTCGAACACGATCAATGACGCCTCATCGAGGCCCCTGATATTCCAAATGGTAATACTGTAATAATATAGTTTGAACAGTTAATACAAGTAAATTCCCACATATATGTTAACTTCCGCTGCCTTGGAGAGCCTTAATAGACAAAAATGCAGCCCACAACAGTCATGAGGGTCTGTAACTATAGACCGTGTTAAAAATGTAAACAATTATTGGTTCCCCCGAAACTTCCGGTTTAGGTCAGTCCCCGTTGTTTGCAGTACAGTTCACAAGTATACGAAGTAAGAAATAAGCATTTGTTTTCATCAGTTGTGCGACGATAGCGCCACAGACTGACGATAGTCAAGAAAAGTAGGTTTGTTCGAGTTTTACCATGAAGGAGTGAAATTGTTGAATCTTTTGGATGAGCAACTGCAGTACAGATTATTAAAAAACAACGTTTCTTCTTAAAAAATTACAAAAGTGCTGTGATACGTTTAAAGTGTTCAATGATAGTTCGACTTGCATTGTAAGTGGGATCCATAAGTATTGCTCAGCAAATTGTCCATGACTATTTTCGTTGGTTTTTATCTTCTTCCTACGTATTTTTAATTACTGTATTTTTACGTCTTCTGGTTCATAGGTTGTAAGCAGATTGTTTGGTGTTTTGTGTCAGTTCTTGAAGCTCTCATTGCATAAAACAAAGGGATAATTGTGCTGATGGACAATTTGCTTCATAATACTTATGGATACAACTTTGCAAACCCGAGTGTAAATGGCAGCACTAATTGTAGTCTCATTACACGTCTATCTCTTCTACAACCTTACATAATCTCATACGATTGATCATACGGAAGTAGGCTGCAAACGAAACATAATAATTCGTTGTTCTGATTGCTTCACAATAAAATGGTGATTCAATTAAGACTAAACCACATATATTTGTTTTGTGACGAGAAGGTGTTCATAGATTTCATCAATTAATATTTAAAGGTATGTTGTAGAGTTATTTGTTCAGGTATATTCAGACATACAAGTTCTCATGTATTTATTCTCTCCATTTCTTCGGAAACCTATGAACCGATACTTGACTCAATAAATGTTCGGAAGTAGCCTTTAACACCGTCTATATCACACGAAAATTCCAGAAAAGAAGTAGCAGATTGAGTCACCTTGATATATATTCCACCTTGCGATCGAACAGTAATAATCAAGCAGACAGCTGAATTTTCTTGTCGGGCCACAAAGAGCACTCGTCCCAATGACTTTATTCATTCATAAAAGTAAACTCATTTACAATTAACTCTGCCATTACATCCACTAGTAACTTGAGTCAAATTTTCCACATATGGACGGGTTAAAATTACAGTGGTGTAAGTCACTTTCTTAAAAAGAAAAAACAGTCTGACTCGTAGCACTTTGCTGATCAACACAACAGCTGTTTCCTTCATCACTAGACCTTAAACTGTCGTCTATTGACAGTTGAATGAATCTCTGATTTACTTCACGTTTTCTGTTAACAGATTGACTTATATAGATCTGGTTTCTTTGTCTAGGTCTTTTTTTTTTAAAAAAAAAAAGTTACTTACACCACTGTAACTTTAACCAGACCATATAACCTTGAATATTTAAAATAATTAATAAGTGGTATTGAACATTCTGCTGGTCTACAAGATAAGAATGTGTTTGATTGTTTAAAATAAATATTACCACAATTAAAAGTAATATTAAACTTACCACGTGCAAACGCCATTGAAGCAAACACTATCAGAAGCAAAGGAAATAGAAGCTTCATCGTCAACTGAACGGCTGGTTCCCTGCCAAGAAATTGAGAGCAATTAAAGACAATCTTTGGTTGAAATAAGGAACACGACTTGCGCAAATGCTCTTAAATTCTTCTGTTTTAGGTTCCTGCATAAATTATGCGCCCCAGTGTCCAGCTCGTACGGATCTCTTTCAAATATCTCAGAAGCTGTAAAGATCCATTTTGTAGATACAAAGATCGGACAATGGATTGACTGATTGATTTTACTTCGTTTTTCTGACACTTTTAGCAAATCGCGAAGATGAATATGAGTGATGATATGATGAAATTCATGAGAGGACACTCACAAATAACACCCATGCCCACGTCGGGATTCGAACCCAAGACCCCTGGAATTAGGGCCGGAGAAGAACTAGGCTATTACATCATGTAATATCTCAGGAACTATATAGAGAGCAAGTGCCGTTTCATTACGTATACATTTTGGCTTTTTATAGTTTGTAACCTGCACCAATTCCCATCGTCTGATTTTATTCACCTACGCGGTCCGTCTCTTACTCCAGTGATTTGATTGTGTCAGCACTCAGCCTATTTGCACCCAGCACTCAATACGTACGAAAACAAAAGTCCCTTACTTAACAGCACATCCAGCTTGCAACAAACGCCAAAATTAAATATTTAACCCTGACCCTACTAACCTAACCCAATGAATCACGGGTTATGGGGTACAACCCACCTTAAACTATAGGTACAGTACCGATCAGCCTCTTTATGCATAAAACGGAGTTAAAATTCATGAATCCTGTTACCAACCATACAAGCTCATTTTAGTTAATGAATCCAAATAAATATCTAATCTGCAACCAGTAGTGGCCCATCGAGTAGTGATTCAAGGCACTCGAGCTCATTGTAGCCAATGTTATGGTCATGAAGTCAACTCTCTATCAAGAATAACAATAAGAAAAAAGTACCGGGTGTCCCAGAAGTCTTTCCCTGAATACTAACTTTATTCATATCCACTATATGCAAGGCAGAGATGTGAAAGTGGTGCCAAAATGTTTGTTGCAGGTTTGAGTAACGTGGCTGTAGTGTAGCAGTGTCAGTGCCCAGAAAACCGGAAATGTTCACAAATCAGGAAAAGCTCAGCATGTCCTCTGGTATCACGAAACCCGGTCACCAATAACAGTGCAGAGGCACTTTCAAATGTACAGAATTCTTTCGTGTAGAATATCTGCCATCAATAAGTTGGTATTTAAAAAATTGAATTTATCTTCATTCCCAAATCCTGTCAAGTCCAAGACACATTGTATGGAAACATGCCACCCGATGTCAAGAGCATTAATTCCGGATTCCTTGGCACTGACACTGCTACACTACCGCCACATTACTGAAACCTGCAACAAATAAACTTGGTTAGTTTTCCAACATTTTGGCACCACTTCACATCTCTACATTGCATATAGCGGATATAAATAAAGTTTGTAATCAGGGAAAGACTTCTGGGACACCCGGTACATCTAAAAAGTACAATGTCGGCGTATAAGACACATCCCATTTTTCGTACACATTTGTGAGGGGAAAGCTTTATCACTTAATTTATAATTAATTTACAGTATTTCAAATAGTAATATGGAAGTCTACTTTCAACAAATAACTTACATTTTAATCTTCTTTGTCACACACCGCAAGGAAAATGTAATGAAAAACTGAATATCGTCGTATAAGACGCACCCTCTTTTTCAGACCTATTTTTAAGGGACAAAAGTGCGTCCCACTTCATCATTTGATAAAAATGAACTCTATATATGGACACACATGTGAGCAAACTACAGGTCAACGACGCATTATTCTGACTTTAGGTGCAGGCGCCAGAGCCTCATTGGCCTGCCTTACTAAAGTGATTCTCGGTTGTCCTCAGTCCTCATAATCTGTATCCACACTTATAATATCTAAAATGTAACTCGAAAGCGAACACAGGAGTTACTCGGGTATTAACCATAATCATTGTTCTCTCTACTAAGTATGAAGGAAATTAATAATGTTGAAGCCAATGAATAGTTACTCGAGTTTTGGAAGTCAAACTTCTGCCCAGGGAAAGTACTGTTGATATCTTACCTGAAGATCAGATATAACTAGGAGAGAGCACTGAAATGCGTGCAGCTGATATCAGATGTAAGAACGACTAACCTCAGCACTTTGGGTTAGCTGGAAGCTTTCACGGTGAGAAGGATGTTTCTTGACCGCCGGGTTGAAGCTTCCAGTGGATGTTTGCTCTCCATTAGGAACAAACGGGGCGAGTGCACTTGGTGCTGAACATTGGTGCCATCTTCGAAAGTATTTGCTTTAGGAAAGATGGCACTAAAAAACGTACCGTTACCGCTGACACGGTTCGTGTCGAAATGAAACAGGAACGGAATGGATACAGTGTTCAGCTTGATTGCTTTAATTACAATTTATTCATCACCATATTTATTGCATTTCCTTCGGAGTAATAAGTGAAAAATATCGAGGCATTTCCTTACGCTGTACTGAAACGAGTTAGGAAGGTCAGAATAATCTATATATGTACGCTAATGTAGCGAAAATATAAGTTGCGTTATGCATTCATAACAATTGAGATGTTTATATACACTGTATACGATAATATGTAAAATCAGGGTGCGAAATTGTTAAGGACTGATGAGGGGACGAAGATTTTAATTTATGTGTACATACACAAACATACATACATACACACATATACGTAAATATACATATATGCGTATATACATATGTGTGAGTGTGTGTGTGTGATGTGCGGGTGTGCGCGCGCGCATGTGTATGTGTGTGAATTATTGTATACTACATATACAGAGTGTCCGAAAAGTCACGCAACCCGGTGTTTACGACCGTATAACGGAATAGCGAAACGGAATGAGAAGAAACGCTTTGTGCCAAGAGAATGCCCTGTATATAGGGAAAATTTAGAGAGACAAACATATGTAAGAACATGCATGTTTTAATAGCAAATAAGCAAAGTGTTGCCAAAGGCGGAAAAAAAATATTTGCAAATCGTGTATATTGATGCACAGAACTCACTGAGGTAAATTATTGCAACATTTCACAATACCAACGAACAATTTGGATGGCCATCTAATGAATTTGACAGAAAAAGAACTTTGACGAAGTTTCAAAAACATTGCAGAAGGGAATAAATGGGTTGTTCCAAAAATCGATGTTTTCACAATATTACGAGGGACACTGGCAACACTGTTGGTGTCACGTGTCACTAACAGACGTGTTTCACCTCAGGCTATCACACTAAGGCACTTTTAACGACAAAGGAGAAAGTTGGTTATTCTCGAACATATGCAATAAATTACATACACCTTGCAACCCTGAAATGTGGGTATCCTTACAAATTAAAGCAAATGTTTGAAGTGTCCACCATTTTCTTGGATACGTAAGTTGGTTCGCTTGATCATGTTCTCAGATACCTTCCTGAGGGTTGCAGCACCGATATTATCAATTTCCTGTGTAATGTTTCGTTTCAGCTCCTCCAATGTACTGGGTCCCGTTTGGTATACTTTCCCCTTTAAGTAACCCCACAGAAAAAAATCTCCAGATGTTAAATCGGGCGAGCGACTGGGCCATAAATCCTTGGATATTAGACGATCACCAAAAAATTATCTCAGCATACGAAGATATTCATTTGGTGTATGGCAAGTTGCTCCATCTTGTTGTAGCCAAACATCACGTTCGTCTTCTTCCAGGAGAGCAACGAATTGCATTATGAGATCCCCGCACACAGCGGTATCCACTGTTGTCTTAAAGAATAACGGTCCCACAATACGACGTCGCGATATTCCACACCATACACCGATTTTCGGAGAGTGCAAGGGTAGTTCATGCAACTCATGTGGGTTTTCTGTCGACCAATGCCTGGAATTTTGGCTGTTGACATACCTATCCCATTGAAACCACATTTCAGGGTTGCAAGGTGTATGCAATTTATTGCATATGTTCGAGAATAACCAACTTTCTCCTTTGTCGTTAAAAGTGCCTTAGTGTGATAGCCTGAGGTGAAACACGTCTGTTAGTGACACGTGACACCAACAGTGTTGCCAGTGTCCCTCGTAATATTGTGAAAACATCGATTTTTGGAACAGCCCATTTATTCCCTTCTGCAATGTTTTTGAAACTTCGTCAAAGTTCTTTTTCTGTCAAATTCATTAGATGGCCATCCAAATTGTTCGTTGGTATTGTGAAATGTTGCAATAATTTACCTCAGTGAGTTCTGTGCATCAATATACACGATTTGCAAATATTTTTTTTCCGCCTTTGGCAACACTTTGCTTATTTGCTATTAAAACATGCATGTTCTTACATATGTTTGTCTCTCTAAATTTTCCCAATATACAGGGCATTCTCTTGGCAGAAAGCGTTTCTTCTCATTCCGTTTCGCTATTCCGTTATACGGTCGTAAACACCGGGTTGCGTGACTTTTCGGACACTCTGTATAAAGTATAAACTAATTCCTTTACCTACTGTTTCAAAATGTCAATGAATCACAAAATAGTTGAAATGGTTAAGTTACGTACAACTTTTTGTTCAGTTTGTGCTTTCCGTTAATATAAATCCATTACATTTCATAGCCTACTTATAATTATTTGTCTTGCATTCTTGTTTTGCTTTTATTTTGCGAATCTGTTAATGGTCACCTGAAAGGGATACAGGGAGATATTATCCTTAGTAGAGTATAATTGTAGACAAAACTAATCGCTTATCTTTGTGGTTATAACCAAAACTCTTCCCCACAGGAAATCTTCGGTGGGGGGATTTTTAGGACAATATTGTTGGTGGGGGAAATCCCCCCCTCACCAAGATTTCGCACCCTGCGTAAAATCCAGGTTAGCCTCTGAGTGCAAGATTTATCTTCTTTTTAAATATTTTATCAGCTTCGTGTGTGGTTCGTATATTATAGTGCTTTAAAGGCAGCACTGACATCTGTTGAAATTAAAGGAAACTACGTGTGTTTATACTTTTAGTGGCAAAGCTACAAGTGCAGCGCTGCCATCTATGGAAAGTAACATGAACTAGATGAATAGAAAGAACAAGCAACTTGGAAGGCTAGCAGGCAATAACAGAAATAAGCATGTGATCAAGTTCGGTAGGTTAGTTAACTTTAGTGTTGTACTTCAAAAATTTTCGGATAATGCAAAAAAATATTTTAACAACGTGGTTACTAGTTGTTGTTTTTTTAAAGTACAACGTAGATTTAATTCAAAACTGGGGGGAGGGGGGGAGTCAGGACAGTTTACTTTCTCTTGGTATACAATGCTTAGCATTAAGAGGCCATATTGCTGGTATTAC
The DNA here is from genome assembly GCF_977018435.1 of Lepisma saccharinum. Lineage (NCBI taxonomy): Eukaryota > Metazoa > Arthropoda > Insecta > Zygentoma > Lepismatidae > Lepisma > Lepisma saccharinum. The sequence continues at coordinate 114,411,929 of NC_139232.1, read as the reverse complement.
CGCCACTGCTTACATTCCACACTGAAGTGAAGCAGAATCCATTCACACTGTGGCAACATCGGTGCTTAGCAGTGGCGGTGTCAGGCAGAGGCTCCCCGATCGAAAAGTCAACTCCCAAAGAAAACAGAAAAATACACAAATGTAGATTTTATACGATATTCAGTGCATATTAAATATGACCTCACCTCGCAAGGACATATTTAGGGGGGTCCAGGGGGTTCGGACCCCCCCCCCGAAAGACGTGCCAAGTTATAAAACTAAATAATGAAAAATAAATTCGTTTAGCCTCTGAACTTATTGGAAGACAAGGATTATATTGGGAACATACGGTTTTGAAGGACAGAAAGGACGTATTTAGGGGGTCGGGACCCCCCCCCACACGAAAGACTTATTAAGTACGAATATTAAATAATGTAAATATACTCGTTAGCATTTGTTGTTATACTTTCCTCTGAACTTATTGGAAGACAAGGATTATATTGGGATCATACGGCTTTGAAGAGGACAGAAAGGACGTATTTAGGGGGTCCAAAAGACTAACCAAGTAAAATTTAGTAATGAAAATATTAGCATTTGTTGCATAATCGATGGTTATTACTTTCCACTGAACTTTTTAGAAGGTCAGGATTATTTAGGATCACACGACTTTGAATGGCATTACAAGGACGATTTATGTACACTACTACTCAAAATAATATGCATAAAATATTAATCAGAAACTTACTTTTCTCCAACTACCTCGGTACATGTAACGTCATTTTTTTGTCATTCGATAAATATTCAATCATTCATCTATTTGACATTAATTTAATTGCCATGCACTTGCTTTTATGTAAATTATTCCGATCTACAGGTAAGCTACGGGCCATGTTATATCTCAATTCCTATACTGTCACTTTACCTATTCGTGTAATAATAATACAATATTAATTTATGTATTTTAATTAGTATTAATTTGATTTAATAAAATTATTTTAATTTATTATTATTATTATTTCTGAGACAATTGGTTCTAACCCCCCGAAACATGTTTCTAGATACGTGCATGTCACCTCGCTATCTTTTTCTGGAACACTTACTGGTGATTCAGTACAGGGTTCAAAGTGGAAATTGATAAATTTGCAATTATGGTTTAAATTAAATTTACTCATGGATTGCGCTACAGCGATTAAGCTGTAAATAATTATACACGTCACAAAATGCATTCGACATTTTACTTCACTCTGCTTAAATACAGAACAATGCAGTGCAGTATATTATATATATATATATATATATATATATATATATATATATATATATATATATATATATATATATATATTATGTGTGTGTGTGTGTGTGTGTGTCTGGTTGGGAATTTAGAGGTCCACAGTAAAAAGTAACAACAATTAAGAAATTAAGGTAATACCAAATGTTTACTAAGACAATTGTGGTTACAAAAACAAAATTAAAAGTTTGTATTTCCGCCGTTTGCTTCTCTCACAGCACGAAGACGATCAGGGTAGGAGCTCAGAAGATTCGCAAACAGTCCGTATTCCATTCCATGTCACGGAGGACTTGTTCCAAATGTGGAAGGAGTGTTGGCCGGGAATAGCGGTCCGTTCCGCGTTCCACTATCATCAAGGACTCAACTGCGTCCTTCAGAATAGCCCCAAAGTGCTCCGCTGCATTCAGGTCCGATGATGCACCCGGCCATTCAGAACTGCTGAAAAAGTAAAGGCCACTTCGCCGAAGAAGGTCTTGGGTAGCATTTGCTTGAAGCAAGGTGCTTTGTCGTGAAGGAAGCAGACATCCGTTGCATCCAGGGTATTGTTGGAGTAGTGGGTCTTATGCTATAGCAAGGACCACTTACAAGTGTAGAAAGGAAGAGCCCCCCTCAAGCAGAATTGTCTACACTTAAACCTAGCTCAACATGGGCATATGTGTGGAACCCCCTCTAATCCAAGATTTTTGTAAAAATGCCCTCAGGAATTTTTCGGAAAGGAAGAGCCCTCTTAGATTGTTTTGCTCATACTTACAAAAGGCACTTCTGTGAGATTGTTGTCCATAAACTTGTCAAAAATTGATATTTTTTTGGCCATACCTGAAATTATGCTAAACCCATACCTACCCATACATATTTATTTCAGGTTTAAGTTCAATTGGATACCAGGCTCAATTTGTATATCTAATATTAAACAATGTAATTCTTCTAGAATTGCTCCGTGACTCTCTCATTTCTTACATCATAAACATATGATTTTTCTCCTATGAGAATAACACTACATATGGTGTCATCAGGTAAAGCCTCATGGAATTCACAGATAATTTTAATATTTGTTCTGTCATTCACCACAACCTGTTTTCTTTTTGAAGTGTTAATTACAAACATGGGTCTCTGTGCTTTGAATTCATCTGGTGTGTAATACATGTCAGTATTGCCAATTGTAGAAAACAGTAAACAAAATTTGCTTGTTTTAGAGATATTCCAAAAATATATATATATTTGATAAGCAACAACAACAGGGCCATCTATGTGCAAATGTCTGAACTCGGTGAACACTTGGGAACAAGTCAATATGTCAATATTTTTAACTCTTTTTGCCAGTAATAGGGAATGGTAGTAAGCATTAGACAAAGTACTTTGGAGCCGAATATGCCTTTCTTAAGACGTCGTATATTGCTAAAATATTTTCAATTCACATATTTCTCATACCGCCGTATCTTGTTCTATTAGGCCTCTTCAAGAAAATTGCCAATTAGTGAAAATTAATTGAGCACAACAGCAAAAGAGGTGCTAATAGGGCAAGCATACAATGATATGGGGATATGTGAATTGTTGGTTTCTTCGATTCAGATAAATGGATCGAATTGAAACTGGGATATTTTGCATTTTTTTTATACAAAATCTGATATTTGTTACATCCAGCTTGTTTGTTGTAATCTATTCATATTTAGAGTCAGGCTTATATCTGTCCAAGTTGTTATATAAAATCAATACACATGGCATTAGGTCAGTGCCTTCTGGGACATGCATGTTTGTGCAGGTATTTGTGCTAGGTCAGTGCCTCTGAAGGTCGCTGCGAGCATCGGATCAATACATTAGTACCTCGGATTCCCGAGGTGTGGGTGTGTAGGGGTGGGGGCAGCATTGTGATACGATCAATACTTGGGGAAGTTTTATTTGCCTTCAGCAATTGCCTTGATGGATTAGTTCCTGCGAGCGCCAGGGCATGGCGTGCAGTGTTGATTGCATGTACACCCAGCAGAGAAACGGGAGGTACGCACAGGAGAAAATACTCCAGCCATGCAGAGTCACCCCCATAAATATAATTATCCTAGGATCAAAATTAGTAACAGAATAGAGAAACAAAAATTATAATAGAGCTTGGATATAGCTACCAGCCATTATATTTTTATTTTGAACACAGCACTTAAAACTAAGTCAAGATGCACCCCCCACCTACACCTACCCACCCACACCCACACCCACCCACATCCATACATATTTACTTCCCGGCACACTTCTATTGCATCATGTTCTGCAATATTAATTGATTAAATGCTTATGACATAATGTGCCGATGTAGTGTTTTCTGATTGGTTTAAATAAGCAGTGTTTCTATTGGCTCTGTAAAACTATATAAGGCAGAGCACAGAGCAGATTCTTCACCATTGCTGGATCGGCAGTGGAACCCACAAGTGGGGGATAGAACCTGAACAGGCTCCACCAAAGTATAGGAGACTTGAAGCATATAATTTGGCGGAATAACCCAAGTAAGGTCATAGAAACAATATACACTAATACAATAAAAGCCAATTTTTTGCAGGGGGGCCAAAGTGGTTCCTAAATACAAATCTCAAGAACTAATTGACATAGAGCTATGCAGTTTTTTTGTCTGTACTGAACCCAACTGATTAAGCATAAAGATTAGATTTAAAACCCAGGAAATTTTATATAAATACCAAAGCCAAAAATATTAACACACATACACACACACACACATACAGTACAGTGCTGAACCCAACTGATATTTTTTATTCAGTATAAAGTTTTGAATTGAAACCCAGGAAATATATATAATAAACCAACAACAAAAATGCCAAATCAAAAATATTGCAATCAGTGCAATAAAAATATATTTAGCTCTAATTGGGCCAGACACCAAAAGATTTGTAACCCAGACAAATACAGAACTCCCACAAAAATTTGCCCCAAATGCAATAGAAAATACAGCATGCAATACTTCAAATATACACATAAAGATACTTGTTCTGCACAGTCATCAATATTGCCCCCACAAGCATCTACATCTGGTCTGACAAGGAAGCACGAAGCACCTCTTAATGCCAGAGCAGCAAAGCAGCCACGCTATGAACCCATCCATAGCAGTTTTAATGGCCAATTAAGAGATCACCGGTTTGTATCAGAGCCAAGATGTGGTATTCAGGATTTTTTGAACAGTATAAATTCTGATCTGCAGGCAATTCTAAATGCACAAAATGGCTCTTATAAGCTCTCCCTCAAATTGTATACACAATATAAGAAGCCAAATGGCACAAAATTTACACAGCCCCACATAACAGAAACTGTACCAGTATATTCAAATGCAAATTCAGACACAATAATAAGCAGTTTAATGGATCAATTGAATATTAAACACTCTGAATTTGCATCAAAAGAGTCTGGATGGAGCCTATGTGGCTCTTCACACAAGTTATATGTTCATATTTCTGAATTCAGCCCATTACAAGGATCTACATATCTGCCATTACCTGATAATATTAAAAACAGAAGAGCCGTGGTTAATATAAAAAATACCGACCAGAAATGCTTTTTGTGGTGTATATTAGCTGCTTTGTTTCCAGTTGTAAGGCATCCTGAAAGAATAAATTATTACAAACAACATGAACATCTTTTTGATGATGCAATGAAGGGTTTAGAATATCCAATGACTGTTCAGAATATTGATAAATTTGAAAAAAGGGCCAGGCATATCAATGGCAAACAATTATCTATTAATGTATTTATTTGCTCCACTGGCAATTGCTCAATAGAACCTCTCAGAATCAGTACAATTGATGATGAATCTGCTATTCCAATTGATTTGCTCTTAATTGAAGAGGATGGCAAATATCATTACACTCTGATACATAATCTTGAAGCTTTAGTGAGAACACAACTAGACAAATCTAATAGAATATTTAAGTTGTGTAGAAGATGTTTAACTGTATTTGATGGTCAAAAAATGGTGAAGAGGGTTCCTGAAAAAAATGCCGAAATTGCCAAAAACAAGTTAATTGAGCATCTGAAATACTGTAAAAATCATAAACCTGTTCATATGGTGATGCCTAATCCAAGTGAAAATTGCAAATTCAAAAAGTTTGAAGCCTTGTTGGAACACCCAGCATATATTGTCTGGGATTCTGAATCAAATCTCAAATCTCTTGCATTCTGCAATCCAGATCCTGAAGAATCTTCTATTACACCATACCAGCTACATGAACCTTCCAGCTTTTGTTATATGGTTGTACAGGATGGTGTTGTTAGTAAAGAATATTCATACTTGGGGCCAGATGCCATCAAAATATTTGCACAAAGAATAGAAAATGAGTGCCGTGACATAGCATCTAACATCTTATTAAAATCAAAACCCATGTTGCCTTTAACAGAGAAACAGATTGAAGATTTCAACAATGCAGAAAAATGCCCGGTATGTGATTCTGAATTTTCAGATACAAATATCAAGGTGAAACACCATTCTCATACAGATGGTCGATATAAACAGGCCCTGTGTAATAGCTGTAATATTAAGATCAAGAGACCAAAATTTATCCCCATATTTTGCCATGGAGCATCCAATTACGATTTCCATCATTTGATCAGGTACGAGGGGTTTGAGAAGCATAATTTAAATATTTTAGCTGAAAATGATGAAAAATATATATCTATTAGCAAAACAATTAAAGTTAATGGTGTTCCTATTCACATGAGATTTCTTGATTCTTACAGATTTTTATCTGCTAGCCTGGATACACTGGCCACTCAATTATCTGATGATCAATTCAAAATCACACGTGCATTGTTTCCAAATCAGGACCTGAAATTAATTAGGCGGAAGGGTGTATATCCATATGATTATGTTACAGATTTTTCTAAATTTGATGAGTGCTCCCTGCCACCACAACATGAGTTTTACAGCAAAATCAGAGGATCTGGAATCACTGATGATGATTATCACCATGCCCAATTGATGTGGAACAATTTAAAATGCCGGACATTTGGTGATTATCACATGGCATATTTGAAACTTGATGTGGCCCTCTTAGCTGATATATTGCAGGCATTCAGAAAATCTTCTATGCAAAATTATAGACTGGATCCAGCGTATTTTTTCAGTGCCCCGGGCCTAGCATGGGCTGCAATGTTTTTAAACACCAAAAAGCAATTGGATTTGATCCCAGATCAAGATATGTACTTGTTTATGGAGCAAGGTATAAGAGGGGGGGTGGTGCAATGTTCTCAGAGATATGCCAGAGCAAATAACAAATATATGCGTGATTATGATCCAGCACTGCCATCAAATTATATAGTGAATGTAGATGCCAACAGCCTCTATGGTCACGCTATGATGCAAAAACTGCCATATGCAGGGCTTGAATGGGATGAAGATTTCAATATTGAGGGTTTTCAGAACTTTGATGACCGTGAATGTGGCCTCTTCTTAGAGGTTGATCTGATAATTCCAAAAAATTTACACAACAAATTTTCTGATCTGCCCCCAATTCCTGAGGTTCAGTGCTCACCTGGCTCTAAACAGAAGAAGCTCATGATGACACTGGAGTCAAAACAGGGATATGTCATATATTACAAGAACCTCCAGTTCCTGATGAAACATGGTGTTCAAGTAACCAAAGTTAGAAAAGTTTTGAGGTTCAGGCACTCAGAATGGTTGAAACCATACATTGATACAAACACGGAGCTTCGAACATCTGCAAAGAGCCAATTTGATAAGGGCTTGTTTAAATTGATGGTTAATTCTGTGTATGGCAAAACAATTGAAAATGTCAGAAAACATACCGATGTTAAAATAATTACTGACCCCAGTCTGAGCAAAAAATTGGTTGCAAAGCCTAATTTCAATTACAGAAGAATTTATGATGAAAATATGGCACTTTTCAACATGAAAAAAACAAAGATTAAGTTTGATAAACCTATTTATGAAGGGGCTGCAATATTGGAATTGGCCAAATTACATATGTTAACATTGTATTATGATGTGTTGAAACCTTTTTATGGTGATAATATAAAATTGATGTACATGGACACGGATAGTTTTATTCTTGATATTAAAACAGAAGATGTTTATCAAGATATGGTACAGCCTGAATTGTTTCAATACTTTGATACCAGTGAACATAAAGAGATTCAACAACACCACAACAAAAAAGTGCCCGGCAAGTTAAAAGATGAGACACTTGGTGATGTTATTGTGGAATTTGCTGGGTTAAGTGCCAAGATGTACAGTTTTAAAACATGTGATGCTGTTGTCAAAAAGGCCAAGGGCATTGGCAGAGTAACTGTTGAAAAAGAGCTCAAATTTGAAGATTATAAAAATTGCCTCAAATCCCAAAATTTAATCAAAACATCAGAATCCAGAATTCAGAGTGTGGATCACCTATTGACTTCAAATGTTGTAAGAAAAGTGGCTCTGGACCCACATGATGATAAGAGATGCATTTTATCATGTGGCATACATACTTTACCATGGGGTCATTGTGATTTGAAAAATGGGAATCAATGCACAAGCACAGAGCATGATTTGAAATAAATAAACATGCCTATGAACTTATTTGGGTTTAAAAAACAAGGTATTATGGACCTGCCAGCACCACAACCCTCTTCTGATATGATATCTAAACTGAGTGGCTTGTTAATTATTCATCTGAACAGCATATTTACAGATGTTGATGAGGAGACAGGCAAAATATTGTACATATTTAACAATAATTTAAATCATTACCAATTACCTGTGGGTGGGCAATTGCAATTTATTACAACCCCTGAGGGTGATGTTAAAATTTCAGTAGGGAGAAATATTTATAGAATTAAGCACTCAAACATGATTTCTGGCACTGTTTATACTGTTTCTGCTGGTGATTGCTTATATATTGAGGTCCCTGGATCTTATGATAAGCTTATACCCTTTTTTATAGAATTAAGAATCAGATACTCTATAATAAATAACTACTAAATCAAAAATGCCTAATGATATTTTTGGCCATACAAGACATGAAGATCACAGTGATGAGATTCTGATGCTTGATGTCAGAGTCAAGAAATTAAGAAGTGATTTACAAGCTTTACAAACCACTCTCAATGCCAGTCTTCAATTGGAAATTACAAATTTGCAATCACAATGCATGGACCCTCTTCTTAAAATTGATTCTGAACTTAAATTGCTGCTTCAGAAATATACTGACCTGGCCACATTGGATAATTTTCAAAGTTTAGAAGAAGCTGTAGCAGCTCTTCAAGCCAAATTTAAGACCCAGGCTAACAACTCTGAGCAATTGAAACAGCAATTGGAAGAGCAAATAAATAATGTCCAGACACAGCTCCAAACAATTGTCAAAAGCATAAAATCACAAGAAGATTTTGATCTAGTGATTTCCACTCTAAAGGAACAGATTCAGTCACTCCAAATACCTAATCTGGACCCTCTGAACAATGCCATAGCCGAGGTTAAAGAAAAAATTGAGACACTTGAAAATTTTATGAACAATTTGCCATCTTCTGAAGCTTTGAATGCAATAACTCGGAGTGTTGCAAACATCAAGCTGCAACTTGAAACATATGAAGATTTTGGAAAAATTCAAAGTTCCATAACCCATCTTGAAGGTACAATAGCAGCAGTGCAAAGTGATTTGGCAAATGTACTAGAATCCAGATTGCCTGGGATTGTAGATACCCTTGTCAGTGTCCAGCAACAAATCACAAAGCTTGAAAACCTCAACACTGAATCTGAACTGTCTCATTTTCATCATTTGATTGATGATATCCAAACAAAACTTGAAATTTTACAACAATCCACACCCTCTCAGGCAGATATAGCCCTGCTCCAAAATGCTATGCAAAATGTGGCTGATGCTTCTGAATTACACAATGTGAAATTGGCACTTGAATTTTTGCAAAATACAGTCTCAAATCTTCCTACATCACAGGAACTTAAAAATATTAAGAGAGCAGTGAATCGCATATTGAAATCAGAAGATATCAAAAATATCCAAGCAGAGATCAAACATCTCACTCAGACAGTGGCCACTCTTCCAACCAATCAACATATTAATGAACTGCATGCCCTGTTTGAGGATATCAGAAGGCAAGTCCATGATCTTACAGCTCAAAATTCAAAATTGGCAGTTGTTGAAAATTTGCAACAAATTGTAGCTAATATCAAGCAACAGCTAGGGACCATGGAATCCAATCAAGCAAATGCTCTGTCTCTTTTTGCCACCCAGCTACAAGAAATTGTGCAACAATACAAGAAACTTGCTGTGGACATAAGGATCAAGCCGGGGCACGATGAGATTGTTAGGACCATCAATGAGCACCTTGAATCTGTAGCAAGTAGATTGCTTACAGCAGAAAAAGAAATAACAGGCATAATCGAGAATCCTAAACATACAGTAATTCTTGAATTGTACAGTATCCCCAACAAAGAATATGATTCACCATTTACACCAGGTGGCAAAATATATATGCTGTCCCCTGCACAATTTTATTACCAATTTTTTGTTGGGGGCACATTGAGACCAATCAAGATCAAATATTGGCTTCAGCCACAGGCACACCACTACCCCACCTTATCAATAACAAATGCTGATAACAAAGTGAAAATCACCAGTGTGGAGTTACAGGATTTTACAGACCCCAATACATTGGAAACAGCCTATACTGAAGATGATGGCTCTCTGGAATTTAAAATACAAATAGGGGACAAATTATATTTAGAAAATCCTGCAGTCTCAGCTGCTGAACACCCCATAGTTGCAATATTCTTGTTTACATATTATGTCTAGACAAATTATTGTTGATGAATTACACAGACAGGCCAGACATAATTTTAAGAGACTCCCAGTAGTCACAAAGGGCATAGATGATTTATGGCAAAGCGATTTGATTGAAATGGCAAGTGGACAGTTGAAAAACTTAGACAAAATCAACAAGGGCTACAAGTATCTACTCACTGTAATAGACACATTTTCAAAATTTGTCTGGGCTGTGCCACTCAAATCCAAGACTGGAAAATGTGTTACAGAAGCTTTGAGAACAATCATCAATCAGAGTGGAAGATCCCCGCGCTATTTGCAAACAGATAATGGCAAAGAATTTTATAATTCAGTGTTTCAACAATTTATTAAAAGCCAGGCAATACAACATTATTCGAGTTACAGTGATCTCAAGGCCTCAATTGTAGAGAGATTCAACAGAACCTTAAAAAATCTTATGTATAAACAATTTACACTGCAGGGTAATTATAAATGGGTTAATATTCTTCCAGAACTTCTACATAAATATAACAACTCGGTCCATTCCACAATCAACATGAAACCCTCTGAAGTAACTTCATCTGATGAGCAAAAATTGATCAGTACTGTTTATTATCCTAGATATCAGCCAACAACAAGAAAGGCCAAATACAGGGTAGGGGATCAAGTAAGAATCAGCAAATACAAGCACTTATTCAAGAGAGGCTTTACAAGAAACTGGAGCAGTGAATTATTTACAGTGGTTCAAGTTAAACCCGGGACCCTTAACACATATATAATAAAGGATCACCGAGGAGAAATTCTCAAAGGCAGGTTCTATGAACAAGAGCTCAGCAAAACTAAACAGCCTGACACATATCTCATAGAAAAAATCATCCGCAGAAAAGGCAACAAGTTATTTGTCAAATGGCTAGGACTCCCAGAACACAGCTGGATCGATGCAAACAAAATAATAATATGAACACCTGGGATGTTATAAAAAGGCTCCCAGAACCTGAACAACAGAATAAGAGAAATGGCAAATTGTTACCTGATAATATTAGGTGTCTTATTGTTGGGCCATCTGCTTGTGGTAAAACTACACTAATGGTTGATAATTTTTTATTGGCACCCAACTGGTTAGACTGGAAAAACAGGCACTTGTATGTTTTTTCTAAGAGCTTGGAACAATTAAAATATCAGCAGCTGATGAAGCTATATGATGGATTGGATATAGCCACTTTTGAACCAGATGTTAAGCCACTTGATGAATGTCTCGATAATTCTGTTGTTGTGTTTGATGACATTATATTGGATAATCAAAACAAGGTTAGGAATTTCTTTACACAGGGCCGGCACAAAAACATTGATTGCTTCTACCTGGCACAGACTTTTTCAAAAATACCCAAGCAACTGATCCGAGACAATAGCAATTTTATATGTGTGTTTCATCAAGACCATACCAACCTCAAACACATACATGATGAATATGTAGGTGGGGACCTGAGCTACAATGATTTTTCCAAGATTTGCAGCAAGTGCTGGAACCAGGACAGTTATGGGTTTATCACAATTGATATGACAAGAACACCCAATAGTGGCAAATACAGAAATAAAATCAACAATTTTCTAGACATTGAAACATAAATAAATAACCATGAAAAGGCCAATCATTGATGATCTTAAGTTAAGAGATTATCTTGTAAAAAGATTTAAAGGATGGAAATCAGAGAACCGTGGAATTTATGAAAAACACAAACAAACAGAACAGCCTGTAATTGATGCTATTAATAATTTAGGTAAAAATATCAAAACTGTTACAGAGCAAAATCAAAATTTGCTCACAGAGCTTGTACCTGTAGCTGCAAGGAACATATTAGATTATCCATTCACCCCACTTTCAAGTATTCATACACCTAGTCCTATTGCTCCTAGAAGAATTGAGGCTAGTCAGGATCCTATTGAATTGGGTCTTCTTGCTCAAAAATATTTAACCACACCTAAAGACAATAAAGATGAGGTTTTTGGCTTATATGCTGACACAGAGCTTGATGGCAGCATCATACATAGAATTGGCAATTTCAGAGTAACATTTATGGGAGATGATATAATTGTATATTCAGAATCTCGTCTCGGAGAAAAAGGTGCTTTTGTTAAATATGCCGGAACACCTGGATTGTGGGAACTGATGACTAGGAAAAGGCCTGGCAGCTATACAGATCAAGATTATGAGGATTACAAAGAAATATTAAAAAAAATCAGATGCTCTATACCAGAACAATGATCCCACACAAAAAAGAGTCAAGTCGAGCAGTGGGGCAAAATACAACAATTTAATCAAGCCCATATGGTCACAAATCAAGACTGGCAGTGGAATCAAACAATACAACACCCTGCCTAAAGAATTTGTGTGGGTTGATGATGTCAGGAAACTTGTAGATAGGTTATTGGTGATAGCTGGGGAGGAAAATGCTGGGAACCACAATTTTTACAATGAAAAGGTTGGAATTATGGACATGATAAGCACCAAATTGTCTAATTTTATAGTGAATGACACTAAGGGGATTGGATATCTTATAAAAATTATTAATACTCTACCACCTAAATTTTGGAATATTTCTGAGGGTCGGGGCCTTGTTAATGACATTATAAACAAGCTGCCATTTGAACTACACATTCCAGGCTATCAGTATTGTGGTCCAGGCACAAAACTGGACCATAGATTAAACAGAGGTGATCCTGGTGTTAATCCCTTAGATGCTGCTTGTAGAGACCATGATATTGCATACAACACACATTCTGATCTTGACAAGAGACATGTTGCAGATAAGAAATTAGAAGAGGCTGCATTTGGCAGATTTGTAAGCAAAGATGCTTCTTTAAGTGAAAAAATAGCAGCATTGGGAACCACCATAGCTATGAGCACCAAACAAAACCTGGGGTGGGGGTTGTAAATATGTATATAATAAACCTACAATGAAGGCCAAGGGTGTTATGTATCAAATACCTTATGCAGGTCTCAAATCTCTTAAAACTATTGACAGTCTTTTAACCAAAAAGCAGCGCAAGAAAAAAAGCTCTTGTATTGCAAAGGGTCATGGTATGAAATTGTTGCTTAGTACCCCCCAATTAAAAAAATTACAGCAATCAAGAAAAAAATCACATGTGGGGGGATTCATATTTACCATCCCTGCCATCTTAGCTGCTCTCGGGGCTGTTGGGAGCTTGGCGGGGGGATCAGCTGCCATAGCAAAAACAGTAATAGATGCCAAGAAAAATAGGGCAGAATTAGATGAATTGAAGCGCCATAACCTGGCAATGGAGAAACAGGGCAAAGGTGTTAAGAGAGCCATGAATAAGTTTAAAAAAAACAAGAGCCGCTTACAAACCAAGATATTGAAGCTTTAATCAAGCCACTGGGCATCAAACATTTTAGAGGTGTGTACATGTCTGATTCTTTACCAGAACAACCACTCAACAAAGAGTGTGGCATTGTTAATTTGGATGAGTACAAAAATCAGGGCACTCACTGGATTTGCTATCTTAAATATTTAATAGATGAGGCATTTGTGTTTGATTCATTTGGAGGTGTTCCACCTGAAAATTTAATAAAATATCTAAATTCAGCTAATCTTTATTACAATAATGCCCGTGTTCAAAACTTCAAAGATGTTAATTGCGGACATTTGTGTTTATCTGTTCTTAGATATATGTCTCAAATAAATAAACCATCAATTGAAGATTTTCAAAAAGCCTTGTGGTATCTGAAACATCATGGGGGTATTTCATCTCACCAGCCAAAATTCAATATTGAAACTCAAATTACATGATGATATTGTATATCCCAAAACAATAGCTCTCAGAGCATTTTATGGCATGTACTTAATCCCCAATATTACACACCACAACAATACAATTGCAGTAGGGGATGAAAAAATTGTCATCACTCCAGGGCAGTATAATCTGTCCACTCTAAATGCTCAATTACCCAGAGGTGTAGTATTAAGTCAAAATTCTGTCACTCACAGAGTAGAAATTGTATCTGCTACAGAAACAGTGGATCTGGGTACTATTGGAGAGCTGTTAGGATTTGAGAACAACACAAAACTTGAACCAGGCATCAAACACACTGCTATGAATATACCTAAATTCTTAGCCATAGAGACTCTGAATATTCACTGTAATGTGGCTGAGGGTATGATCACCAAATCAAATAGCATAGGTACTCACAAACAAACAGGCATCATTGCAACATTCAAACCTAATTCTGAATTCATGGAGCCCATCATCTACAATCCATCCCCAACATTATATTTTCCTGTGTGCCACAACAGAATAGATTATATTGAATTGATGGTCACTAATGAAAAAGAAGAATTAGTTGATTTTGCTGGAGCCACAACAACTGCAATCATAGAGATTAATATTTAAATAAAAATACATACAATGGAAAATATTGAGAGTTATGAGCTACAATCATTTCCCCCAAACAGGAGGACATTTGCAAATTTAAATCAGCCCAACACAGAAATTGAGGTTGATCTTGATGTAGGGGATGGATTTATACACCCCCACAGAGCAGATCTATACATCAAATTTGATGTTGTAAAGCTCGATGGTACCGATTACCCGGCAAATTCAAATATAAGATTGGTAGATAATTTTGTGCCACATCTATTCTCTGAAATTGAGATCAGAAAGCATGGCGTTGTTATAAACAGAGTGGATTATCCCGGTATTACCTCCACAGCTTTGGCCACATTAAAATTATCCAAAACCGAGGCTTCATACTTCAAAATAGGTGGATTTGAGGCTGGTGATAAGATATTATCTAAAAACCACACAGTGCTGTTCCCAATGCGCCTATTGCCTGGATTCTTCTCAGATTACAAAGAAATTATGTGGAAGGGTGGGTTAAGAATCACATTTAGAAGAGCTGCAAATGATAATAATGCTTTGATGAGGTACAGTGCAATAAACCCTACAGGGGAAGCTCTGCCCAATACTCTACCAGATGCAGGCAAATGCATTATTCAGACTATGGAGCTAAGAATCCCTGTTGTTGAGGATGAGGCCAGTTATGCTCTTAAATACAAAGCAGATATAATAAAAAATCCACAGATTCCTCTACAATTTTATACATATCAATGTGTACAGAAGCCCGCAACTGGTTCTTATTATGAATTTGATGCCACAAATTCATTCTCCAGTATTCAATATGACATGCCTGATTTTGTGGTGGTATTGTTTCAGACTGGAAGACACAACAATCAGGAAAAAAATTCAAGTAAATTTGATAGCTGCAACATCAAGAACATATATCTTAAAAATGGCAGAAATGAGGTATTTCCTAGAGAAAATTACAATTTAGACATGTCCAAGAATGATTTCCTCAAATTATATGAGGCCTTTTCGGCTTTCAAGAGGGTCACTACTGGCAATACTGACATGTATTACACACCAGATGAATTCAAAGCACAGAGACCCATGTTTGTAATTAACACTTCAAAAAGAAAACAGGTTGTGGTGAATGACAGAACAAATATTAAAATTATCTGTGAATTCCATGAGGCTTTACCTGATGACACCATATGTAGTGTTATTCTCATAGGAGAAAAATCACATATTTATGATGTAAGAAATGAGAGAGTCACGGAGCAATTCTAGAAGAATTACATTGTTTAATATTAGATATACAAATTGAGCCTGGTATCCAATTGAACTTAAACCTGAAATAAATATGTATTGGTAGGTATGGGTTTAGCATAATTTCAGGTATGGCCAAAAAAATATCAATTTTTGACAAGTTTATGGACAACAATCTCACAGAAGTGCCTTTTGTAAGTATGAGCAAAACAATCTAAGAGGGCTCTTGCTTTCCGAAAAATTCCTGAGGGCATTTTTACAAAAATCTTGGATTAGAGGGGGTTCCACACTTGAGCAAAAAGCTCATATGCCCATGTTGAGCTAGGTTTAAGTGTAGACAATTCTGCTTGAGGGGGGCTCTTCCTTTCTACACTTGTAAGTGGTCCTTGCTATAGCATAAGACCCACTACTTGTTGGGATCCTTGAGGAACTAAATAACCTTGGCAGTCCCTGAAATACTCCCCATTCCAGCTTTGACCTTCCTCCTTGGTGACCCACATCATTCGTTTGGCCGTGAAACAGATGAACACTCCAATGCAGTCTGGTTTCATTGAAAATTCCTGATAGTGTTCATCATCAGCAATGTCCTCAATGTACAATAGACCACACACGATCGTTCTGATAGTTCGGTCTCCGAACCGTCAAAATGAAGAATTCATCACTTGGTGCAAGATGAAGGAAATCTTCTGTGTCCCAATTCCTCTGAAAGTCACAGAACCAGAGGCGATCCTCAATATTCCAAGCAGTCTTCATTGGTTTGGGAATGAGGTGGAACGGTTTGAAACCTGATCTTGCACGGTAATTTCCAACATTTTGGATGTCACATCTATTTTTTTTTACTTCTAAACATGCGATTAACTTCTCGCTTTATTCTATTATAATTGCTTAGATTTGTATCATCAGAGTTATTTAACCATCTAAGTCTAGCCTGATTTCTTATTTCTATTAGATTATGACTTTCATTATCAAACCATGGCTTACTTTTTCTTGGTTTATGGTTTCCTATACTTTCTTTAGCTGCAGATTATATTGCATTACGTATGTGTTCCCAATTCTTATTTACGTCTGTTTCATTTATATTTTCATCATCATTTAAATCCTGCACAAAAAACGAATCTACTGGCAGTTTAATTTGGTAATCATTCTTAATTCTTTCATCAGCAAATTTTCCTGTATTAAATTTTAGAACTTTTAGATTTTGTTGTTTATGATTTACCACTGCGAGTCTTTCTCTTAATTTAGCAATTACTAAATAATGGTCACTGGCACAGTCAGCACCTCTATGTGTACGAACGTCAATTATACTAGTATGCCTTCTCTTATCAATGAGAATATGATCTATCTGATTATGAGTTTTACCATCTGGAGAAGACCAGGTATATTTATGGATATCTTTATGTTTAAAAGTGCTACTTTTCACAATTAAATTCTTTGAGGTTGCAAAAGTACCATTATCATTACTTAATTCATGAAGACTTTCTTTACCAATCGTGGGTTTAAATGTCTCTTCTTTGCCAATCTGTGCATTACAGTCACCTAACAGTGACCATTTCACTCTCATTCTTGCCCCGAACTTGAAAAATTTCTTTGGCAACGGAGGAGTTGCTGCGCCGCCGTTTCCCATTGTTTCCACTGATGTTGTCTTTGCTTTCTTGAGATAGTTTTTGTGGACGCCCACCACGAAAGTGGACATAGCAATCATAGTACCCTTTCTTCCAATTGTCAGTTGCCCAACGTTCACTTCGATACAGTTTCTTCGCGACCCATTTGAGGTTGATGAATGCTGCTCCACCTTCCATTGCTTCTCGAAACGCATTGGCTCTTATCCGATCGACAACTCGCTGCTTCTCACTGTCACACGATAGATTCGCTATCTTGGAATTTATTCCTGAAACTCAGAAAAAAGCATACTTTAACACACCACACTTCAAATGACTCCATGTTAACATAGTTTTCCTGCAGACCTCTAGCAAAAGGTTTTTTCCCTGTACATTCATATATATATAAGTGTGTGTGTAAAAGTTACATATTTCAATTATGTATTAATGAATAATACGAATGCCTATCACAGAAGAAACATTATTAGTTTTACCCCAGAAAAGGAAAAGATTGATATCGGACAAAATGAGGCTTCCTCGTAATGTCGATTTCAGCTTCATGGTTTATTGTAACCAGGCCTCCTTGAGCGTGGAATAAAGATTTCTGCCCGGGGTGAGTGTTGCCAAAGTCTGCATTTGTTGAAGATCTATTCAAAGTGCCGAAATGTGCCGAATCCTTGGCCGGGTCGTGGGTAGATTGAACCTGACCCTGTATGAGATACACCGAATCCTTGACGGGGTGGTGGATTGTTTAAACCTGGCCCTGTAGAGGGTACACCGAATCCTTGAAGGGGTGGTGGATTGTTCGAACCTGGCCCAGTAGGGGGTACACCGAATCCTTTACGGGGTGGTGGATTGTTTGAACCTGGCCCTGTAGGAGGTGTGCTGAATCATTGGCGGGGTGGTGGTTTGTTTGAACTTGGCCCTGTAGGAGGTGTGCTGAATCCTTGACGGAGTGGTGGTTTGTTTGAACCTGACCCTGTAGGAGGTACACCGAATCCTTGACGGGGTGGTGGATTGGTTGAACCTGGCCCTGTAGGATGTGTGCTGAATCCTTGGCGGGGTGGTGGTTTGTTTGAACCTGGCCCTGTAGGAGGTACACCGAATCCTTTACGGGGTGGTGGTTTGTTTGAACCTGGCCCTGTAGGAGGTACACCGAATCCTTGACGGGGTGGTGGATTGGTTGAACCTGGCCCTGTAGGAGGTACACCGAATCTTTGACGGGGTGGTGGATTGGTTGAACCTGGCCCTGTAGGAGGTACACCGAATCCTTTACGGGGTGGTGGTTTGTTTGAACCTGGCCCTGTAGGAGGTACACCGAATCCTTGACGGGGTGGTGGATTGGTTGAACCTGGCCCTGTAGGAGGTACACCGAATCTTTGACGGGGTGGTGGATTGGTTGAACCTGGCCCTGTAGGATGTGTGCTGAATCCTTGGCGGGGTGGTGGTTTGTTTGAACCTGGCCCTGTAGGAGGTACACCGAATCCTTGACGGGGTGGTGGATTGGTTGAACCTGGCCCTGTAGGAATTACACCGAATCTTTGACGGGGTGGTGGATTGGTTGAACCTGGCCCTGTAGGATGTGTGCTGAATCCTTGGCGGGGTGGTGGTTTGTTTGAACCTTGCGCTGTAGGAGGTACACCGAATCCTTTACGGGGTGGTGGTTTGTTTGAACCTGGCCCTGTAGGAGGTACACCGAATCCTTGACGGGGCGGTGGTTTGTTCGAACCTGGCCCTGTGGGAGGTACACCGAATCCTTTACGGGGTGGTGGTTTGTTCGAACCTGGCTCTGTAGGAGGTACACCGAATTATTTACGGGGTGGTGGTTTGTTCGAACCTGGCCCTGTAGGAGGTACACCGAATCCTTGACGGGGTGGTGGTTTGTTCGAATCTGACCCTGTAGGAGGTACACCGAATCCTTTACGGGGTGGTGGATTGTTTGAACCTGGCCCTGTAGGAGGTGTGCTGAATCCTTGACGGGGTGGTGGATTGTTCGAACCTGACCCTGTAGGAGGTACACCGAATCCTTGACGGGGTGGTGGGTTGTTCGAACCTGACTTTCGAGCAGAGTTACCCAAATCTAAGTCTGCTTCTGGTTTGTGTGACTCTGGACGAGGGTTATCCAATTCTTCGTCTGGTCGTCTACTGTTTGAACCTGCCCCTGGAGGAGAGGTATTTGCGTCTTCGTCTGTGATATCCTGAAGGAATTTCGATAGTTTCATGGGATATCCTTCCTCGCACTGAAACAAAGAAAGAATGTTTATACATTGCGTTGTATTTCAATGGGATTTGTCGCACGCGTATACATTATTGTAATAACCATTTAAGATGATTGAAACATAAAGCATCTATTATTGTAATACGTTCTCTTCGGAGGGGGATATTTAAATTAATTTATCAGTAAATTCCCAGTCACCCATTGAGCAGTCACTTTGAGTAATACTGAGGAAGTTTGATTTGTTTTGAGGTGTATTCAAAGTAAATCCATTCAGTGCGTTGCAGACATCGTAGAACTCTGTTCTACAAGGTGTGAAATATTTGGGGGGGACAGGGGAAATTCCCACAGTATCAATCTTGTAAAAAAAACACCAAACATTTTTCTTGTGTGGAGAGTTTTCGTTAATAGAACGTAGACACATAATAAGTTTTAACTTCAAATATAGCCTACACATTACAAGAAATTCTCAAAAACCTAAAAGAAGAAGAATAATGTGTCTCGGGGTGTGTTCGTGAGTGTTGCACCAATAACAAAATATGCACAATAAAATAAACAACAATGCAAGACAAATACAAGTTTGATATCTAATTGATTTACGAAAAGGCAAAAATTTGCGAGAATCAAAAGGAACAGGCAAACAACTTCAACTATTTTGTAATTTACTGACACTTTAACCAGTTGGCAGTGAGCGGGGGGACAGGATAGTTTACTTTCCCTTGGTACATGAGATTTAGCGTAGCAAAACTGTCAAAAAATGGGGGGCAACTCCCCCCACGGCCCTACTATTCGCCGCCACTGCCAGTTGGTATTATGGATGTATTGCTTATTGATTTGATTTATTTTACATGATTTTCTGCCACTTTTGGCTAATCGCAAAGATGAAGATGAGTGGAGACTTACAAAGAACACACATGCCCAGATCAGGATTCGAACACGCGACCTGTGACATTGTAGCGCGCTGTGTTAACCACTCCGCCACAGAGGTTGGCGTAAACGAATTTGTTTGCTGCATAAAATATACCTGATACATATAATAGTAACAAATGAAGTCATTTATATATATGTAATAGCATAATAATCAGAGCTAGGATTTTCATGACAGCATATTTTTTGGGTAAAGGTGATGTGTGCCCTAAACATACAGAAATTCATATTATGAAGAAACCAATTAAATTAAGGTGCTTTTTAAGGGCATATTTTGTCATATTTGACCATTTCTACGTCATGGAGCATATTTTTGATGGATTTTCGGTCATAATAATAATAATAATAATAATAATAATTCTAATAATAATAATAATATCGTCTTTATTGAGAGGGCGTGTTTCGGCCTCGCGGGCCGTTCTTACAACAAACCCTTTAATAAAACATATTACAATTGATACTTTCCACTTCTTGAAAATCATTGTTGCAGTAAAAATAATAAAAATATAAAAAATTAAAAAATAAAAAATAAATAAATAAAAACATTCCTACTTATAATGTAAACAATTAATGTACTGAAGGTACAGAGTTAAATCTAAAACCACAATTAGAATACCATTATTTCAGCTAAATCTACAACCAATACCTCATTCCCATTCATTACAGAAAAGACAAATCCAGATACTATTATTGTTTGGACAGTAGATGCTGCTTTAGGTTTATTTTGTGTGTTGCAGGGTGGAGCTCCCCTGAGGTCAGTGGTGGGGGAGGTCATTCCATTCTTTTATTGCGGTGACCATGAAAGAATTCCCATAGAATGTTGTTCTGTGTACAGGAATCGTGAAGTGTGTTTTTTGACGAAGGTTAATTTGTTTTCCTTTCTTCCTGTACGGAGAAATTTGATCAAATAAATATTTTGGTTCCTTATTGTTCACGATCCTGTACAATATATTCATCATATTTTTGCATTTTCAAGAAATATATAGTCATTTTCGAAATGGATTCGTTCTTACTCCCATTTTTACTCGAGAGTATTTTCTTCTTGGACTGTAGCAAAATCTTTTAAATTTTTATTTGAAAATTTACAGAAAGTATTCATTGTGCATTGCAACTCAGGGTCCATAAAGTAAACTAAAAATAGTAGGCTATGCATGTGAAAATATCTCAGCATTTAGATATTGATGTTTGAAACAGTCAAGTTATAAGGGCATAGTTTTCAAATTATAGTGCATATTTTGTAAAATTTTAGGTCATAAGAGCATATTTTATTTTGCATATTTTGGTGATTTTGGTCATATATTTCTGTGTGTGAATTAAGATTTTCCTCTCCCATCAGTTAATGATTTTGCATCCTGCTGTTGCAAAGATCCTTTGTAATCAGTGTATCAAATACTGTATATGTAAGATTACATATTGTGCAGGTCTAACTTTGGATGGAAAAGTTAGGTTGTATACGTTTTCGTCTGAGGAGCAATAGGCACATCACCAGTAGAGACATCTGTGTGTCGACTGCAACCGCTAATTGTGCAGAACTGCTCATTTTCTGTTTTCCTTGAAAAATAATTTAATAGTATGATTTTTCATGAATATTGTACATATTTTTGTAACATTTAATTCATTTCTGTGTGTATAATTGCAAACCAAGTAATTTGTTTGTACAGTCATGTTCAAAAAATCTGTCGCATGGATTTTTTCTAAGTCCAACGTCTTACGAAATTATGTTGGTAGCTCTGAAACAAGGAAGTGTTGTGAAATATACGATCCTCCAATCAGAGTGAAGTTTTATTCGGAGGAGCAGGAGGCGTGACTCACGGTCTTGTCCACAGGAAGTTCAACCAATGCAGCATTTCCAAATATGAGATAACGTCCCCATTGGTTAAATATGTTTCAATAATGCGAATCGGCAGAAAGATTGCACAAAAGTTTACTTTGTCCTATTAATGCTTTTAATCGTTTCAAATTAGTATTAAATTGTCCCAATTATAGTTCATGAGCTTAATATAATGTATTCATGTATGTGTTTGAAAATCATATATCACTCATTAGAACAATTTTCACATTGTTTTCACTACGTGAGATGACATTTCATTTACATTTACGATAAAATAGTGGTTTGGGTGTAATAACAGTTTTCATTAATTAATTTAGAGATGCACTTTTATTTGTTGAGTTAATGATTATTTAAATTCGTTATTTCTCGCGAAAAGAGGGAACCACAGCTGAAAGAAAATACACAACTTGTATTATTGAGGTCAAGAGTTCGTTTTAACATCACTTTTTGGACACATAGGCTAATCACGACTCGGGATACATTTAAATTGGAATCTGAAACATTATGCGACCTGACTGGAACTAGGAAAAGGACACACCGATTACAAGACGTCGATACATTACCACTTGGTCTGGCGAACGCCAAAAAGAATGAGGGGTTGTGGGAGTGGGAGAGGGGTGACGGAAAGTAGAAAATAAATAGTATTTTGGGGGGTATTTAATGTTATATTTATACACATACAAACCTAGGAAAATATTTATTTTGATACATGTGTGGGGGGGGAAGGGGGAAAAGAGAGGGACAGAAAGATATTGGGAGAGATGGGACGAAGAGGTGATTGTGGAAAATGTTTTATTTTACGTTCAGTAATAAAAACAATCAAATCAATGATGATTATCTTATAAATACCAAATTTAATGTAAATTTGTTTTAAAAATGGGTGCGAGGAGCTGTTTGTTTTACGTTCAGTGCAGGATAACAAGTGGAGACACATAGTGGTTCGTATCTCGCTTTAAACTGTAGGTCCAGGCCCCATTAGCCTATCTGTGTATAACGTGGATTTAGAATTCAGTAGAAAATAACGTCGATCTAGTATTTTGGATTTTAGATGCGTTGAGACCACTAAAATTTCCAATTCTTATAATAAGAAACCTGTCCTCATATTACCATTTTGAAAGAGAGAGAGTTAATTGTATAATCTTTCGATGTTAGTTTCAAAGAAGACTAATTCAAATAGTAACAATGGGAACGAATAAAGCTTACGAAAAGTTTTTGCCACCGTGCGGATTTGAACCTACGACCATTAGAGTGACAACCCAGTGCGATAACCACTACCCCACGAGTTCGTTCCTTCTTACGGCATGATTATGAGTTAAGACCAATTCGTTCAATATGCATTAGAAATATAATCCCCACCCGCCTCTTTATAAACAACACACCCAAACGCTCCTTTGTAGCAAACGAAATAAAGGTGAAGTAGTTGTATTTACGATAGGATGAGCACCACTTACAAGTGTAGAAAGGAAGAGCCCCTCTCAAGCAGAATTGTCTACACTTAAACCTAGCTCAACATGCCCATATGAGCTTTTTGCTCAAGTGTGGCACCCCCTCTAATCCAAGATTTTTGTAAAAATGCCCTCGGGAATTTCTCAGAAAGGAAGAGCCCCCTCAGATTGATTTGCTCATACTTACAAAAGTTGCATCAGCCAAATTTTTGTTCATAAACTTGTCAAAAATTGATATTTTTTTGGCCATACCAGAAATTAAGCCAATACACACACACATACACACCCATATATACACATATTTACTTCCGGTTTAAGTTTAATTATACACCAGCTTCAATCTAATATTAAAACAATGTAATATGCAGAGACTCTCTAGAATTGCTCCGTGACTCTCTTATTTCTTACATTATATGTCAAGTAATTCTCCTCTGTGTCAGTGTGTGCAATTCCCGAGACGGTGGTATTGATTTTTGCTTTGCATGTTCTCCCCAGCGCCAGTATTTACAGAAATTCCCGAGCATTTAAAGCTTTGATGCAATATTACATCAGCCAGTATTGTGAGAGTGGCTGAGGAGAACAGATGTGTTGTTAACAGTGCTTCTCATATTTATAGGCCTGTTTGATTTAATTAAATATATATTGTTGCCTGATATTTGTTACATCTAGTTTGTTTGTTGTAATCCACTCTTATTTAGGGTCAGGATTATATTTGTCCCAGCTTGTTATATAAAAATCAATACATAACAAGGTCATTGCCATTCAAGATAAGCATGTTCGTGCAGGTATTTGCGGAAGGTCAGTGTGAATGAATATTTATTCTCTTTTTCCACTTGTGGGCTATTGGCCTTACAACTTGTCATAATAGGCATAAAGATTTGATTTAAAAACCCAGGAAATTTTATATAAATACCAAAGCCAAAAATATTAACACACATACACACATACACATATATATATACACACAAAGCACAGTGCTGAACCCAACTGATATTTTTTATTCAGTATAAAGTTTTGAATTGAAACCCAGGAAATTGTAAATAATAAACAACAGCAAAAATGCCAAATCAAAAATATTGCAATCAGTGCAATAAAAATATATTTAGCTCTAATTGGGCTAGACACCAAAATATTTGTAACTCAGACAAATACAGAACTCCCACAAAAATTTGCCCCAAATGCAATAGAAAATATAACATGCAATACTTTACATATAAACATAAAGATACTTGTTCTGCACAGTCATCAATATTGCCCCCACAAGCATCTACATCTGGTCTGAAAAGGAAGCATGAAGCACCTGTTAATGCCAGAGCAGCAAAGCAGCTATGCTATGCACCTATCCATAGCAGTTTTAATGGCCAATTAAGAGATCACCGGTTTGTATCAGAGCCAAGATGCGATATTCAGAATTTTTTGAACAATATAAATCCTGATCTGCAGGCAATTCTAAATGCACAAAATGGCTCTTATAAGCTCTCCCTCAAATTGTATACTCAATATAAGAAACCAAATGGTACAAAATTTACACAGCCCCACATAACAGAAACTGTACCGGTATATTCAAATGCAAATTCAGACACAATAATAAGCAGGTTGATGGATCAATTGAACATTAAACACTCTGAATTTGCGGCAAAAGAGTCTGGATGGAGCCTATGCGGCTCTCCACACAGGCTCTATGTTAATATTTCTGAATTCAGCCCATTACAAGGTTCTACATATTTGCCATTACCTGATAATATTAAAAACAGAAGAGCCGTGGTTAATATAAAAAATACCGACCAGAAATGCTTTTTGTGTTGTATATTAGCTGCTTTGTTTCCAGTTTCAAGAAATCCTCAGAGAATAAATTATTACAAACAACATGAACATGATTTTGACGATGCAATGGAGGGTTTAGAATATCCAATGTCTGTTCAGAATATTGATAAATTTGAAAAAAGGGCCAGGAATATCAATAATAAACAATTATCTATTAATGTATTTATTTGCTCCACTGGCAATTGCCCGATAGAACCTCTCAGAATCAGTACATTTGATGATGAATCTGCTATTCCAATTGATTTGCTCTTAATTGAAGGGGATGGCACAAATCATTACACTCTGATACATAATCTTGAAGCTTTAGTGAGAACACAACTAGACAAATCTAATAGAATATTTAAGTTGTGCAGAAGATGTTTAACTGTATTTGATGGTCAAAAAATGGTGAAGAGGGTTCCTGAAGAGAATACAGAAATTGCAAAAAATAAGTTAATTGAGCATCTGAAATACTGTGGGAACCATAAACCTGTTCATATGGTGATGCCCAATCCAAGTGAAAAAGCAAAATTCAAAAAGTTTGAAGCCTTGTTGGAACACCCAGCATATATTGTCTGTGATTTTGAATCAATCCTCAAATCTCTTGCATCCTGCAATCCAGATCCTGAAGAATCTTCAATTACACCATACCAGCTACATGAACCTTCCAGCTTTTGTTATGTGGTTGTACAGGATGGTGTTGTTACCAAAAAAGATTCATACATGGGGCCAGATGCCATCAAAATATTTGCACATAGAATAGAAAATGAGTGCCATGACATAGCATCTAACATCTTATTAAAATCAAAACCCATGTTGCCTTTAACAGAGAAACAGATTGAAGATTTCAACAATGCAGAAAAATGCCCGGTATGTGATTCTGAATTTTCAGATACAAATATCAAGGTGAAACACCATTCTCATACAGATGGTCGATATAAACAGGCACTGTGTAATAGCTGTAATATTAAGATCAAGAGACCAAAATTTATCCCCATATTTTGCCATGGAGCATCCAATTACGATTTTCATCATTTGATCAGATACGAGGGGTTTGAGAAGCAGAATTTAAAAATTTTAGCTGAAAATGATGAGAAATATATATCTATTAGCAAAATCATTAAAGTTAATGGTGTTCCTATTCACATAAGATTTCTTGATTCTTACAGAATTTTATCTGCTAGCCTGGCTACACTGGCCTCTCAATTATCTGATGATCAATTCAAAATCACACGTGCCTTGTTTCCAAATCAGGATCTGAAATTAATTAGGCGGAAGGGTGTATATCCATATGATTATGTTACAGATTTTTCTAAATTTGATGAGTGTTCTTTGCCACCACAAGAAGAGTTTTACAGCAAAATCAGAGGATCTGGAATCACTGATGATGATTATCACCATGCCCAATTGATATTTAACAATTTAAAATGCCAGACATTTGGTGATTATCACATGGCATATTTGAAACTTGATGTGACCCTCTCAGCAGATATATTGCAGGCATTCAGAAAATCATCAATGCAAAATTATGGACTGGACCCAGTGTATTTTTTCAGTGCCCCGGGCCTAGCATGGGATGCAATGTTTTTAAATACCAAAATGCCATTGGATCTGATCCAGGATCAAGATATGTATCTGTTTATGGAGGAAAATATAAAAGAAGGTATGGTGCAATGTTCTCAGAGATATGCCAGAGCAAATAACAAATATATGCCTGATTATGATCCAGAATTACCATCAAATTATATAGTGTATGTAGATGCCAACAGCCTCTATGGTCACGCTATGATGCAAAAACTGCCATATGCAGGGTTTGAGTGGGTTGAAAATTTCAATATTGAGGATCTTCAGAACTTTGATGACAGTAATTATGGCTTATTCTTAGAGGTTGATTTGACAATTCCAGATCATTTACATAACAAATTTTCTGATCTGCCCCCAATTCCTGAGGTTCAGTGCTCACCTGGCTCTAAACAGAGGAAATTGATGATGACACTGGAGCCAAAACAGAGTTATGTCATATATTACAAGAACCTCCAGTTCCTGATGAAACATGGTGTCCAAGTGACCAAACTTGGAAAAGTTTTGAGATTCAGGCACTCAGAATGGTTGAAACCATACATTGATACAAACACGGAGCTTCGAACATCTGCAAAGAGCCAATTTGATAAGGCCTTGTTTAAATTGATGGTTAATTCTGTATATGGCAAAACAATTGAAAATGTCAGAAAACATACCGATGTTAAAATAATTACTGACCCCAGCCTGAGCAAAAAATTGGTTGCAAAGCCTAATTTCAATTATAGAAGAATTTATGATGAAAATATGGCACTTTTCAACATGAAAAAAACAAAGATTAAGTTTGATAAACCTATTTATGTAGGGGCTGCAATATTGGAATTGGCCAAATCACATATGTTAACATTGTATTATGATGTGTTGAAACCTTTTTATGGTGATAATATAAAATTTGATGTACATGGACACGGATAGTTTTATTCTTGATATTAAAACAGAAGATGTTTATCAAGATATGACACAGCCTGAATTGTTTCAATATTTTGATACCAGTGAATTGCCAGGCCATTTGAATATTCAACCCCACAACAAAAAGGTGCCCGGCAAGTTAAAAGATGAGACACTTGGTGATGTTATTGTGGAATTTGCTGGGTTAAGTGCCAAGATGTACAGTTTTAAAACATGTAGTGGTGTTGCTGCTAAAAAGGCCAAGGGTATTGGCAAAGTAGCTGTGGAAAAAGAGCTTGAATTTGAAGATTATAAAAATTGCCTCAAATCCCAGAGTTTAATCAGAACATCAGAATCCAGAATTCAGAGTGTGGATCACTTATTGACTAGCAATATTGTAAGAAAAGTGGCTCTGGACCCACATGATGATAAGAGATGCATTTTATCATGTGGCATTCATACTTTACCATGGGGTCATTGTGATTTGAAAAATGGCAAACAATGCACAAGCACAGAGCATGATTTGAAATAAATAAACATGCCTATGAACTTATTTGGGTTCAAAAAACAAGGTATTATGGACCTGCCAACACCACAACCCTCTTCTGATATGCTGTCTAAACTGAGTGGCTTGTTAATTATTCATCTGAACAGCATATTTACAGATGTTGATGATGAAACAGGCAAAATATTGTACATATTTAACAATAATTTAAATCATTACCAATTACCTTTAGGTGGGCAATTACAATTTATTACAACTCCTGAGGGTGATGTTAAAATTTCAGTAGGGAGAAATATTTATAGAATTAAGCACTCAAACATGATTTCTGGCACTGTTTATACTGTTTCTGCTGGTGATTGCTTATATATTGAGGTCCCTGGATCCTATGATAAGCTTATACCCTTTTTTATAGAATTAAGAATCAGGTATTCAATAATAAATAACTACTAAACAAAATGCCTAATGATATTTTTGGCCATACAAGACATGAAGATCACAGTGATGAGATTCTGATGCTTGATGTCAGAGTCAAGAAATTAAGAAGTGATTTACAAGCTTTACAAACCACACTCAATGCCAGTCTTCAATTAGAAATTACAAATTTGCAATCACAATGCATGGACCCTCTTCTTAAAATTGATTCTGAACTCAAATTGCTGCTTCAGAAATATACTGACCTGGCCACATTAGATAATTTTCAAAGTTTAGAAGAGGCTGTAGCAGCTCTTCAAGCCAAATTTAAGACCCAGGCTAACAACTCTGAGCAATTGAAACAGCAATTAGAAGAGCAAATAAATAATGTCCAGACACAACTCCAAACAATTGTCAAAAGCATAAAATCACAAGAAGATTTTGATCTAGTGATTTCCACTCTAAAAAAACAGATTCAGTCACTCCAAATACCTAATCTTCACCCTCTGAACAATGCCATAGCCGAGGTTAAAGAAAAAATTGAGACACTTGAAAATTTTATGAACAATTTACCATCTTCTGATGCTTTGAATGCAATAACTCGGAGTGTAGCAAATATTAAGCTGCAACTTGAAACATATGAAGATTTTGGAAAAATTCAAAGTTCCATAACCCATCTTGAAGGTACAATAGCAGCAGTGCAAAATGATTTGGCAAATGTACTAGAATCCAGATTGCCCGGTATTGTAGATACCCTTGTCAGTGTCCAGCAACAAATCACAAAGCTTGAAAACCTCAACACTGAATCTGAACTATCTCATTTTCATTACTTGATAGATGATATCCAAACAAAACTTGAAATTTTACAACAATCCACACCCTCTCAGGCAGATATAGCCCTGCTCCAAAATGCTATGCAAAATGTGGCTCATGCTTCTGAATTAAATGATGTGAAATTGGCACTTGAATCTTTGCAAAATACAGTGTCAAATCTTCCTACATCACAGGAACTTAAAAATATTAAGAGAGCAGTGAATCGCATATTGAAATCAGAAGATATCAAAAATATCCAGGCAGAGATCAAACATCTCACTCAGACAGTGGCCACTCTTCCAACCAATCAACATATTAATGAACTGCATGCCCTGTTTGAGGATATTAGAAGACAGGTCCATGATCTTACTGCTCAAAATTCAAAATTGGCAATTGTTGAAAATTTACAGCAAATTGTAGCTAATATCAAGCAACAGCTAGGGACCATGGAATCCAATCAAGCAAATGCTCTGTCTGTTTTTGCCACCCAGCTACAAGAAATTGTGCAGCAATACAAAAAACTTGTTGTGGACATAAAATCAAGCCGGGCCATGATGATGTTGTTAGGACCATCAATGAGCACCTTGAATCTGTAACAAGCAGATTGCTCACAGCAGAAAAGGATATAACAGGCATAATTGAAAATCCTAAACATACAGTAATTCTTGAATTGTACAGCATCCCCAACAAAGAATATGATTCTCCATTTACACCAGGTGGCAAAATATATATGCTATCCCCTGCACAATTTTATTACCAATTTTTTATTGGGGGCACATTGAGACCAATCAAAATCAAATATTGGCTACAGCCACAGGCACATCACTACCCTACATTATCAATAACAAATGCTGATAACAAAGTGAAAATCACCAGTGTAGAGTTCCAGGATTTTACAGATCCCAATACATTGGAAACAGCCTATGTTGAAGATGATGGCTCTTTGGAATTTAAAATACAAATAGGGGACAAATTATATTTAGAAAATCCTGCAGTATCAGCTGCTGAACACCCCATAGTTGCAATATTCTTGTTTACATATTATGTCTAGACAAATTATTGTTGATGAATTACACAGACAAGCCCGACATAATTTTAAGAGACTCCCAGTAGTCACAAAAAGCATAGATGATTTATGGCAAAGCGACTTGATTGAAATGGCAAGTGGGCAGTTGAAAAACTTAGACAAAATCAACAAGGGCTACAAGTATCTACTCACTGTAATAGACACATTTTCAAAATTTGCCTGGGCTGTGCCACTCAAATCCAAGACTGGGGCATGTGTTACAGAAGCTTTTAGAACAATCATCAATCAGAGTGGAAGATCCCCGCGCTATTTGCAAACAGATAATGGCAAAGAATTTTATAATTCAGTGTTTCAACAATTTATTAAAAGCCAGGCAATAAAACATTATTCGAGTTACAGTGATCTCAAAGCCTCAATTGTAGAGAGATTCAACAGAACTTTAAAAAATTTTATGTATAAACAATTTACACTTCAAGGTAATTATAAATGGATTAATATTCTTCCAGAACTTCTACATAAATATAACAATTCTGTCCATTCCACAATCAACATGAAACCCTCTGAAGTAACTTCATCTGATGAGCAAAAATTGATCAGCACTGTTTATTATCCTAGATACCAGCCAACAACAAGAAAGGCCAAATACAAGATTGGTGATCAAGTAAGAATCAGCAAATATAAGCACTTATTCAAGAGAGGCTTTACAAGAAACTGGAGCACTGAATTATTTACAGTGGTTCAAGTTAAACCTGGGACCCTTAACACATATATAATAAAAGATCACAGAGGAGAAATTCTCAAAGGCAGGTTCTATGAACAAGAGCTCAGCAAAACTAAACAGCCTGACACATATCTCATAGAAAAAATCATCCGCAGAAAAGGCAACAAGTTACTTGTCAAATGGCTAGGACTTCCAGAACACAGCTGGATCGATGCAAACAAAATAATAATATGAGCACCTGGGATGTTATAAAAAGGCTGCCAGAACCTGAACAACAGAATAAGAGAAATGGCAAATTGCTGCCTGATAATATTAGGTGTCTTATTGTTGGGCCATCTGCTTGTGGTAAAACTACACTAATGGTTGATAATTTTTTATTGGCACCCAACTGGTTAGACTGGAAAAACAGGCACTTGTATATCTTCTCTAAGAGCTTGGAACAATTAAAATATCAGCAGCTGATGAAGCTATATGATGGATTGGATATTGCAACTTTTGAACCAGATGTTAAGCCACTTCATGAATGTCTCGATAATTCTGTTGTTGTGTTTGATGATATTATATTGGATAATCAAAACAAGGTTAGAAACTTCTTTACACAGGGCAGACACAAAAATATTGATTGCTTCAACCTGGCACAGACTTTTTCTAAAATTCCGAAGCAGCTGATCCGAGACAACAGCAATTTTATATGTGTGTTTCATCAGGATCATACCAACCTCAAACACATACATGATGAATATGTAGGTGGGGACCTGAGCTACAATGATTTTTCCAAGATTTGCAGCAGGTGCTGGAACCAGGACAGTTATGGGTTTGTCACAATTGATATGACAAGAACACCCAATAGTGGCAAATACAGAAATAAAATCAACAATTTTCTAGACATTGAAACATAAATAAATAACCATGAAAAGGCCAATCATTGATGATCTTAAGTTAAGAGATTATCTTGTAAAAAGATTTAAGGGATGGAAATCAGAGAACCGTGGAATTTATGAAAAACACAAACAAACAGAACAGCCTGTAATTGATGCTATTAATAATTTAGGTAAAAATATCAAAACTGTTACAGAGCAAAATCAAAATTTGATCACAGAGCTTGTACCTGTAGCTGCAAGGAACATATTAGATTATCCATTCACCCCACTTTCCAGTATTCATACACCTAGTCCTATTGCTCCTAGAAGAATTGAGGCTAGTCAGGATCCTATTGAATTGGGTCTTCTTGCTCAAAAATATTTAACCACACCTAAAGACAATAAAGATGAGGTTTTTGGCTTATATGCTGACACAGAGCTTGATGGCAGCATCATACATAGAATTGGCAATTTCAGAGTAACATTTATGGGAGATGATATAATTGTATATTCAGAATCTCGACTTGGAGAAAAAGGTGCTTTTGTTAAGTACTCCGGAACACCTGGATTGTGGGAACTGATGACTAGGAAAAGGCCTGGCAGCTATACAGATCAAGATTATGAGGATTACAAAGAAATATTAATAAAATCAGATGCTCTATACCAGAACAATGATCCCACACAAAAAAGAGTGAAGTCTAGCAGTGGAGCAAAATACAATAATTTAATCAAGCCCATATGGTCACAAATCAAGACTGGCAGTGGAATCAAACAATACAACACCCTGCCTAAAGAATTTGTGTGGGTTGATGATGTCAGGAAACTTGTAGATAGGTTATTGGTGATAGCTGGGGAGGAAAATGCTGGGAACCACAATTTTTACAATGAAAAGGTTGGAATTATGGACATGATAAGCACCAAATTGTCTAATTTTATAGTGAATGACACTAAGGGGATTGGATATCTCATAAAAATAATTAATACTCTACCACCTAAATTTTGGAATATTTCTGAGGGTCGGGGCCTTGTTAATGACATTATAAACAAGCTGCCATTTGAACTACACATTCCAGGCTATCAATATTGTGGTCCAGGCACAAAACTGGATCATAGATTAAACAGAGGGGACCCTGGTGTTAATCCCTTAGATGCTGCTTGTAGAGACCATGATATTGCATACAACACACATTCTGATCTTGACAAGAGACATGTTGCAGACAAGAAATTAGAAGAGGCTGCATTTGGTAGATTTGTAAGCAAAGATGCTTCTTTAAGTGAAAAAATAGCAGCATTGGGAACCACCATAGCTATGAGCACCAAACAAAAATTGGTGTGGGGGTTGTGAATATGTATATAATAAACCTACAATGAAGGCCAAGGGTGTTATGTATCAAATACCTTATGCAGGTCTCAAATCTCTTAAAACTATTGACAGTCTTTTAACCAAAAAGCAGCGCAAGAAAAAAAATTCTTGTATTGCAAAGGGGCATGGTATGAAATTGTTGCTTAGCACCCCCCAATTAAAAAAATTACAGCAATCAAGAAAAAAATCACATGTGGGGGGATTTATATTTACCATCCCTGCCATCTTGGCTGCTCTCGGGGCTGTGGGGAGCTTGGCTGGGGGATCAGCTGCAATAGCAAAAACAGTAATAGATGCCAAGAAAAATAGGGCAGAATTAGATGAGCAGAAGCGCCATAACCTGGCCATTGAGAAACAGGGCAAAGGTGTTAAGAGAGCCATGAATAAGTTTAAAAAAAACAAGAGCCGCTTACAAACCAACATATTGAAGCTTTAATCAAGCCACTGGGCATCAAACATTTTAGAGGTGTGTACATGTCTGATTCTTTGCCAGAACAACCACTCAACAAAGAGTGTGGCATTGTTAATTTGGATAAGTACAAAAATCAGGGCACTCACTGGATCTGTTATCTTAAATATTTAAAAAATGAGGCATTTGTGTTTGATTCATTTGGAGGTGTTCCACCTGAAAATTTAATAAAATATCTAAATTCATCTAATCTTTATTACAATAATGCCCGTGTTCAAAACTTCAAAGATGTTAATTGCGGACATTTGTGTTTATCTGTTCTTAGATATATGTCTCAAATAAATAAACCATCAATTGAAGATTTTCAAAAAGCCTTGTGGTATTTAAAACATCATGGGGGTATTTCATCTCACCAGCCAAAATTCAATATTGAAACTCAAATTGCATGATGACATAGTGTATCCCAAAACAATAGCTCTCAGAGCATTTTATGGCATGTACCTAATCCCAAATATTACACACCACAACAATACAATTGCAGTAGGGGATGAAAAAATTGTCATCACTCCAGGGCAATATAATCTATCCACTCTAAATGCTCAATTACCCAGAGGTATAGTGTTAAGTCAAAATTCTGTCACTCACAGAGTAGAAATTGTATCTGCCACAGAAACAGTGGATCTGGGTACTATAGGAGAGCTGTTAGGCTTTGAGAACAACACAAAACTTGAACCAGGCATCAAACACACTGCTATGAATATACCTAAATTCTTAGCCATAGAAACTCTAAATATTCACTGTAATGTGGCTGAGGGTATGATCACCAAATCAAATGGCATAGGCACTCACAAACAAACTGGGATCATTGCAACATTCAAACCTAATTCTGAATTCATGGAGCCTATTATCTACAATCCATCCCCAACATTATATTTTCCTGTGTGCCATAATAGAATAGATTACATTGAATTGATGGTCACTAATGAAAAAGAAGAATTAGTTGATTTTGCTGGAGCCACAACAACTGCAATCATAGAGATTAACATTTAAATAAAAATACATACAAGAAGAAAATGGAAAATATTGAGAGTTATGAGCTACAATCATTCCCTCCAAACAGGAGGACATTTGCAAATTTAAATCAACCCAACACAGAGATTGAGGTTGATCTTGATGTAGGGGATGGCTTTATACACCCCCACAGAGCAGATCTATACATCAAATTTGATGTTGTAAAGCTCGATGGTACAGATTATCCGGCAAATTCAAATATAAGATTGGTGGACAATTTTGTGCCACATCTATTCTCTGAAATTGAGATCAGAAAGCATGGCGTTGTTATAAACAGAGTGGATTATCCCGGCATTACCTCCACAGCTTTGGCCACATTAAAATTATCCAAAACCGAGGCTTCATATTACAAAATCGGGGGATTTGAGGCTGGTGATAAGATATTATCTAAAAACCACACAGTGCTGTTCCCCATGCGCCTGTTGCCAGGATTCTTCTCAGATTACAAAGAAATTATGTGGAAGGGGGGTTTAAGAATCACATTTAGAAGAGCTGCAAATGATAACAATGCTTTGATGAGGTACAGTGCAATAAACCCTACAGGGGAAGCTCTGCCTAATACCCTACCTGATGAGGGCAAATGCATTATTCAGACTATGGAGTTAAGAATCCCTGTTGTTGAGTATGAAGCCAGTTATGCTCTTAAATACAAAGCAGATATAATAAAAAATCCACAGATTCCTCTGCAATTTTATACATATCAATGTGTACAGAAGCCCGCATCTGGTTCTTATTATGAATTTGATGCCACAAATTCATTCTCCAGTATTCAATTTGACATGCCTGATTTTGTAGTGGTATTGTTTCAGACTGGAAGACACAACAATCAGGAAAAAAATTCAAGTAAATTTGATAGCTGCAACATCAAGAACATATATCTTAAAAATGGTAGAAATGAGGTTTTTCCTAGAGAAAATTACAATTTAGACATGTCCAAGAATGATTTCCTCAAATTATATGAGGCATTTACATCCTTCAAAAGAGTCACTACAGGCAATACTGACATGTATTACACACCAGATGAATTTAAAACACAGAGACCTATGTTTGTAATTAACACTTCAAAAAGGAAACAGGTTGTGGTGAATGACAGAACAAATATTAAAATTATCTGTGAATTTCATGAGGCATTACCTGATGACACTATATGTAGTGTTATTCTCATAGGGGAAAAATCATATGTTTATGATGTAAGAAATGAGAGAGTCACGGAGCAATTCTAGAAGAATTACATTATCTTAATACTAAATATAGAAGTTGAGCCTGGTGCCCAATTGAACTTAAACCGGAAGTGGACCGGAAGTAAACCGGAAGTGGAACTGAAGTGGGCAAAATGGGTAGAAATAGCCAAAAATAGACCGGAAATGGACCGGAAGTGGGCAAAAATAGGTAGAAATAGCCAAAAATAGACCGGAAGTAAATATGGGTGGGTATGGGTGTGTGGCTCTTATAAGCATCTTGGCTTAGTTTTAAGTGTGGCCAAAAAAATATCAAGAGGAGCATATTTTTGACAGGATTATGGACAACAATCTCACAGAAGTGCCTTTTATAAGTGTAGCCTCATCAATCCGAGGGGGCTCTTCCTTTCTCATGGAATCCATGAGGGCTTTTTTACAAAAATCTTCGATTAGAGGGGGTTCCACACTTGAGCAAAAAGCTCATATGGGCATGTTGAGCTAGTTTTAAGTGTAGCCAAACCTGCTTGAGGGGGGCTCTTCCTTTCTTGGGTTTATAATATCGTAAATCCCACTACTACTAGGTGATATGAATGTCACAAAACATTTAAGCAAAATCTACTATATTTACGACGCAATCGTTTTACATGGAGAGGCTACAGCTTCGAGAATTGAGGTTGTGGTTTGACTGTAATTGTAGGATACCCCATATCGATAAGCCAAGGGTCTAGTGCGCACTAGATTGGTTCATTTGTAGTGACGTGCTCAGGAATTTGTAAAGAGGTATGTGAATATAAAAATGTGTTAATGCTAATTTTTTAAACAGTGAACGCATAATTCAATATCTCTCTGTCCATCTCATTATCCTACTTAGGAACTAATTAGTATTGCAGGAGTCATACTGAAAAGAAATCGCACGTGACAATGACGAGAAATTAGATTTACGGAAGGAATAGTTTTCATATTTTAAAACCTCGAAGGGCCATGGGCTATCTCCCGACTGTCAGTCTCCCTTCCACAATCCTACCTAGAGTTATCTTCAACTGGCAACGAGGTGACGTAGGTGACGTTGGTCAGTGAATTGCCACTGGTCCTATATAGATAACAGGCCGAGAACCCAGGACGACTCGAATCCATGCCGTCCCGCTGCAGTCGGAATCCAAAGCACAGAGTCTTAGACCGCACCGTTACAGAGGAGGAGAGTTTTCATATTTTGCTTCTTATAAATGTCGACAATATATTAAATATATTAAATATATTAATAACCCACAGCGCGACAGCCCTTGAGAGCCTTGGCTTACCTACCGACTGCTGGTCTCCCTCCCACACTGTTCCTCCGTCACCTGTTATAGCGTGGAGATCTTAGACCAGTATTGGGGTGACTGGTGGTCAGCCCGTCGAACCCCCAGCCGTTGTAGGTCTTCTCGACCGGGTTACCGCTCACTCATTCGGAGCTCCCCAATTTCCTCACGATGGTGGGTTGCCACCGGCCCTGTACGTAGGCCGAATAAATTCCGACCAGAGCCGGATTCGAACCTACGCCGTCCCGCAGCGAACGATCTCAAGACGAGTGAACGCCTTAACCCGCTCGGCTACGGAGGAGGACACATTAAATATATTACGCATCAAAAATTAGTGTAAAAAAATAGCCGGTTCTATAAGAGATTCGAACCTTCGATCTTCACTCAACTAGGCCGCTATTTTTAACAATTTCCCATTTTCTCACTCAATAACCTTCGTTGAACGTTTGTCTTAAGAGTCGTTAGCAATCTTGTAAACCTTATTAACCTATCTGCTGTCTATCACAAATGTATTTTACAACCTGGAGTACATTTTGATGTCTGCAATTTAGAACTTGACTTTCGTGCTAAGTAATTCTCTACCGTCTACTATAATAAATAAATCAAAGTCTACATATCTCATATTTTGTAAATGCGAAATGACATTGTTAAATGTTAGAAACTATTTCTTATTCAACCGTTAGTTCCAGATTTAGCCACAGCATTCTGGAAACCAGCGTGAAACGTGTTTCCCACACTTCCAAGGTCAGGTGAACCCTTATCAGTTGCATTGGATGCCTGTGATACTTCATACGTCATGGTACTGTGGTGGATTTCTTCCCCTTCCCCTTTTACCTTGAACGGAAGTTTTCCCCGACTGGGCACGACAAATCAATCACAGAAAAGCAGACTGTCTAGTAAATCGCATGCCATGTATTATTTTGAGCTCCTAGGTTTTGGAAAGTGAAATAAAAAAAAGTATGTAACATTAATTCATAATGGTTGACTTCTTTGGGTATTATTTCATGACTCTTTTCTACTTACTCCAATGAAACTTTTGTCTACTGTTTTCAGTAGATCAATAGGTGTTTTGAAACATCTACTGTGTTCAGATTTTCAAAAAGATATAAATACAAAAGAATAATAAGGGGGTATGAAATTAATATTTGCAGCCAAAATATTAAACTTAACATATTATACACTATACTGAATAAATTAATTTCACTTGCCGATTCTCTACTGTACTGGTTTCAGTAGATCAATGGGTGTTTTGAAACATCTATGTGAAATTTTTTTAAATTTGAATTACAATTTGTGTGCCTGAAAACTTAGGGTATTTTACACCCGTCACGCTATACGGGGTCCAGCGCCTTATCATGACAAAAATAAAAGCGTGTCTGAAAACTAAAATATCCTTACCTGGGTTAAAAGCTGAGCCTGTAAAGCGACAGACAGTCAGCACAAACAAGGACAACACACACACAGTCCTACAAAGATTATACGGTAGGTCCAGTCACCAGAGCCTCGTTAGTCTGCAAAATGCAGTTCAGGGTGTACTACATGGAAGTGAGGTTGGTTTAAATTTTAAATAGATATAAAAACAAATTGTTAGTAAGGAGGAACAAAAAGTTATATTTACAGCTAACATGCTGAGCTAAACACACTACAAGGGTGTAAGGGATGACCTTCCACGAAGTATGTACGCCCAATTATTGCTTCCACGTAGTACACCCTGGACTTCAGTTTGCAGACGAACGAGGTTCTGGTGACTGGCCCCATGGCCAGTATAATTTCTGTATTGTCCTGTGGTTGGTCCTTGTGGGTGCTGAGTGCCTCTTTACAGCCTCAGCTTTTAACCGAATTCAGAATATTTTAATATTTTAATTACAACACGACGTTACAGTTATGTTATTTTAGTTCTGGTAAGGGGCTGGACCCCGTATAAAGTGACAGGTGCAAAATAGCCTAAGTGCCACCCAAAATTTTGAATTCAAATTGAAATTCAAACACACTACATGCAATATTACATGTAGTACTGAAGAGAATATTTCACTTGTAGTTCCTCAACTGTAATTTACACATTAGGCCTACTGAAAGTGTTCAGTGGGAAATCATTGATATTGAGTAGATTTCCGAGAGACACAGTAGAGTACTACAATTGATAACAGTAGATTCTGTCTACTGTAAACAGTAGAAATTACGTAGGTTTATTACGACGATGAGAATTTAACAGAGGTAAAAACAATGATAATGAAATGCAGAAGCGACCTGGAGCAAACAGGAACGTAGAATGTGTGGCAGCGAGACGCAAGAGTTGATCAAGCGATTGTAGCGTCAAATTTAGCTTAGAGCTCGTAATTGATATTTCTACATGAGCTCATCATACAAGTTACATACAATGAGAGAATTTAATTGAGTCTACATCTCACGTGATATGAGTCGAAACTATTGTTGCACATTGAACTGTGAAGTGAATCAATATTCAATTCGATTAACCAGTGAATGGTGATGTGCTGAGATTTTGTAACGAGATGTGCCAAATGGCTGACAGTATAATAACTTATGGACACATTGATTTAATATAATTGAACAATCTTATAACGTACTATTTTGCATGAAATTTTATTACTTGAATCTACATCACTTCATTGCAAAGGCTACAAGGCATTTTATGGGTTGTAAAATTCTGTGTTCGATTCACCGTTCGGTTAACTCTGCGATTTTTATTTCTTATTAAACCGAAAAATTATTTATTGCATTTTTCTTATTACGAAAATTCGTATATTATTTGCTTTTCGAAATGTAGAGAATATATTGTTTTTCATGCTTTTTACAAGAATACAACTATGCATGGTGAACAAAAAATAATGTAATATAAATACTATTCACAAAAGGATGTCAATAGTATTTATTTGTTTTGTTTCTTCATACTTTTCCCTAAAATAAAAATGTATAACTTTCGCTGTACATGACATTTCATCGAATATGACACATGGATCATTTTTATGCAAATCCTAGTAAAATGATGAGAAATTCAAAAACATATTCTGAAAAATTATTTTCAAAAATATCATTCAAAAATCATTAGAAAGGAGTGTTATTTTTTAAAATAATATATATAACATTTTAATTTCTTTCAATTATTAATAAAATACAATACTTAGTTGCTATATATAATAATAATAGGGGTAATCGAACAGAAGTCAAACTTATAATCTTCGGCGTGTAATACTGATAGCCTATCACCGAACCACTTTACCATCATAAAATAAATTGAAGTTTTTTTCTCGGAAATTACTGGCTAGTGCACGCTGGAACCTTGCCATACGAATATATACCGTACCACTACAAGAAACCGCGTCACAACCTCATTTCTCGAAGCTGTAGCCTCTCCATGTAAAACGATTGCGTCGTAAATATAGTAGATTTTGCTTAAATGTTTTGTGACATTCATACCACCTTTATTTCGTTTGCTACAAAGGAGCGTTTGGGTGTGTTGTTTATAAAGAGGCGGGTGGGGATTATATTTCTAATGCATATTGAACGAATTGGTCTTAACTCATAATCATGCCGTAAGAAGGAACGAACTCGTGGGGTAGTGGTTATCGCACTGGGTTGTCACTCTAATGGTCGTAGGTTCAAATCCGCACGGTGGCAAAAACTTTTCGTAAGCTTTATTCGTTCCCATTGTTACTATTTGAATTAGTCTTCTTTGAAACTAACATCGAAAGATTATACAATTAACTCTCTCTCTTTCAAAATGGTAATATGAGGACAGGTTTCTTATTATAAGAATTGGAAATTTTAGTGGTCTCAACGCATCTAAAATCCAAAATACTAGATCGACGTTATTTTCTACTGAATTCTAAATCCACGTTATACACAGATAGGCTAATGGGGCCTGGACCTACAGTTTAAAGTGAGATACGAACCACTATGTGTCTCCACTTGTTATCCTGCACTGAACGTAAAACAAACAGCTCCTCGCACCCATTTTTAAAACAAATTTACATTAAATTTGGTATTTATAAGATAATCATCATTGATTTGATTGTTTTTATTACTGAACGTAAAATAAAACATTTTCCACAATCACCTCTTCGTCCCATCTCTCCCAATATCTTTCTGTCCCTCTCTTTTCCCCCTTCCCCCCCCACACATGTATCAAAATAAATATTTTCCTAGGTTTGTATGTGTATAAATATAACATTAAATACCCCCCAAAATACTATTTATTTTCTACTTTCCGTCACCCCTCTCCCACTCCCACAACCCCTCATTCTTTTTGGCGTTCGCCAGACCAAGTGGTAATGTATCGACGTCTTGTAATCGGTGTGTCCTTTTCCTAGTTCCAGTCAGGTCGCATAATGTTTCAGATTCCAATTTAAATGTATCCCGAGTCGTGATTAGCCTATGTGTCCAAAAAGTGATGTTAAAACGAACTCTTGACCTCAATAATACAAGTTGTGTATTTTCTTTCAGCTGTGGTTCCATCTTTTTGCGAGAAATAACGAATTAACCTAATCATTAACTCAACAAATAAAAGTGCATCTCTAAATTAATTAATGAAAACTGTTATTACATCCAAACCACTATTTTATCGTAAATGTAAATGAAATGTCATCTCACGTAGTGAAAACAATGTGAAAATTGTTCTAATGAGTGATATATGATTTTCAAACACATACATGAATACATTATATTAAGCTCATGAACTATAATTGGGACAATTTAATACTAATTTGAAACGATTAAAAGCATTAATAGGACAAAGTAAACTTTTGCGCAATCTTTCTGCCGATTCGCATTATTGAAACAATATTTAACCAATGGGGACGTTATCTCATATTTGGAAATGCTGCATTGGTTGAACTTCCTGTGGACAAGACCGTGAGTCACGCCTCCTGCTCCTCAGAATCGAACTTCACTCTGATTGGAGGATCGTATATTTCACAACACTTCCTTGTTTCAGAGCTACCAACATAATTTCGCAAGACATTGGACTTAGAAAAAATCCATGCGACAGATTTTTTGAACATGACTGTACATTTAGTTGTTGTCAGGAGTCTTAAGTTTTAGAAATAATTTTGATTTGATTTTAGTTTTAGATGCACGGATACACTAACTAATCAGGACTGGACATACAGTTTAAAGTGAGAACCGAACCACTATGTGCCTCTATCGGGTATCGAACCTGGGGTCTCTTGATTACAAGAAGACGACGTTACCAGGCCTCCCGCACTGGTGCAAAAATCCGAATAAGGTTAATTTCGGAATTCATTTGTTCGTGCATGAATTAACCAGCTACCAGTCGGCACCACCATCGATGCTAAATCCTAAT
Organism: Lepisma saccharinum; assembly: GCF_977018435.1. NCBI lineage: Eukaryota > Metazoa > Arthropoda > Insecta > Zygentoma > Lepismatidae > Lepisma > Lepisma saccharinum. The sequence goes on along the minus strand of NC_139232.1, from coordinate 114,369,008 downwards.
TTTCTCATTAAAAATTTAGTTTATGTATCTATTAATCAATGATGATCACTTGTACGTGATTTTGTTTTATTAAATGCCTTTCCCTTCTTAAACATGTATAAGAAAAATCGTATTTTTAAAGTCAATACTTCTACATGACGTAACATCCTTCCATATGATCTGTCATGGACGTACACTAACTATTTTACTAAGGATGTAGAAGAACAAAAAATAAAAACAATGGCTTATTGTGCAGATTTTTATTGTAAAAACTGTCAGAAGAGGAACCCAGAGCTGTGTTCGTGTTCTGTCATATCCTGAAAGGTTAGTTATTTATAAATTCTGTTCGCTCTTTATGTAAAAATAATTTCCATAAAGTTAGTTTCCACGGAGAATAATTGCTAGCATGTCTTCGTATTCTGTATTTTGCTTCATTTAAGTAAAAGGACATGTGTTAAAAAAAAGTCTGAAAGATTAAAGGTTCGATTTTGTAACTTAATGTTATTTATAAGTTACACAGGAGGATAGGAAGCCAACGAGAATAGTAGGAATGACTTGAAGTTTGTTTGAAGTTCGGAAAAGCTCATTTGTGCATGTTATAATGCAGAAAGTTGCAAGTTATCGCGCTCCTATTCGCTTCTGCATGAAGTTTATTTCTTCTAGCATTTAAAACTTTGTCAACATGTACAGGAGATGAAAAAAAGCGTGTAAATATTAAAGCAATGAAACCTAAGGTAACGGTTCCTATCGTTCTATAATTTTTTAAAAAAATCTCTTAGCAGGAAGACTAATTATCGTAGAATTTTAGAAATCATTGTCACACGAAATTTGAACCTTTCTTAAAGTAATTAGCACTCTTTGGATTTTTTTAAAAAAATATATTTATGTTGAAAAAACAACTTAAAAATTACCTTACGCAAGCTTGCACGCTTCCCAAGGACAATGTATTTTCCATTGACAAGGGACTGTAAGTATCGTAGACTAGTTGGAATTAATGTAGAAGTAAATCGGAACCTTAGTAAAATGAATTTAGGTAATTTATTTATAATGCTAAGAGAACCAAACCTGGCCTGCCTAACCTAACTACGAAAGCATACATTGAACCAAATCATAAGTAATCACTAGTTTTGGAAACGAAATGAGTGTAACTAACCTACATGTGCAATATATGCAAAATATTTTTACGTACCTTTACACATGTGTTACTGTAAAGAAAAATCCTTTCTCACTGGTGCCACGGGAGGAAGATTTTGTGTTTCAAATCGCATTTTAATCTATGTGCTTTAATCCAACCCTACAGAATTATGGATGTTACTCCTATTATTAATAATAATCTATTTTGTTGATGGAATCATCTAATTATACCTGTAGTTAATATTATTGCTGTAATAGCTCTTGTTGTTGGTCATGGGCTTTGATCTACTAGATGGTATGGGTGATTTTGATTTGTTGACAAATTTCCTGTCCTGGTATGTTCTTCAGAAATATGTTGTGTCATAACATTTTTCTTGAAAGCACTCCCGGGAATAGATTCCATGATCCATTTAATGACAAAAATTGCATTGTTAGCCAGTTGTAGGTTAGGCAGTAAGCTTCAGGGACTCTTTCTAAAAGATAATGTGGTAAAACTTTGCTTCATATGTTAGGACGTTTAGTGCAATATCTATAATATTTTTTTATTTGCATTACCACACACTGTATGGTGCCATAAGAAGTAGTTACGATAAGAAATAATGTGAAAATTGAGTAAAAATAAATAAATTGAATGGTGACAAGCTCATAAGATTTTGCGCAATTAATGAAGGAGCTATCATAGAATGGACCCTTATACATTTGACACTACTTTATTCAACAGATACAGATAGTGATCTAATGTATATTCATTTTCAGTAACTTTTCTTTGTGTTGACACGCTTTGACCTTAGCTCACTAACAACTCTTGCATCTTGGAATTTATCTTTTTTGAGTGACATAAAATGCAGAATGCTTTGTCTTGCATAGTTATATGTTTCTAAAATAATTTTTCGTCTTTTATTTTTCTCGTAGAGCTGAGATATAGTTGGAGAAAATATAGCGAAAGGACTTGAGGCACAAAACATACAAAAGTTACAGAGTTTGTGGAGACAATTTTTTAGAGAAAATGTTTATGAATTCTAATAGAAATAAGTTAGTGCATGATGCATACCCAGATGTAGAACCAAGTAAGTATATTGCATTTCTTATGGAATAACATTGTCATCAGTTATGTGGCTCATGCATAAGAAATTGTATTTTCCCTTTTGTGAATTAAAAAAATATATGCTTTAGAGATAAATTTTGCTTAAAGTACATAACACCTAACAACACGATACATTGCTTGAGGATGTTAGAAACAAATGTATTTAATGTTTCACTAAATATTCCAAGCAGGATGAATAAAAAAGATATGATTTTCAGCTAAACAGTCCTGTAAAATATTTGAAAAGTTTGATTAAAGGAAATAAAATGCACATATTTTTCTGTTTGAGACTGTACATATGTGAACCTACTATGGAAATGTTTGTTGAGTGTGTTAATGATGCTTTAATAATTTCAGTAACTTTTATTCCAGTGAAAGTCTGTAGGACCTCAAAGAGATTATCATACCTTATGCAAAATATATTAATTACTAGTGATTCAATAAATATATATATACCTGAATAACAACGTGTTTGTTTATTTTCCCTTACATTTGTTATTAGCAATATAATATAATGTTTTACATTTCCACAGTATGAGTATTAAATCATTAAGAGTAATGTACTTACTCTGAAACTGTTCTCTTCTTCTGGAGTATTTCAACATGTAAATTCATTCTTGGTGAAGTATAACATGTCACCATAGTGAGTGTCCGACACAATGGTTTGTCTAATGGAATTTCATTAACAATATTATGATAATATTCAATACAGTGGAAATTATTTGATGTAGGATTTTAAGGATTTCTTATAGTCTTTTACTTTATATTCCATATGTTTAATGCTAACAATATAATTTATATGTGTAATTGGAAGTAAGATGCTTGAAATAAATTTTGGGACTTGTAGGCATAATGACCATATTGGGCCATTCAATGTATGTGAGGAAGAATCCTCTTATCTAATATCCTTACTTGAGTTTGAATTGTTCTTTTAGGTGTCTACTTTATGCACAGAAAGGCTAATTTGGTTGAAACTAACGTTTAAAGTGGTATCCGAAACACTATGGGTCTCCACCGGGTATCGAACCCATACCTGAGTTAAAAAATGGGTGTGAAGAGCCCCTTGAGAAAGGTTGAAAGTGAAATGTTATAAAGACTTGAAAAGGATATACACAAAACTACGAACTTCCTCAGAGACAGTATAAGAGGCCAGCTCTTCTCAAAAAGGTAATGATATTTCTTAAACTGCTTTCATTATCTCCCAACCTGGTCAATAATTGGTAAGATCAAAAGTTTGAGGAAAGTATAATCTACACATTAGGTAGGAATAAGCCAATCACTTAACATTTAGACATGACACATTGGATGGTCTAGCCCTTGCAGCAAATCATCATGAGTGAGACACCTATGTTCAATAAGAGGCCAAGTTAAATTTACTTCTTGATGGAAGGGATGATATGAGAAACATGCACCAATGATCGACCTGATAGTGTGAAGCTTGAAAGAATGATTATTTATTAACTCTTTATGTTCACTTTCTTTTAGACTGACTAGAAACATGTGTGACATTATTTAGAAGTAGCAGGGATTTTGTCAATATGACATCCACTATGAGTGAAATGTTGCTGTTCATTGGTTCATTTCCAAGTGGCATATGTCACATGTCACTTTGGTGTGAAATCTCTCTAAATTCCAAAAAAATACTGTTGGTTTCTTTGTCATCAGCTGGAAATTTGCACATTTCTTTTGTTTTTTAATTAGCTTTAAGAAATTCATGTGCAATATTTATTCTGAATGCATGGATGGTATCATCTTCAGTACTGTATTAAGTATATGAATATATAAAATACATATCTGTGCAGGATAAGATCTTTCAGTGGTGTATTTTTAATTCCATTGTGTGTGTGTTTAGGAGTGGGGGGCTGGGAGTGTGCTTATCTAGCTTGATCCTACATACTCAATGACTGCTTTGTTTTTTATTCTAAGATATTCATATTTCGAGTCCAGATTTTTGTGTAACTATGAAATATGTAGTGCCATATGATGAAATTGTAGTCAATATGTAGAGTGGTTCCAGTAAGTAACTTCGAACAAAACTCGCTTGTATGACATACTCCTACTCCCATTCTAGATTTAAAATTAGGGATTTTTGACAAATACTAAAATGAATAAGCATGCAGTGGTTAGTTAATAATATATCTTACAAACATTCACACGTTTTTAGAAATGGGTTGAAATTACTCTCATGCAAACCAGAAAAGTGAAATTTCATACAACTTCGATTGATTGATTGATTTGGTGTTTTAAGTCAACTTTATTCACAATAAGGCCAATCGGGACTGGAACTACAGTTTAAAGTGGGATCCGAACCACTATGCGTCCATATACAACTTCGAGATGAGGTGGTTGCTATATAGGCATTCTAGGTTAACTTGTGTAAGGTGTGACCTTTTCTTACTCTATTTTCCCATAACTATTAATTTTCATAATCATATTGTTTTTACAGAGAAATAGACTGATAGAATTAAAACAATTACAATTTTATTCCAGAAATTATTCTGTTTGATAACTTCCCCAATGAGCTGTGTCACTCATAACTATTATTTTATTCTATTCTCTCATGGCAGATGGCACTGAACTAGTTTCTATGTCGTATTGTCCAAAATACTATTTCATCTACAGAACACTGAATGTAAGTTGTGATAGAAATTAACTGTAGTGTAAAATATTTACTTTCATCTACAGCATAACATAACCCATGGTTCTACAGAATAGTTTCTCAACCTATAGGGTGCGACCAACTCCTGGGTCCTGAGGGGACATTTGGTGGGTCGGGAAGTTGGGTTCGAAACTTTGTTAACTGGGTCTTAAAAACCTATTACCTTAAATTACTTAGATATATTGTTTTAACAATTTAAATTCAGGCCGTGTTGTTGTAAATGAGCAAATATATGATTATAGACTAGGTGCACACCTCTACAAAGTAATTCCGCTTGTTCCCATCTCATGGGTCCCATGAAGTGTAATATCCTTCAAGGTGGGTCCCCGACTGAAAAAGGTTGAGATCCACTGCTCTACAGCCCTGGAAGGTCCTTGGCCTATCAACTGACTGCCAGTCTGCCTCCCACAACCCTACCTAGAGGTGTGGAGATCTTCAACCAGTAATGGGGTGACGTAGGGTCAGCACATCGAACCCTCAGCTGTTATAGGAGATTTCCCAGACTGGGTTACGCTACTCACTTGTAGGTCCCCAATTTTCTTAGGATGGTGGTTAAGTTTGGAAAACAAGTACTGACTGACTATATGTATATATCTTCTATTCCAGTATATTTCATACCTACAAGCCGCCAGCCGATTTGTAATGGTTTCGTTAGATGAATAGCGCTAATGTTCCATCAGTAGTTTTATGATTTATTCTTATTTCCTGAGACAAAACCTTCGAATCCTGTCTTTTGTTTCCCTGGCATTTTCAGCATCAAGTTCCCCCCCCCCACCACCTCTCAGGGTACTCCACTGATATCAATTGCAGAGAAAGTGGATGCATTTGTCTTTCGGTTTATGAGGCCATAGACAGATGAATGGAATTTTCTACGTTGGTAAATCAGAAGTGTCTACATCTTGCGATTGAATATGGTAGGCCTACACAAGGGAGAAAATTACAGTGACGGCACCAGAAACAGTTGCTGGTATTAAGTATGCTGTATCCTGCAGATTGCCACCCACGTTAAACTGTGCAGCAATTGTTATGAAGAGAAAGAGACAATTTGGGAAATGTTGCAACATGGCTCGAGCGCCCTTTAGAACACTTTGGGTAGCGCAATGATCCGCTCACCCCCACCCTTCCATTCCTGCTTTTATTTTCTGCTAATAATTCGGACATATCTCGTAAGGTCGTAGTATTTATTTTATTTAAGATCATAAAAATGTTCTACAAGGATAAATACCATTGTTCGGTTAATGCAAGGGTCCTGGGTTCGAATCCCTGTTAGAGCTTTCTTTGTGTCATCAATTTTTCATAGCATCGTCGCGATTAGCCTAAAATTGAAAAATGCGACGCTAAATAAACAACGACGAGGGAGGGGTCAAACGCATTGATCTACGAACAAAGTAATCGCCGTAGAGTTTACACAAGATAAAATCGCGATTTGCCCAAAATGTCAGAAAAGCAACGCATAATAGGGAGAATACGACATAAAAATACTTATTACCACAGATAATACACGGACCATTTTTCATGCACAACGGAATGATTTACGTGCTAGAATTTCAGGAACTTGAAATTATTTTCGTATGTTGTGCTTCTGAGCTACTTATTCTGTATATCTCGTAACTTAGATGTAGAAATCATTCAAACTTAACGTGCATTAACTGAATAATGGTATTTATCCTTGTAGAACATTTTTATGCACTTAAATAAAATAATTAATTCGACCTTACGAGATATGTCCCGAATTATTAGCAGAAAATAAAAGCAGGAATTGAAGGGTGGGGGTGAGCGGATCATTGCGCTGAGACGCATTCAACTGTCACTGCCAAGAGTAAGATATGATTGGCGGAGAGGTTGCTATGACAACGCTTTACGTTTCGAAACAGCCGTAGGGTGGCTCCACATGTCCGGTTTGGTATACGCACAGATTACAAAGGAGAGATAGGAAGTAAGCGATCTTATTAATCTGTGACGTTACCATTTCGCGTTTCAGAATCCGGTGAAAAAGTTTTTGAATATGTATACAATATTTCTTAGGATCCTGCCCTCACTTTTATTTTGGTTAACTGGTTCATCACCATGGTCACAAATCCACGTGGCAGCATTTGACGCATTATTTCTTGAAAACCACAGACGATAATTTAGTTCCGTTTTTTATGTTCATTACTACACATTAGGCAGTACAATTTACTTCCGTTTCTAAAATTTAAGCAGACAGAATCGTTGATGGTAGTCAGCTAGCCCAACAGAGATTTTTTAAAATTCAATGTGTGTATGGTTATTAAAAGAATCAATTTGTGAAGTGAAAGATATTACCATATTTTTATTTTGCATGTGATTAAGGTTTAGATTTAATCTTCAAAACGTAAACAATACTCTATGTCTGCTCAGCTTAAGAGAAATGAGTGACCGTAAAAAGAGAACCCGAATTTGTGTATAAAGATCTTGTGCAGGAGGATACCTCTATCTGAGCAATCGAGCCCATAAGACACGACAAATAAAATAATTAACAAATGAAAAGTAAACAGAGAACCAGGAGGCACAATAGATGAAGACAACAAGGACGTCATCATAATCTGCAGAGTCGTCTCGTAGCAACAACACATCTCCACGTAGAGGTGAATCTTACATGAATGTATAATACAGTGTGTTCCGCGTAGAGGGATCGAAAAAATAATTGATAATTTGAAGTGTAAAGCCAGTCTCACCAAGACCATCTTGAGGTTCAGGCCACAGCGCTCAGTCAAGACGTCATCATCTGGAGGCGATCATCTTAACGCTGTAAACTCCTTGACGTAATTTTACCGTAGATAATTAAGGTATATTTATTTCTCTTATGAAGTTAAATTTTGACATTTACCCTCCCGACGAATATAGTTAGAAGAAAAATGTATAATATTGAATATTTACACCAAAATTTTCATTCAGGAAGTCACTATGGCCACCACAAAAATTCCTACCATAGCACAAAGAAAGAGTTGAAAACCGTTAGAAACTTCCTGTCGGAAATATTTAAACATTGTATATCTTTGAAAAATATTATCGGGAATATTGGTCAGCTACAGTAAAACTCGTAACCGCTTTTGTATGAACTTTTGTATGTAAAATCATTTGATTAAATAAAAAACATGTTAGGTTGACCGTAAACTTTCCAAGTTACCTAATCAATTAAATTGTCTTTAAGTTTACCCAAAATTAATCAACCAGATAATTCAAATATTCTGTGTAGCTATACAATCTCAATACAAAACCTTAATTTCTATATTCTTGCAGCAAGAGAAATTGGTACAAGGGCAATGCTACATTTCTGTGTATAAAGACTAAACGTAAATAATTTGTCACATTGTAATTTCGATCCTATTGACTTTATTGAACGAAGATAATAAACAAATTGAATCTTTTTATTGTTGATAGTAAGATCTGTGACAATAACTTATGAGTTTCAACAGTTTCATTAAAAAAAAAGCAGATTAATATTTCGATCTTAGGGTTTACTTGGGAAATAAACATTTGGAATATTTCTTTACACTGTTTTTACACTGTTAATAAAATCGTGAAGAATGTTAATACATTATGAAACAATAAACATTATCACTGATTTAATAATCAAAGTTACGAACATTGAATCTTCACAAAGACAAAAAATAAAAAGCAGTTCATATGAAACAGTTTTAAAAATTTAATACATTTCTAGTTCATATTAACATAGCTAGGAAACAAAATGCATTCTGTGTGAAAACATTTGTATTTGAAACATAAGTAATATATATATATTCTTCGATAGTTTTACACACGAATATTTCATCGACGTTCTTGTTACACATCGCACCTTTGTATTTAAATGTACAACATATCTTCCATTAGCCTCCGATTAGCATAAAGAAGCATAAAGCGGGATAAAATAAGAATAAATGTACCCATGTATCAACTTTGCCCCGTTGTATAGCTTTCTTTCATTAAGCACATTTTGAAACTGAAAATTTGTGTAAATAATATGAATAATTTATCGAATGCTTGCATAAAATTTACACTAACAAATTGCTTTGGTAGACGTAATATTAACCAACGTTTGTAATTCAGGGTAAATTATTTGATAATTCTAAAAAAAAATGTTGACATGTTGTCCACATTTACGAGTATATTTGATGCCTATTTCGGACACATGAAATGTTTACATCATGAACTATTACTATTATTTATTTTTTAGTATAATACATTTGTTACTTGTATATTTTCGTAGTGACTGAATCACATGGAATTGCCCTAAAAATTTCTCATTTTTAACAACATCTTGAAGAAATGTGAATGTTACTCTTACCTTTTCATTGTAATTGCCTCTGCAATTGAGTACACAAGACTTATACACCATACCTCTTCCACATTTAAGCATATTTACACGTCATGTAAACTCGATTACAGTTCTTAAATTTGCATTACAATTCCATATTCACTAAAAAGGTCCAACATTGATTCCGAAGAAGCAAATCAAACATGGCAGTTATCTCGCCTCCAGTTGATGACGTTTGGTCAAGTGACCGGAGCAAGCCATCAGGCTTTCAGATTGAGAAGGTAATGGTCTCACACGGTGGTTAAGTAGGTCCTCACTTCGCGACCCACCTTCAGTTCGCGAGGCAGCAAAAGGGATCTCACACGATCCTTAAAATCGCATCTTTAAAAATGGCGACTGCACAAACACGGTATACCACTTCGCAAGTTTAGATGCTAATAACTGCTGAAGATTTGGGAAAATAATGTTTTATCTTAAAAGAATAAGAGAATAACATTGGCACTGTTGAAAAATGTACCAGCGTGGCAGTGACTGTGAGTTCATAACGTATGTTGATATACCACTTTACGGGCACACTAGCATAAAGTTACGTTACCCGTATACGATAGAAGTTGTATATGCTAATGAAACCCTTCTCGTACGGTTTTGAAATATATCCTCCAGTTGGTACTAGTCAATTAAATTACACACAACATTCAATGTGCGAAATTTGTGGTGTTTACATTAACTTACAATATTATATTTATATTTCATTGATAGTTCTTTGCTCCTAAGATACGTATTTTGAAATTTACTTTCAAGTCCATGAAGAACTAATTACAATTCATAACTTATATATCATTACAACACTAGCAGATTAATTTACTGCGATGCTACACACAGCACAGTCTATTTGTTACAGCCAGCCAACAAGCCTAGAGTACATATACGTATGTGGCTGTTCAGTGTTTAGTGTTTACTGTTTACTTCAAAATAGTATTCGCGACGGTTGTGAAAGTAAAATCACAGTCTGTGGTAAAATAACAGTATCTCAGTAGGAAATTTAGACATACGAACTATATATTTAAAACAATAATAATTAGTACACTCTTCACTCAACAAATAAAACATTCGCTCCCAATCATTAAGGCCAGCTTTAGACGGAAGAATTCCCTTTAGCATTTTTGCTAGCATAAATGCTATGTAAACGCTTCCAAAAATCTTATTGCAGATTGTACTTTACACGCAAGCATTTCATGTAACTTTTCGGCTAGCTTCTGCAATTACAATGTATAACATACACAGCATGAAAGGCACGTCGAGTTACACCATCTATGCTGAGTGCACGGTGTTTACATTTGAAACAACTAAAATATTCTTCAATACGTGTACAGTAAATGTTGTAAAGTATGTATTTAAGCAGCGCCATTGTTTTGTACCTAATAACGTTTTATACGAAACGTTTTTCCTCTCGGTTGAATAGTTATCGGCTTTTAAAAATGTGAAGTGATACATTGTTTACATCTCACGCGGCCGCCATTACAACTGCACTCGTGACATACAAGTCACTTCTGATTGGTTATGCTTCCTACTTCAGCTGCCAGTGTGTTCTATGGTATTAACGATGAATTTAGAGACGGTTTCTAATTCTGCCGGGAACTAAATAAGAGAAAGCTCTCACACGATCGTTAAGTAACGAAGCTAGAAGTAGATGGCGAAGATCGATTGATTGATTGAGTTGGTGTTTTATGTCCGCTTTATGCACAGTAAGACTAATCGGGGCTGGACCTACAGTTTAAAGTGGATCCGAACCACTATGTGCCTCCACCGGGTATCGAACCTGGAACCCCTTGATTACAAGGCGACAACGCTACCTCGATGGGGAAGGGAGGACGTACCTAACTGCCGTGTGAGACTGGCTTAAGAAATGGTTTATTAGCACACCTTTTTACATACCTTAATGTAGAAACTCTCCGAGTTTAGGAAAATGGTCAATGCAACTCGATGTGTGCGCCTTAAGTTACCCTCCAGACATCTAAATTGTCCACATTCTTCCCGTCGCGTATCTGTTGCTCTACTGAATAGTGCCAGGCTTGTTCACATTACACAAGCACGTGTATTCACTATTGGTATATGTATACTATAAACTCGGAGACTTTGGGTGTCTTGTAAAATGACAATCCTTACAATATCTTCCTCACTTTTAAACAGTGAGCAATTATTTCGATTTCTACAGTGTGTCTCTCGTATTAGCAGGATCAAGAGATAAGCGGGGTTTCCAGCTGTGGATCGGAGGACGTACTGCCCCAGGCACTCGCACAGTGCAACTTTGATTGCATAGGTGGCAGCACCTTACACAACATCCCCCTTCTTTATTAAAGTTTATGTTTTGTTTGCATATGCTACATACATCTTACATCTCATTACAAAACATTTTAAACAAAGTTTCTGACTCTTTAATTCCAATCTTTTAACCAAAACATGAAAATTGTACATTTAATTATTTTTTCCATAACCACACCCATTAAATAACAAATCAAGAACAAATAATATTTTAACATACGTAATCTTTCATCCATCGTGGAGGGTTCCTTTCCCTTCGAGGATGCATATACACCCATCTCTCAGCTTCTAACTTATTATCCTTATTATTTCGACCTGGTGTATTTGAATTTACTCTGGGCTGAGCCCTTTCAGGAAATGTAATATCATCCCCTTCCAATTTGTGATCCTGTATTCGTTTGTATTAAGTATGATCTAGGCGATCCCCGGCCGGTTCAAATCCGGGAACTTTTCTAACGATGGAAGCGGCCCCGGCGTCCACCCAGCGTCGAATAACATGGGTACCTGGGGGAAACCCTGGGGGGTAAAGGCGGTCAGGGGCGTGATGCTGATCACATCACCCCCACTCACGACCGGATCAAGAAAGTGTGGGGCGTTACCCCCACACCCCCTATATGCCTTCATGGCGTGGTGTTAAGCACAGGGGAGCACTTTACCTTTACCTTTTACCTAGGATATTTTGATTTATTAAGAATACATTTTCCTGCATAATCAACCATACCCAAGTATGTTTGAAGCTCTGATTTGCAAGCAGGCCATTCCATATTTACAATAAATTTTACCCTCTCCGGGTCTCTCAGACAGGATATGACCTAAATACTTTAGTTACACCAAAAGAAACTTTTGTTTTTGTTAATAGTAATACCTTCAGATTTCAGTTTAATTAAGACTAGTTAAGAGCTTCATCATGTTCTTCTATAGTACTCCCAAAGCACAATGTCATCTACATGAAAAATTACATTTTTTTTCAACTTGCAGGAACATGGACATTTGTGTAGTAAAACACTCAGGAGCACAAGAAATCCCAAATGGCATGCGTAAAAATTTGAATCTTCCAAATGGACAAATGAAGGTAGTTAACAGTTGACTTTTTTCATCAAATTACACTTGATAAAAAGAAGTACTTAAATCAATTTTACTGAAATACCTCGCTGCCTATAATTGTGCAAGAGTTGATTCTACTTTTGGCATAGGGAAATGTGGCCTTAACGCCCACTCATTTAACTTTGTAACAACATAGCCTAACCTCATTACCTTTAGGCACACACACAATAGGACTAATCCATTCTGTTACTTCTACTGGTTCAATTATTTTCAGTTCTTTCAAACGGTTAGTCTGTACTTCTACTTTTTTTAGCATTGGTATGGGCACTACTCTTGGTACAACCTGTACATATGGTCTTGCATTATGTTTCATAGCAATAGAAACTGTTTTCTTAAATTCTCTAATGTTTTGAAACAAATTACAATATTTTGGTGAATTAATATCAACTTTTCTGAAAGATCGTAGGTCTTTTTGCAGATTATTTACATTTAGCATTTCCGAAGTCGTGACTGCATTTCGACCAAGCTATGGTTTTTGCAACCCTTGCTACATATACCCTTGTACTTAATTCCTTGCCTTTAAAACATAATGTTAAATTCGTAGTACCTAACAGCTTTAATTGTGTACCATCAGGTCCTTTGAGGCCCGTTTCCTTTGCATTTAAATTCCTCAAAGTGTTTGGAAGTAACACTCTATCAGGTACACACACAATCAGCACCTGTATCAATCATCAAACAATTAACATTAGTGGCAAGTTCGTTAATGAAAATTGAACGATACGAACTGAATTCTGAATTAGGTTTAGATACTTTAATATTCCCTACAAAATTATCTTCCACGCTCGTTCTTTCGTCAGTGTTTTGTTCATTAACATTATCAATTTCAAAATGATTGATTGTTTTCGTGTTTTTCTTCCTACAAACTCGAACAAAATGTTCTACTTTCTTACAGTACTTGCACGTCACTGATCTAGCTGGGTAATATTTCAATTTTGGGTGAAATGGTCCTCCATAGAATGGACAATACTTCGGTTTCTCTAAGTAAGTCTGTGTTGTACTTACTCCGATCTACTGGTCGAGAAATACCTCCCCTGTTCGTTGCACTTCCGGTTCTACTAGCGTAGTCCTTCCCGGTCGTCTGTTCGCGGAGTCTGCTCACTTGCTGCACCTGTCCTTGGTCGGCAATATCATGGGAATTCTTCTGTTGTTGTTCATACTGCTTAACCCAATTAACTGCCTCCGCAAGGGTCAAGTCTCGCTGCATCTGTAGTTTATCAGACACACTTTATCAGCTACGCCGACGACGATCCTGTCCCGCATCATGTCGTCCTTGAGATTACCAAACTCGCAATGTTCAGCCAGTCTATGCACATCCGTGATAAACACATCAGCGGGTTCCCCCACATTTTGTACTCTGGTATTAAACTTATATCGTTCGAAACTGACGTTACGATGTGGCAGAAACACAGAATCGAACTTGTTCATCAAGTCACTCACTGAACATGGTTCCGGGAAACGCAACAAATATTCCTCACTTTGTGAACCCTTTACGTATAGAAGTAGGTTGATTTTTCGTCCTCAGTTTTGTTAACCAGGCCCGAAACAATTAGATAACGTTCGAACCTTTTTCTGCATAAAGGCCACAGTTCTGGTCGAACAAAGTCAAATTGTTCAGTAGGATTCATATTCACTAGCGAATGCAAAACGTTGCCGGTTGCCGACGAATCACTGTTGTTATGCATGTTTAACACTGACGTATCTTGTTCTCTGTTCTCAAAAAAGTCTAGTAGAGCCAGTATATATCGCGATCCCATGTTCGGTATTCCATTCTCCCGTTCACCCCGAACGCAGCCAGCACCGCTTATCTCTTGATCCTGCTAACACTGGCAGCACTTTACACAACATATGAACTATTAAAGATTACTAAAAATTTAGTTAATACTGAAATGCAAAATTTAGCCAAAATGGTAAGAATTGCAACGTCCCTCTAGTGCAATTCTTAAAATAAACTTATACCACGGCTACAGATATATATCTTAAACTCAGGGGATATGTTCTTTATTCGAGAATTCCAAATAAGAAAACGTTTTATAGCCAAGAGGATATAGTTAAATGCGGATCTATATTCTGAAAACTGTACACGATACAGAGAAAATATATAGCAAAGCTTGTATATACATTGAAATATATATATATATATATATATATGCTGATTCCAAATTTACGTCGGTTATATTCTTATAAATATATGTATAATTGAAAGGAAATCTTCTTCTTCTTTTCTTCTCACAATTTTGGGGAAAAGGCTTCTTTTTCTTTTCTATCATTGATTAGTGAAAAGGCTTCTTCTTCTTTTCTTCCTTCTATTTTGGTAAAAGGCTTCTTCTTCTTTCCTATCTTTGATTTGGGAAAAGGCTTCTTCTTCTTTTCTATCGTTGATTAGTGAAAAGGCTTCTTCTTCTTTTCTTCCTTCTATTTTGGTAAAAGGCTTCTTCTTCTTTTCTATCTTTGATTAGGGAAAAGGCTTCTTCTTCTTTCTATTTTTGTAAAAGGCTTATTCTTCTTTTCGCTTTCTTCTAATTTATTGTCCTTGCCTTTAAAGCGTAATCTTATTTATTACATGTATGCGCTCGTTTTCCCCGCTTCTATGGCATTATACAAACGACACAAGCTATGCTTATAGAAAGATTAGGGGCGACTAAACTGACAGTAGCTCCACCTCCTATGTAACGACCACAAAGGGGAATAGCCCAGGATCGCTAACAGCAAGCGCTGCCTATGGTCCGGTGCGTCTAATAAGAGGCGCAACCGTAAGTGCTTCGGGGCGTCTAATTGAACACAGCGCCACCGAGGGACGGACAAACACAAAAGCTGACGATGTTCTCCTCGTCAGAGGTATTAAATCAAATTTTGATCACTAGGATCAAAAAGGAGATACATTTCTGAATTCATTTGCTCACTTATTAACTTTCATAATTGTTTCATATATGAGAATATTCTTAATTATCTTAATTTGCTATTTACAACATTTTATTCACTCCTCCTATAATTTTTATACTTTTCCTTTATGTATTTTGCATTTACTATAATATATATAATCACTCTTCTCCGCTCCTAGTTTCTACAATGAACTCTGCTCTTCTTTATATGGCGTGCTGCCATCTATCGTCGCTCTCGGGAAACAGTTCTTCCTTGCATTTTTCATTGTGTCGTCGGAACTGGCACGTGACAGAATATTAAACAAATCGGAACGGCTCGTTGCCATTTCTGACTAGTCGGAACGGGAAGGATCCAGATATTCACCATTTCGAGTCCTGGTGATGTGTGGATAAGCTGGTGCTAATAATTTAAAACAAAGTTTTATGAATAATTTTTAATCGAATGTGTGTGTAAATTTAAAGTTTACAAGTGTTATTAATACAGAGAATGTACTTAGTGGAAGTGAAGTACCATGATAACGAAACTGTTAATAATAATGTTAATAATAATGTGGTAGGGCCGAAAAGGTCAAATTGCCTAGGAGTCCGATTTTTTAAAATCTCCCTCTGTCTCTACAAGAGAAGGAATCATGATTCTCGCCACACCGTTTGCTTTTTACTCTACTTTTGCAGTCCGCTCTGATAAAACAATTACTTTATTATTTTATCAAGGGCAGTAACCTTCAATGTCAAACTTTAGGTAATACAATTTGACATATTGTGGTAAGGTTAAAATCGAATGACACAATAGATGTTCGAATTGCAACAGCAACACGAGTACTTTCCTCATATTTGTACTTCACAATGCGTCTAATCTTGATTATTGTAATTTCAATAATTTCTACATCATTCATTGAAAGATCAATTTGTAATTACCAAATACAATTAAATGTAATAATATATCGTGCAAGAGCAATGACAAAGTTGTAAATAATTAAACAAGAGACAAAATACAGCCAACATTTCACTTTATTATCAAATATATAACAACGCATTGCATTATAATGTTTTAAAGTATAATATGTCTGAATCTTATACCATAGAATTAAATATGAAATGCATTAATGTATAATACGAGAAGCTATCAGAGTCGAAACATTCGTAATTTTCGCCAGAGAAAGCGCAAATTAGATCTCGGACAATGTGAGATGTCCTCCTAATGTTGTTTTCCTGTTTCATGGTCTATTGTCACCAGGTCTTCTTGGATGTAAGTTACTAAAGCCTCTATTTCGTCGAGGTCTATCCAAAGTGCCGAAATGTGCCGAAACTTTGGCCGGGTCGTGGGTAGTTTAATCCTGGTCCTGTACGAGATGTACCTGATTGTGGACCGGCTGGACCTATTGGTGGTATGTATGGAACTGGCCCTGAACGAGATGTACCTGATTGTGGAGCGGCTGGACCTATTGGTGGTATGTATGGAACTGGCCCTGATCGAGATGTACCTGATTGTGGACCGATTGGTGGTATGTATGGAACTGGCCCTGTACGAGATGTACCTGATTGTTGACCGATTGGTGGTATGTATGAAACTGGCCCTGTACGAGATGTACCTGATTGTGGACCGATTGGTGGAATGTATGGAACTGGCCCTGTACGAGATGTACCTGATTGTGGACCTATTGGTGGTATGTATGGAACTGGCCCTGTATGAGATGTACCTGATTGTGGACCGGCTGGACCGATTGGTGGTATATATGGAACTGGCCCTGTACGAGATGTACCTGATTGTGGATCTATTGGTGGTATGTATGGAACTGGCCCTGTACGAGATGTACCTGATTGTGGACCTATTGGTGAAATGTATGGAACTGGCCCTCTACGAGATGTACCTGATTGTGAACCGACTGGTGGTATGTATGGAACTGGCCCTCTACGAGATGTACCTGATTGTGGACCTATTGGTGGAATGTATGGAACTGGCCCTCTACGAGCTGTACCTGATTGTGGACCTATTGGTGGAATGTATTGAACTGGCCCTGTACGAGATGTACCTGATTGTGGACCTATTGGTGGAATGTATGGAACTGGCCCTGTACGAGATGTACCTGATTGTGGACCTATTGGTGATATGTATGGAACTGGCCCTGTACGAGATGTACCTGATTGTGGACCTATTGGTGGTATGTATGGAACTGGCCCTGTACGAGATGTACCTGATTGTGGACCTATTGGTGGAATGTATGGAACTGGCCCTCTACGAGATGTACCTGATTGTGGACCGATTGGTGGTATGTATGGAACTGACCCTGTACGAGATGTACCTGATTGTGGACCGGCTGGACCGATTGGTGGTATGTATGGAACTGGCCCTCTACGAGATGTACCTGATTGTGGACCTATTGGTGGAATGTATGGAACTGGCCCTCTACGAGATGTACCTGATTGTGGACCGATTGGTGGTATGTATGGAACTGGCCCTCTACGAGATGTACCTGATTGTGGACCTATTGGTGGTATGTATGGAACTGGCCCTCTACGAGATGTACCTGATTGTGGACCTATTGTTGGAATGTATGGAACTGGCCCTCTACGAGATGTACCTGATTGTGGACCTATTGGTGGTATGTATGGAACTGGCCCTGTACGAGATGTACCTGATTTTGGACCTATTGGTGGAATGTATGGAACTGGCCCCCTACGAGATGTACCTGATTGTGGACCTATTGGTGGAATGTATGGAACTGGCCCTGTACGAGATGTACCTGATTGTGGACCGATTGGTGGTATGTATGGAACTGGCCCTCTACGAGATGTACCTGATTGTGGACCTATTGGTGGTATGTATGGAACTGGCCCTGCACGAGATGTACCTGATTGTGGACCTATTGTTGGAATGTATGGAACTGGCCCTCTACGAGATGTACCTGATTGTGGACCGATTGGTGGTATGTATGGAACTGACCCTGTACGAGATGTACCTGATTGTGGACCGGCTGGACCGATTGGTGGTATGTATGGAACTGACCCTGTACGAGATGTACCTGATTGTGGACCGGCTGGACCGATTGGTGGTATGTATGGAACTGGCCCTGTACGAGATCTACCTGATTGTGGACCGATTGGTGGTATGTATGAACCTGGCCCTGTACGAGATGTACCTGATCCTGGCCCCGTACGAGATGTGCTTGATCCTGGACCGGATGGTGGTTTGTTTGAATCTGAACCTTTAGGAGATATACCCGATCGTTGACCGGGTCGTCGGTTTCTTGAATCTATCTCTGAGCGAGAATGGCCATTATTTTCGACTCTGTCTGGATTGTTTGAACCTGACTTTGGAGCAGAGTTTTCCAAATCTACGTCTGGTTCTGGTTTGTCTGACTCTGGACGAGGGTTATCCAATTCTTCGTCTGGTCGTCTACTGTTTGAACCTGCCTCTGGAAGAGAGGTATTTGCGTCTTCGTCTGGTAGTGTACTGTTAGGGTCTAGTCTTGGCCCCAAGTTATATCCTGAAGGAATTTCGATAGTTTCTTCGGATATCCTTCCTCGCACTGAAACAAAGAAAGAACGTTTATACATTGGGTTGTATTTCAATAGGATATGTACGCACGCGTGTACATTATTGTAATAACCATTAAGATGATTGAAACATAAAGCATCTATTATTGTAATACGTTCTCATCGGAGGGGGATATTTAAATTCATTTATCAGTAAATTCCCAGCCACCCATTGAGCAGTCACTTTGAGTAATACTGAGGAAGTTTGATTTGTTTTGAGGTGTATTCAAAGTAAATCCATTCAGTGCGTTGCAGCCTTCGTAGTAGTCATCATCGTGGTAGGTGGTAGTCGCTAGGTGCAAGGTCTGGACTGTATGGCGGATGATCGAAAACCTCCCAGCCAAAGGATTGGATCAGATCTTCAGTTTGAGCCGCAGCATGTGGCCTTGCATTGTTATGAATCAGTACGACACTGGCTGACAGCATTCCACGTTTGTTCTGGATTGCTCGACGAAGTTTTCTTAGGGTTTCACAGTAGGAAGCTGAGTTAATTGTTGTTTCTTGCGGCAAAAAGTCCACTATGAAAACACCCCGCCTGTTCCAAAACACATTTGCCATGATCTTGCACTTTGAAAGTGTCTGTTTTGCTTTCCCGGCGATGATGTGTGGACCATCCGCCAAAGAGTCCAGTCCTTGCGCCTAGCGACTACCACCTCTTCCGCCATCTGAAGACCTTCCTGGGCGGCAAGCGTTTTGACGCTAATGAAGAAGTGAAAACGACCATGAGTAACTGGCTATCATCACAGGCGACAGAATTCTACCAGGAGGGTATCCAAAAACTCGTAGTTCGTTACGATAAATGTTTAAACCGGCAAGGAAATTATGTAGAAACATAGAGAAGTGTATGTAAATTCAGAAAAGATTTAAAAAAAAAAAAAAAAAAAAAAAATTACTTACTTCGTTTTTATTTCAAAACGGACCTTACTTAAAAATTACCTTCGTATGTATACACACACACACACACACACACACACCCCTGTTTTCCCACCCTCCATTAAGAGGAAGCTGGACTTTTCACGCCAAAGCGAGGAAGTTTTAAAAGTGCTCTGATTGGACTGAGATTTTTATACGTAATAGAGGTACTCCCGAGGATAGCGGGAATCTGGGTGTGGCTGCTATACACTCCATGGAAGTTGAGATATTGACAATGAATGGGCGGACAAGCACAGCACCCCCAAGAGAGGAAGGTGCAAACTTAAGAGTATTGCGAGGAATCGTTATTCATTTGTTATTTCTTAGGTCACACACTGCGTTGACGAAACGTTAGGTAAGAGGAAGCCACAAGCACCAAACCCCGAAGCGAGGAACCAACTAAACACAATAGTGTCCGTAAAACGTGAATAGAGAGGAACTACGTGTCACGTTATGATGAGTGACGGGTGATTCGAAGCGCGCGCTGGTGTTTGACGTTCCTAACTCGGCCCCCATTGGCTGCGCTACCTGTCAGCAATCTGCCGTCGATCACGCGGCAACCCAAGCACCGCCCTCCATACCAAATCATATGGGAATAAATGTTGCAACAATGTGCGAGAGCGTCTCCGCGCCAAAAGGGGTGGAACAAGCTGGTTTCGGATGGCTTAGTAACGGTGCAAGCGGTACGACAGGCGAGGAACGTACGTACGGTGGCCATTTTCTACCTCGCGCAATTAGTCGACGTAAGGTGAAAGGACATAAATGGGGAGTTGTATCTTAGGGAGATAGACTAAATTGTGGTAGAATGAAAAATTATTCTTATAAAAAGAATATATTTGAATTTTCATCACATGGAATTGTTACTTGTTTGGGTTAGTTCTTAACACCGCTTTATGCACAGAAAAGCTAATCGGGACTGGACCTACAGTTTAAAGTGGAAACCGAACCACCTTGCAATGTGCATCTACCACCACCATTGCATGGCATCAGATAATATTATTTCGATGGATATTGTGATGCCTTGGAGGCTGATCGCTGTTAGTATTGTCAGTTGGGATGTCTAGATAAAACTGTTTTTCTTAACTTCCATTAGAACGCCGTTAAGTCATGTTGATATTTACTTATATTTATTTATTTAACATAAAATATGTGTACCGTCACGTTGACCTAGAAGATGGTCGCCCCCCGTTGCGGAGTGGTTAGCACATCGCGCTGCAACGCCAGGGGTCCCGGGTTCGAATCCTGGCTTGGGCATGAACGTTTGTGATGTCTATTCATCAATTTCATCATATCATCACTCATCCCCATCTTCGCAAATTAGCCAAAAGTGGCACAAGAAGCGAAGTAAAATAAATTTTGCTTTCTAGTGTCCTTTCGGGAGGCACTCACTTCACTTTCACCGGCAAATGTTCCACACGTAGGACACTGCTCCTCAATCCTCAATACTCAGTGGTGGCGATTGGGTTCCAAAACTAGGGGTCAAGGTACCAAAACTGGGGGGGGGGGCGAAGACAGTATATTTCCCTTTGTAGATAAGATTTAGCATAGTGTGAGGGCAAAAGTGGCGAGAAGTGGAAGGCAAATGCCCCCCCTCGCCTCCTTCCTAATCGTAACCAAATAGCCCTTTCACAAAACAACATCGAAAACGAAATCAACCGCAAACGTACGGTCGCGGACACTTGTCGGTTGTAATGATTTAATTGAAAGTCAATGGTATTGTTATAATCCAGAAGTGTCCCTGACTGTACAACGTGCAAAGTGTCAACTTAACAGCTTAGAACAAGCGAGGCAACCCTAGAGGGCCAGGGGTGTGGAGGAGGCAAGGCGAAACTCCGAAAGCGAGTGACCTTGACTGGAGTATACTTGGCGTCAGTATTGCCAATAACTTGAACGTAAAAGTCGTGAAAAGTCCTTAGAAAATCCGCTAGAATGTCGCTAAATGAAATGTAAAGGCTCTAGAAAAAGTCGCTAAATCAAATGTACTTCTAAAAAATAGCAAAAAGGTGGAGAAAATCGAGTACTTGCCTATAAAAGCAACATTTCCTCGTTACTTTCCTCTTCCTCTGAACACTGCACTTCACACTGATTACAGATGTCAGATACTAAATCATCGAGAAAATGCACTGCAAGAACGTTGTTTATTATTTCTGTGCACTTGGTTTTATGCAGGCGAATGCATGGTGCACTGCAGCTGTCAGTCACCAAACCTTTTCATACATAATTCGGACAAGTGATTCACGGTTAGCAAAGAACAGTGTTCGGCAATGAATAAAGCTAAAATAGCTTCAGCAGTAGAAGTATTTAAATTTTCCGGTTTGAACTGTTTTTCTTCTGTTTTGCAGAACAGAAGTAACCAGATCTGACTTTATGTTTCTGTGTTTCGAAAGTTTTTTTCAGATCAGTAGTTTGGGCATACAGATAGTTCTACTTTGCAGTACTTACAATACGCTTTCGCCG
Organism: Lepisma saccharinum; assembly: GCF_977018435.1. Lineage (NCBI taxonomy): Eukaryota > Metazoa > Arthropoda > Insecta > Zygentoma > Lepismatidae > Lepisma > Lepisma saccharinum. Next base: position 114,346,668 of record NC_139232.1, on the reverse strand, counting down.
TGTCACTATCGACAGGGGTTAACCATTTGTAGTTTTCCCACTCCTTCCGATAATGTTTCTTGTATTGCGGTTTTCCCCACACTGGACACTGCCCTGCCCTGGGCTGACCTGCGCACAAACACACACGAACTTTATAATTTACACTAGCACTTCCTTTGTCACCACACACTACCCAAAAAACTCCAATCTGAACCCACGCACGACGCGACCGTGAAGTCAAACGTTCTGTTTTATAATAAGGCAGCCGCAATGGCGCCAGGAGGAGTGTCTGATAACAATGAGCTGTGAACAGTGATGTTTACAAACATCACAAACCATACTGGAAAAGGGGGTACGCTTTGCTTCAGTTTCTCTTTGTGCATCAGAAGTGAATTACGAGGGTATTTCCTTATTTAATAACTATAAAACGGACATTTTTAAGCATTTAGACGTACCTACGCAGATATTTTGTGAATTCTCCAAATTAGTCGCTAAAGAGCACACGAAGTAGCCAGAAAAGTCGCTCGTCACTTTTTCACGTCTTTTGTCGCCAGCTAGCCAGATCCGCCAGATTTAGCGACTTCTCGCTAGAGTTGAAAACACTGCTTGGCGTCAGCTTTATTAAAGTGTAATATCATTAATTTAGAATTCATGAATACCTTAAAAATTAATTGTTCAAAGAATGATGAAGTAACTTTCTTTGTAAACAAGAATTACACTTACAGGCTGTATTATCGATGTATATAAATGTCTGAATTATTGACAATCCATTTGTATTTTGCATGAAAAGTGTTCACAATTTAGATCCCTTGCTGTCAAAAACTCTTCGCCATAAATCGGCACGACAAAAATGTTAATTAAATTAATTTCACTGTTTTAATGCGACTTAATATCCAGAAAAGAATATTCCCTCTTGTTTCTCTGCACTTGATTTTTATTTCACTAGCTTTGTTGCTGCTTAGGCTATATCAGAGAAGAAGCCTCATGATTTTTTTTTTCAGAATAATACACGAGCTTAATAAATTCCGTGGCGTTACAGTTCTGCACATGGTCTACAAAGATGTCAACGGAAAGTTTAAAGAAAGCGTCAAGAATGATAAAAAGAAAAAAAATCGACTTTGGTAGTTTTTGTTCCTTTTGTGCGGTCCTGGAAGACAATATGTGTAGTCATAGTTAAAGCCCGCTTATTCCTCTTTCGGTGGAGCCCTATTTCAAATCCGTGGGTTTAGCTGCGTGCACGTAACATTCATTCCAGTGATAACTTGCACTTCTCCAGCATTCAAAGTTTACCACCGCCTGGAATTTCAGGATGCGGAAAGGGCTGTTTATATGTTGTTTTGACATCAAATAGAACAGATGTGCAAATTTTCAGATTCACACAATTTTTGCAAGATTAAAACCTAAATTGACGGTCTGTAAGTTTAAATGGAAAGTTAGTCTCTTTGGCTGCCCCAGTCGTTACAAAGCTATCAAGGCGCGAAAGAAGAATCCCTTTTAATTTTATTTTTTATTTTGTGCGAGACATGAGAGTGTATAGTTGTGTTTGTCCCATTGTACACTCGTAAATGCATTCTCATCGTCACCGCAAGAGATAAAAAACAACGAAAATAACTGAAGAAAAAGAGAGTGAGTGTCGAGAAGTTTCGACCTATACAATCGTTGAGGACGCGGTGCAACCTAAAAAGACCAATACTGTTAATTGTGTGCATTACCTTGTTTTTGCTGATCGCTGATTAAATTGTTTTTTTACATACTTGTAAAATATGCATTGCACATTGAAAACACTTGTTTTGTAAATATAAAACCAATCGAACGCAGGCTTAGGGTTGTCCGACCTGTCATGATATGCTGGAACTGCTGTTGTCGTCGTGAAGAGATTCCTTCCTAGAGTTTTCTCACTAGCCACTGGATTAACTGTGATCCTATATAAGTATTTTATACCCTGAGTCCCTTACCGTTGGAAAGAAGTATGCACACAAAAATTACAAAGCAATTCGAACTTTCAGGATTCGTGATATTGTTTATTTCCCTTCGCTCTTGTGCCACTTTTGGCTAATCGCGAAGATGAGGATGAGTGGCGATACAATGAAATTGATGAAGGAACACTCCTCACACACCCATGACGAGGCCGCGGGATTCGAACGCCGAGACCCCTGGCGACGTAGCGTGCTGTGCTAACCATCATCCGCCACGAAGGCCAGCCTTTCAGGATTCGTCCTTTACAGTTCGGCGAGGGGGTTTAAACTTTCACGTTTAAACGTACGTTCCTGTCGCCAGGAAAGAGATGAGCAGGCAAGCAATGTTCGTTTTTTTTCACCCATCCTACTCGTATAAATCATGGTTGCAGTTTAGTGTTGCTATGCGAAGGTAAACTTCCCTCAGGGCAGGAGAATTGAGACAAAATTTTAGGCGAAAAGCAGTGGCGGCGCCAGGGGTGCGTGAGTGAGTGCTTGCGCGCCCCTTAATTTTCTTCCGCATCCCTTCAGCACACCCTACGTTCAACTGAAAACATTAATATGTAATATTATGTCATGTCATATTGAGAGCCGAATGATAGGTTATTATTGTATGCAACAGGCAAGCACTGAAAGAGGTACCAATACTTTTCTGTACTTGCGGCAGCCTCTGTAAAGATCAGCGGCCGTTTTTCTTCTTTCGTCAGCATTGTCGTTATCAATTTTTTCTTCTTTTGTTTCTTCAAGTGGTCTGTTCGTGGTTTTTGATAATTGGCTATAGATTAATGTGAGTTATGTTTTTTTCTTTCTTGCATTGTTCATAAACGGTTTGTTTTCCGTCTACTTGTTCTTCCTTACACTGGAGCAAAAAATTCAGGTACTTTTAAGGTATCACCTCATCAGGTCGTGCTCTGGAAATTATTTAATGCGAGTTGTAACATGAAGGGTACTGTTCTTCTTAATACGTTCTATATATTGGTTCCACGTTTAATGTCCAGTAAACGTACCATTTCAAACTTTTTCCAAGACTGTTAGGAAGATGCCCAATGTTCACGAAGAACTTTTACAGTTCGTTGTTGGGGATAGTGCGGCAGAAGGGATTTTAAAGATGACACAGTTCCTGTACTCTTCGCGTTTTGTCTTGTGGCAGACGGTGCCTTCATTGGTTACATTGAGAAGGTTCAAAAATTGTCTTTTTAAGGGCAGGATGGTTTTATTTTGTATTTCACTACATAGTTCAATAAGACTGCAACGTGTATCTGAATGTTTACACTGCATGGAATGACCACTTTCTTGTAATACATATCGCACCCCCTAACTTTCTTTCCGCAACCCCTCAGCACCCGTAGATGAATAATTCTGGCGCCGCTGTTGGTGAAAAGAGATCGAAACTGCAGAGATATTTGAAGATACAGTCGTTGCATATTAAAATCAAGCTGGATGGAGGCATGAATTATCCGTTTTTCATAATTACATATTTCAAACTTCTTACTTGGTAAAACCGTATTTTCTTCATAAAGTTTTGTGATCGTGTTTTAGTTTTTCCTTGGATTAATGGAAATTTTTCATAATGCAAGGGAAAATTATACTTTCCACTTTTTGCAACAGTTGTTTGTTTTCTAAGTAACAATTTACGGAGTTCCGTGATTAATAATGGAACAATGAAATCTGAGTGCTCGTGTTCCCATCATCGCGGTTATCAGCTGAAAATGAGTTTGAGTTTTTGTTTTGAGTCCACTTTATGCACAGAAAGTCTAATCAGGTCTAGTCTTACAGTTTAAAGTGGTATCCGAAACACCATGTATCGAACTCAGAACCTCCTGATTACAAGGTGACGACGTTACCACTGCGCCATCGGGGAGAGGTCTTGGCTTAAAAATCGAAAGATTCCTTGGTAAAGAAAACATTCTCTCTTTCAAGTTTTCATGTTCATGCCTATGTGCGAAATTTAAATGTAAGTACAGAGAAGTTCCCAATGTTTCCTTTTCTCTCTCCAAGCTACTCGTGAAGAAAAATATAAAAACCATTAACGTAAATAGTCATTTACAATTTTGAGCAAGCCTTTACATGACAAATTGCATGATATGCTTACAAAATTTCGAGGTTGTTTAAATCAGTTTGATTTAAATTGTGTGATTGACAAAAATCAGTGTTCTTTTAAAATAAAATAAATATACAATAATGCACATAAGTAATTTGTGAATATCAGAATCACTTTTGGTGAAGATACATCAATTTCTTGATCATTCAATAGTTTTTACTGGGCTTCGGTGTATAAAGTGGGCTTAAAATCAAACTTAAACAAAGAAACAATATCGAAGGAAAATTAAGTGAACAAATTATATGTACTCATGGAGTGAAACTCGTAAGAGTTATGAATGCAGCAGTAGCCCCCCCCCCTTTCCCAACAGATGAATAAAATCAGCTTAAATGTGAACTCCTTGGCGTCGCAAGGCCTTTTTACGTGACACGTCCTCTCGTTAATTAATTAACCGCCATATTAATGCTAAACTTCGTCACACCTTTTGCACTACTCAAATACTCTGGATTTTGAGATATTGAATGAAATGAAAGACGCAAACATATGCACCGCACTACAGTGACAATGATTTATGGATTACTCACAAAGTATATCGGCAGGCTTCCTTTGTAACTAAATTTCTCGGAGACATTAGCTGCCACACAACAATCGTAACATAACCTCCCACCTTTAGTGTTATTGGAGAGTTTGGCTGGTTGTTTCCATCGCGGCTTCTCACCTTTCATCAAAGCCGTGCCGCCTGAAAGTCTCCCTCCCTTCTTTTATCTGCTCAAGCTACAGCCAGGGCATTTGAAGCGGTGTTTGTTTTTCGTTACGAGTACTTCGTCTGTGGGCTGCATAGGAGTGCGCAGACACTCTGATTAGGGGGAGGGGGCAAAAGCCTTGATGAAAATCCAGTCGGGAAATTAAAACCTCATTCCATATCAAAGGCGCATACCCAGAATTTTTTAGGGCGGGGGAGATCCTAAAATGTGGAACAAAGAGAAGGGCCGAAAATGCAGTTGGATTAGTTGAGTTAAATTACTTTACGTCACTTTTCTGCCACTTTTGGCTAATCGTGACGATGCGGATGAGTGATGATATGATGAAATTGATGAAAAACACTTACAAAGAACACCCATGTCCAGACCGAGATTCCAACCTGGCGTCAGAGCGTGATATGCTAACCACTCTGCCACGGTTGTAGGCGAAATGCTGTTGGAGTATTAGATGTCACCATCAATGCTATGGTGGTATTGCAAGGAGATATATATAATTGTAGAGTTGAAATTATGGTCCAAAGTAACGAGAAAAATAAACAATAAACCTGGCAATAAACAGCACAGTCGCTCACATACAAAGTCTGTCACACAGCGTACAACTGAGTGATTATTTTTGCACTCAATTCTCAGAAGTATTCTAATAGTACTTTCCTCCGCAAATTGTGTTTTCAATTTTCCATTAATTTTCTTGCACCAGCACCATTGAACAACCATGATAATTCTAGGTTTAGATAATAATATATTTATAAATTAAATGATGCGCATTAGCAATGATTCTTCTAGTAAAAAAATGTCTATTTCTGAGTTAACCAATAGAACATTTTTGCATTTTCGCAGCACCATTGCAGTTAAAATGAAAGTCGGGACACTGATGGAGACGACTGGCCGAATCTGAACAAAATTCCCGACCCTTCTTTAACTAAACCTTTCACTACCCACACGTTTGCAAATTAAAGGCTCATATTTTTACATATATATTTACAAATATTGGATAACGTAAACACTGATCGTCCAAGATTAGAATGAACTTTTGCCGTCTTAGGAGAATATCTTATACTACAACGTTAGTCTTCTTACAGTTGGTAGAAGTTTCAAACGCCTCCACTATGTCACTGACACAATCCTGTGCGACAAAATGTTGCTCAACATAAGGCAACAACAGATAATTTAAGCTGTTTAAACGGCTATCTGATATTGCACCATCTTAGAGAACACCCATTCACACGAACAACTTTGTCACAGGAAAAACAAAGTATCTTCAGCAGTGGCGGTCATGGACGTCCGCAGGGAGGAGCAAGGTAATTTTTCCAGCGGGGGGGGGGGGGGGGGGCAAAGGAGACATATATTTCCCCAAAATAGTGATACCCCTCAAAAACACTGCTTCAGTCTGAAACATAGGCGCCGACTCCATGGGGCTTGGGGGGGCTCGAGCCCCCCAATGTTAAAGATGTGGGGCAGAGCTCTCCAAATAATTTTGCTTAAGAGGATCTAATGTATTATTTTGCTTCTCTTGTAAAGTTTACTCTGAATTGTGCCACATGAACTGAACTTTAAATACACATTTGAAATGTTATAGACCATCAACTTGGGGGGGGGGGGGGGGCTGAGACCGCAAAATCATCAACTTTGAGGGGGCTATGACCAGAGACAGCAAAACACATGACTTATTACTATGTACTAAGTATGTAATTATGAGTATTGTTAAATTTTTTTACTAAAAAGAGCTTCAAAAGACGATATGCATGAACTAGGGTAGTTCGGGCTACAAATGGCTCTCACATGACATTCAGAACGAGATCATTGATATATTAGAGAGATCAGTTTTGCGCTCCGTGGTAGCAGATATTAAAAGTCGGGAATATTTTGCTATTATGGTTGACGAAACTTGTGCCATATACATCCGTGGACAATTAATATTCTGCATTCGAACTGTGAATAAAAATTTTGACATTTATTAGGAATTCATGGGCTTTTATGAGATTCCGAACAATGAAGCCAAAACTTAAAAAAGGGAGAGCGAGTCATTCATTAATTTATTTCAGTGATCAGAGCCCCCTCCAATAATTTTGACAAGTCGGCGCCCCTGGTCTGAAATTATCATGTTCCTTCAATACCCTAATAATAATTAACAAAAATTAGTGTGTCTGAATGAAATTGTGTGAAATACATATAATTTAAGGTGGACAGAATTTTAGAAAAATGTACATGTAACATTTGACGTAGTATCAGAATCATTCAACCACCTAAGTATGAGGGAGTGCTAAAAACAAGAAATTTTCTGGAATGTTAATGACAATAAATTTGTTAGAGTATAAAGTGGGAAAGTCCATAGTAAATAATGTATCCCCTACGTAATTGCTTGGAACTCTCATTGACATGAAGATATTTCATTTTTCTTTAGTAGTATAATATTGTCGATAATATTCCTCTACACTAAATTTCTAATCGGCAGTATTAAGGGGCAACTGCCCCCCTTGCCCACGCCTATGGTGGGCTGTACTCTTGAGATTTGTTTTACAAATTTATACAACACGTAACTACGGCCAGGGCCTTTATTGTTATAACATATTTTTCATTTGGCATCGAATCGAATACTTATCTACACTTATCTGATGAAAATCAGCCGAAATAGACAAACTTGACAAGGCATATTTTAACATATTTTACCAATTTCGCGTCTATACAACGTATTTCTTCAATGTTCTCATAATAAGACATATTTCTGTATAATTTCGTAATTGTCTTGCACATAATCGGTTATTTTATAGTAGTGATGGGTCATGGCAGTTCCATTTCGGGAAGCAGTTCACCGGAGCTCGCTCACCGAAAGGAAGCGTTCACCGGAAGTCATTCAAAGGAACTACGAAGCCACGGAGCATGCTCTCGGACGAGGCAGTTCCTTTTAGATAGGCAGTTCACTGGAACTTGCTCGTTGAAGGAGTCGTTCACAGCCATACCAACACAGCTCGAAGTTGATTTCGTGGGCGGAGGAGGGGATGTGGGAGACTGCTTCTGGAGTGGGTGAAAAGAATTAGAGGGGAGGAATCCGTCTTCGTGCACATATTAAACAGCTATAGGAAACAATGTATCGACTGACCGACCGAGGTTCGGGAGCTGCTTTCAGGGTGGGGGTGAATGAAAATACATTTTAATGGATAATTGAACTTTAGCAGACAAAAAGTCCTCATCGGAAAGGAAAAGTTGGACAAGTTCTCTTCCTTTCCAAAAATGAATTCCTACCCCTTGTTGTCGCAGTGCATTACAGCGCCTGGTGATAGATTAGGAAAAATAATTGTAAATATTTTAAACATGGACGTCCGCTGTATTTTCTCCAGGGAAGGGCAAACAATGTATTTTTCCAAGGTGTCAAACGAGGCATATTTTCTTCCAAAATAGTATAATCTCCTAAAAAAAAGAAGAGTTCAGTTTGAAGTTAGCATGCACCTGTAACGCCCTTCTAATAATTAACAAATTGAGATTGAAATGAAATTATACGTATGTGTAAAATGTACAAATTGTAGGTTGAAATTTATTTTCTAGAGTGGCCGTCGCCCCTCCCCACCTTTTCAGACTTTCATGCAATTAAATGAATACACGGTCAAACAAACACCCGTAAGAGAATGGAAGAGAGGACGCTAAATCTTTGACTACGAAGAATGCATTCGTATTTTTCAAGCTCTCTCCGCCTCCCGGCCCCACTTTTAAGCCCCTATCACACGGAACTGGATTTCTAGTTGACGCTGGACTGGCTACCCATTTGCTAGTTTTCGCCTCACACGGTACTTGTTATACCGTACTTGTCGATAGTCTTTCGTTCCCATAATGGCGGCCGCGCGAGATGTAAACAACGTATCACCTCATACTTTTAAAATACGATAACTATCCAACCGAGAGGAATATCGCATCGCATTAAATGGTTTTAGGTAGAGAAGAACGGCGCTGATAAAATACGTACTTTACAACGTTTACTATACACGTATGGAAGAATATTTTAGCTTTTTCAATTGTAAACATGCCTTTCGTGTTGTATGCACTCGGAAGCCACAGACAAAAAAGAGGCTACTTTACAAACTCACAGAATATCTTCACATGGCCAAACTTTGCTCTGATTGGCTGTTCCACAGAATCTAGTCGAAGAAGTTAGTAGCAATTAGAACATGTCCTATTCCTCAAAACCAGTCAAGCAGTCAGCCAGGCGGCCATGATTACTACCCAGAAAGTCAGTTCATCGCCAACTAGGGCATTCCAACTAGAAATCCAGTTCCGTGTGATAGGGGCTTTACTTTGAGAAAATGGAAGAGCACGGAAACGGAACATTTGATATGATGATCTTATATCTATCAAGTTCCTTGCAATGCGACTTGCGAAAACATGCCACAAAAAGGATTAAAGGTGAATTAGTTGCCCATCCCTCCCTCATTGTTGAGCTTCTGCAGCATTACTGTAAACAGAGTTGAACGCATAGCTACGCGGAAAACCGCCACTATCAACAATCAGCAACAAAAGAATGGACCTCGCTCTCTCTCTCTCTCTCTCTCTCTCAGGTTCGTAGGAGTGAGTCATCCAATAGGAGCGTTGGCAACATACAAGCAAAGCTCACGACTTCTGAGGAACTACCACGGGTCATGGCAGTTCCTTTTCGGGAAGCACTTCACCGGAGCTCGCTCACTCAAGCAGCCATTCAAAGGAACGAAGGACCAACTCCTCCCGATGTTGGTTTCGTGCAGCTGAAGTGAAGGGGGTGGGGGAGGACTTTCTGGAGTTAGCTTGAGTGAAAAGGATTAGGGGAGAGGGAACTGCGCTTACTACTACTCGACATCCCACAAGATACCCAGAGAACATACACGCAAAGCTCACGACTCCTGGAACAAGGAACGGTTCGTTCACGAACGACCCATCCCTATTTTATAATTTATTCTTCGTACCTTTAACGCAACGGATAGTTTATATTATCGATGGCAGTATAATTAAGTTAAGGACAAAGAAATTAAAAGAAGATGCCGTCTTTTCTTACCAACTAATGCAGAACAATAATATCCCCCCCCCCCGATTTTTTTTTTATCCCGCGACAGTTGATAGCCGTGCGAACATTATTGAGGAAAGAATGTACTCTGTCATTGTTGTGCATGCACAAGACTCACAGTAAACAAGTGTCAACTGTTCTCGTTTGTTTACCTTTTTCGCTTCTCACAATAATCAGTCAAAAGCAAAAATAGCATTCTGTACATTACAGCCCCCACTCTATCGGCAATCGAGTACAGGAGTTTCAAGATATCTTGTCGTTGGAGCCAGTGTGTATACTCTGTCCCTCCTTAGAATAATTGCAGTGAACCTCACGACATTTCCTATATTTTCCCACCACATTCTTCGGTTAAAGGAATTCTGTCTTTATTTAATACCCCACCTTAATCCATCTTCCCCGAATAATGAGAAATTTGAAAGTACTGTTGTGCATATATTTAGTTTTACAGGGAATATTTCTGCATTTTCTGACATTTTACATTTTTTATGACATATTTCTAATTTCGTGTGACATATTTGTCAACTTTTATGACATAATAACACACATATTTTACAGTTTTATAGGACATAAAGTCCTGGGTCGTACACATAATACATGCCCTAAGCTCTTGTTCTCCCTTATTTGCATGATGACGATATGACCACGAACAGTGTTAATAATATAGAACACTGACAAGTATCAAACTGAAAATCTAACGGATGATTATGAGCAGTAATTAAGTTGTGAGAATTCTTTAAGGGTATGCTGTAATTATGAAAATTTTTGTTTTGTTAAATACTGGGACTTTATTTCTAAAATATAATAACAATAAGAGACAAATTGCTGAATGGTCTTGAGCTCCACAGTTGGCGCCACTGAGATAAATCGTACCTGGGCAATTCCGTTGAAGATTTTTCACCTATTTCATGTTCTTATGTACGTGGAACACTACTGTACAAAACGAATTTTCATACACGTACGTTCAAAGCAAATAAAATCAGCTACTCAAAATTCATGGTAATGTAGTAAAAAGGCCTGGAAAATATAAAAACTTTTTTTTTCATCTATCATTTCATATCATATTTAAATTTGAATTTGAATTTAAAATTTTGGGTGCGTCAGCACTAAGGCTATTTTGCACCCGTCACACTATACGGGGTCCAGCCCCTTATCTTTACACATAACAACTCTAACGTTGCTTAATTAAAATCATAAAATATTAAAATGTTCTGACTTTCGTTAAAAGCTGAGGCTGCAAAGAACACTCAGCACAAATAAGGACAAAACACAGAACAACACAAACAAAATTATACTGGCCATGGGGCCAGTCGCCAGAGCCTCGTTAGTCTTTAGTCCAGGGTGTACTAACGTGGAAGTGAGGTTGACATTTGGGTGTACTACGTGGAAAATCACCCCTTACACCCCTCATATCATATTTATCGGGTAGTTACTTCAAAGACACTGGGGTCACCTATCCAGAGGTAGCTTCTCTCACAGACCCCTTACAAAAGCACTGCACGGATCAATGCTCTTCATCTTCTCATTTACATATTATTTCCAATCCCATCTACAAGAAAGCATGCTTTTAATCTTCTAGTGTCAGTAGAGTGCCAAAGCAGGTGTTGGTTGGGCCATACCCCTCATCCCTTTGCCACAGCATTCCTTTAAAATGAAGGCATCAGCCTCCCTTATGAAAATCCTTGACATACCACTGTATGGGGTACAGAAAAATTTGGACAAGCAAACCCGTGAATTGCTTTAAAGAAATTGGGGGGGGGGGTTATCGAGATACATGTACATCCGATTCCAAAGTGAAGTTATTTATATTCAGACAGAAACACGTATATTGCTGGGTGGTTTATGCTTGATTGTTGTAATTTGTATTCTTCTGAGTTGCTGTTTTCCCTTTTTTAGTTTAATAGCGATGATTGGATGGAATTTATGATGAGGCATGCCGGAATTAGTACTAGACTCCTGTGTAATAGGTCGTGAGTTGATTACTGAAAATACTTCTCCACCAGAAGCGGTAAATCTACTATTGGAAAAGTTGACGTGTCTTCATAAAAATAAATTCGCAGTACCATTTATATGCGATTTGCATGTTATGAAACGAGTGAATTATGGAAAAATAATGATTGCGTATTTATATCATAGCTTAATCTTATGTACCCGTGGTGGATCTATCGGGAGTGTGTTACGCTGCCACGCGGCGAACACGGATTTGATTTGCAAGGTGGGCGATCTCCAAGTCAATATTTGAGTCCGCTATATGCTCAAATAGGTTATTCGAGACGGGGTTACAGTTTAAAGTGCTATCCCAATCACTGTGTGCCTCTATGGAGAATCGAGACGTATTTGTTCTGCTTGCAAGTTGTTTTCTTGCAATTGTTAACCCGGCAGGACGCACGCTGTGTAATTTTAATTGTTTTAAAGCTTGTACTTAGTAATACCTTTATTGATTAATTTAATTTTATTAATTTCGAACATTTGAATGGAATCACACAATTGATAAAAACGAGAAAAAAATAACATGTTGAAACACCAAACTGAAACGTGAGAGCACGCGTTGGGTTAAATTTATCCAGGCAGTTTCTAAGATCCTGCTAACTAACGAACTAAATCAATGGGCCATATTATCGGTTACGTCACTGGCAGACTGCTGAACTTCGCACACTTTTTCTCCTTATGATATACGATTTGAGCTAGATCGCAAGGCAGGGCCGGCTTTAGGGCGATGCAAACGGTGCCACCGCATCAAGGCGCTATAGCTGTGGTGGCGCGTCAGTTAAGATTAATTTGATTGTTGTGTTGCCTCTGCACTAAAACCACCCTTTCTGATATATTTCGCGATATGACGGAATACTTCCTAATTTCGCATGTCATATTTGTAAGAGACAGATGCAAGGGGCTGATGGGATTACAGCAACCCCAAATCCATGAACGAAAAATAAAAATGTGGGAAATGTTTGAGAGATCATATTTTTTTTTTTTGCTCACTACACTCGCAATACAAATGTTTTGAAAAGGGTCATACCAAGTTTATACTTAGGCCTATTACTTTAAAAATATTGGTGCATTATCAAACTAATGTTGTTTTTGGTTTGCAAATAAACATATTTGCCAAAAAAAATCTTGCTCGCACTCTAAAACATTTTAGGCATCATCAAATGTTTCTGCCTTGGGTCTCGTGTTTGATACGCGGTGGAGGCGCAAAATGGCCCGAATCCCACTTTAAGCTGTAGGTCCAGTCCCGATTAGCCATATTGGCATAAAGTGGACTTAAAACACCAACTCAATAAATCAATCAAATGTTTCTTCTCTTAAAACTAATTCCGACAGAACTAAAAGATTTTTCTTCCTAAAATTGATGTGTGGCGCCGAATTCTTTTCTTGATCGGGGCCCAGGAGTGCTCACAAGGGGGATTCATGGCGTGCCTGAGTCATGGGAATATTTAGGGGGGGACAACAGTTTATAGTTTAGCTACCAATTATACATATCTTCACACAAAAATGTGGGGATCGTTTCGTTTGATTCACTTGTTATTGATTTTTAGTTATGATTGTTATTATGTACAGTTTATCTACCTACCTGTGGTTGATCACGGCGATGGGATAGAAATGAAACACCCCTCTCATGCCTTTAGAATCGGTTTGGAAGGGTGGGGGACATGCTGTTCTCATTAATACAAGGTTAGTCAAGCAAACAAACTGATAATAATAAGGTTCAGTACACTAACAATGGCAGTGAGACTCAGCAATTTTGTACGTTTTATGTTAGCAAAGATGAAAGTGAGCCGTGCCTTTTCTATCTTGTGTCTTTTAATTTCAACTGCAATGAAAGGTTTCGAATGCCATGCGCCTTTCGATTGCTGGCATCTCGACCAGTGGCAAACATTGTCTCTATGCACAACTCCTTAAAAGAGAGTGAAAGTTCAGTTCAGGCACAGGCGACATGAAGGGTTCTGAAGATTATGTACGATCAGCAGAAATGCATTAACCCTTAAGAATCGCTTTTTTAGACCATACGTTGTTGTTGTCCAGTTTTAGACCTTTCCAAATGTGCAGGTATTGTATAAAATTCTGATCACCATACCAGTGACAAGTTGCTCTGCAAAATGCACAAGGAGTGTCATAAGAATCATTAAAAGCAGACTACGTTCGTGAATTGCTGATGAGTGGTTAAAGTCTACCATAATTCCATCCTGTGTGTCCGATATTTCAAAGTGGTACAAAATGAGGAAATTATCGATAGTTTTGCTGCAACAACTTTGTAACGTCAGAAGTTATTATAATTTATCTAATTGTTATTTCACTCAACGTCAAATAGATTGATTGATTTGCTTTATCTTACTTCGCATTTTGTGCCACTTTTGGCTAATTTGTGAAGATGGGATCATGATGAAATTGATGAATGAACACTAACAAACATCCATTCCCAGGCCAGGATTCGAACCCGGGACCCCCAATCAATGTCAAAGTAACATATAATAAACATATAAATGTATATATTGAAAACAATACCTAAAGTAAACATGTAGTGCTTACATTCGTTTATATTGTATTGTTCCGCAAATTTTTTGTGACCAAAATAATTTCAGTAAATAATTCGGCATAAAGGTGGGGGTGGGGGAAATATTATATCTTTATGGGGGAAGGAGTGCGTCAAAGGCCTTGGGGAATGGGCATCCCTGCCGGGATGTAGAGATATTTAGCTAAGACTTTCCTTCAAGTTTAGGTTTCCTCAAAAAGGAATGAATATTCCTACAAAATGAACTTACATGTTTTTGAAATGAGACATGCATTTTTCTTTATATTCTCAAGACACAAAAACAGATTTCGTGACATTGAATCAGAGGAATGAATTTAGCGAAAATGTACTCCCATGTAATTCACAAGATAATCCTTGAAAATGAAGAGGTGGGCGCCAGCTTGTTTCCTCGAACAGGGCGCAGCCAACCCTGAGGCCGGATCTATCGCAAGGAAAGGAACTAGCGTTTGGGATGGCTAGATCTGGAACTCGGGTGATACTGGATCCTGATATCCGGTTCTGATTTTCGGTTCCGGATACCCGATTTTTATTTTCATACAAGATCCGAATCTACAGTTCTAGATTCAGATGTAGATAATTAAGCATGTCACAATTTTTGTTGTATTATCTTTATACTACATTACTACTTACGATACTCGTACGTCATGCTTCTAAATTGAGCATAGAAATGAAAAGGTACTGACTGTATCGTATTTTCGTCGATATCTGGTTACTCCAGATTCCCGGAGACACAAGCAATCATAAAGAGAGTTGTCATGTTTTCTCTTTCGTCCTATTGTTCGCAAAGTTAGCATATAATTACCGGGAAAAGTAACTTTAGAAGTAACTAAAAAAAACTGTTACATTTACCTAAAAAGTAACAGAGTTGCAGTTATTCCCTTTGGAAGGTAACTGCGTTACAGTTAAGTACTCGATGAATTTAAGTATTAGTTGCAAACGGCGGCATTATAAGTAACGAATTACTTCGAAGCACTGACCCATCTCCACTATTTACTTAAGTACATAGTCTAATCTTCACTTTCCCGTTGCAAATTTCAAACACTTCTGCCTTATAGTGTAAAAATTATAATAAAATGAACACAATTAAATTGTAAGCAAGAAATGCCATCTTTCCAAACGTGAGATCACACATTCCAGTTTGGTACCTTTCTTGAGGTTACTTTTTGGAAATTGGAAATAAGCGAATATTACACAAGAATGAATCCACCACGACAACTAGCGCCCCCCTCCATCTTATGACCCTTTGCCTCACAGAGGGTGGTATTGATTATTTTGGGCATCACTCCTCGAGCAATATGGTTTACCATTGAATCTGATCCCAACAGATACATGATGCTACTATTGACGGGAGTTGAAAAACACAATGGCTATGCAGTTGAACCTGAGTTATACGTATGTCAAGGTGAAGAGAAAATAATACGTATAACTGAGAATTACTTAGAAATCAGATTTACATAACACGCCATTATTAAAATAACTGCATCTATTTTGAGTTACAACATACAG
This sequence comes from Lepisma saccharinum, assembly GCF_977018435.1. NCBI lineage: Eukaryota > Metazoa > Arthropoda > Insecta > Zygentoma > Lepismatidae > Lepisma > Lepisma saccharinum. Next base: position 114,330,875 of record NC_139232.1, on the reverse strand, counting down.
TATAATACAGGTCATTTCTGTAATAAAGTGCTAAATTAACGAATTTACAAGTTAAAAGTTTAATTCTTAAGTGCATTACATTTGTCACTTGAATAGTTTTATGTGGATTAGCGTTGACTTCCCGTATACAATTTACTTTCTGACCAAGCAGGTAACTTTTCCTCTCTCATGAATTTAAACTCATATTCATTGTTGCAATTAGCCAAAAGTGACAATAAGACGGTGTTAAATAACAAAAATCAAATAAAATCAAGAGGAAAATAGATTAAAGAGAATTATGTAATGTTTCAGGAAACATATAAGCAGCATGACTTTTTCTTTGCCAAAGAGGGGGGCGGGGTGTACTGGACCCTGTGCTCTTTTAGTTATAGCTACAACCCCCCCCCCCCCTGTTAGCATCCATGAATGTCCTAATTTTCTGTTAAGAAAACGTGGCCAACCTAGTGTACGTACAAAATAAAATTCGTATCTTGTTCTCAACAACTGCGTCAAATCTCCTCTGATTTCATTCCGCGTGCCGCCTCTGTTTGTTGTCTTCTCTGTGACACCGCCGCGCCGCACTACCCTTGCACTACCCTTTCTCGCGATTCCAGACCGACCGCCGCCATATCCACCTATCCTGTTGCGTATTTGTGTTTTTGTGTGACATTGTTGTAGCTTGGTTACGTACAAATCAACTGTATTTTATGTTATAGGTTGATTGATTGATTGATTTGTTGTTTAAAGTCCACTTTATGCACAGTAAGGCTATTCGGGACTGGACCTACAGTTTAAAGTGGATGTTATAGGTATAACACAGAATTACCTATAAATGCATTACGTACAAGTAAAGGTTAATTAACACGTTTTAAAATTATATTTTCCCGAGACCTACAGTAATTTACGTATAAAACCGAATTACGCAGAACTGAGTTACGTAGATCGTGACAGCTACGTTCAGATTGGGTTCGATTGTTGGGCCGAGTAAAACAGGCAAACAGACAGGCTGATCTAGAATAGGCATATCATATTGTATCAACTTGATAATTCACAGTTAATTCAAATCACCAAATTTCGTACTTGTAACTAATAGTTGCAAAAATATCGCAACATCAAATATATCATGTGATATCGGTTTGGTGTTCTTTGATTTCTTTTTTTACTTAAACCTATCCAATCATTAATTTTACCTTTACACCATGCACCATTAAAGTGTTTATCGAACCTATTGGTAAACAGCTAATAAACACAAGAAACCAACCAACACAATAAACAGCGTCTAAAATAGAGGAGTAGCATAACCAAAATCTCTCTTTTCTGTCCGGTTTAATTCATTGATTTGGTGTGTTAAGTCCACTTTATGCACAGTAAGGCTAATCGGGACTGGACCTACAGTTTAAAGTGGGATCCGAACCACTATGTGCCTCCACCGGGTATCGAACCCGGAACCCCTTGATTACAAGGCGACGACGTTTCTGTCCGGTTTAAGTACTAGGGTATAATAATCGGAGGTTGAAATATACAGCTAATGAAGGGTTTTCTTCTAATCTGGTAATTCGCTTTCTACTTTTTTAGTGATTAACATTTTATGTTTGCAGTTGCAGGTGCATAAAAATACATGTTTGGTTGAAAATATATTTTAACGCCAAAAAGAAAACTTGTGAACTATCAGTCATTCGTAATGCGCCCCCAGGGCCTCCCCGATGGCGCAGTGGTAGCGTCGTCGCCTTGTAATCAAGGGGTTCGGGGTTCGATACCCGGTGGAGGCACATAGTGGTTCGGATTCCACTTTAAACTGTAGGTCCAGTCCCGATTAGCCTTACTGTGCATAAAGTGGACTTAAAAAAAACTCCAAATCAACAAAAGTTAATGCACCCCCGAAGCTCGGCCCCCTTCCCCCGCACGATGGGGTTGCGGGGGTGTTATTTACGCCACTGGTTATGGCTTATTCTTCTTAGCACACAGTCTAAAATTTTGCCATCTTCTCATTTATTCGACTTCTATTTTGTTTTAACCTGGGTCAAATACGGGGCCATAACTCCCATCAACTACATGGGTACGGCAGTGCGAGCTTGGCACAATCAATACTTATCAAAGCTCTCAAACCGTTGAACTATCACAAAAGCCATTGTAGAGCCAGTAATTCAGACGTATGGAAACTGTGAGGCTATTCTTTCACTAAAAACATTTAAATGACTATTATCCGATTTTACGATAATGATACCTTTAAAAAGACACAAACCTCCTCCACAAACCATACCCAGACACTTTCAATTCACTATTCTGTTTATGACAGTATTAAAACACGATTTGTGAAAGTTTTTGATGAATTTACTTACTTTTATAACTCGTAATGCAAGATAGTACAGTTGTTCAAAATTTTCTTGTGAAGTAATACATTTCAAGCCCGATGAGACGCGGCAAGAAATTTCATAAAATTCCAAAATTTTTTTTGCAGACAACAGGAGCCTACTAGGCGTATGTCCACAATTTAGATGCGAAGAAAATCGTAAATTTCAAGAAGTTTTTACTTGCATTTTGCTATTTATGGTCAAAATTATATGTATCCAGGTTAATTGCGGCATGAGGATGAACTATTAAATATGTGATAAATGAAACACAATCTAAAGGCAGCCACACCCTGCCTGACCAGGATGAATATCATGACTCATTGAATTTGCTGTCAGAATTAGTAGGTCACTCCACTAGACACTAACTAACAAAAGGGGAAGTGAGTTACATTTTCCTTCAAAATTCGATTACTTTAAACAAGAAGAGTAAAGTTATATACACCTGTTTCTTCAATCTATTAATATTTCCAATATCAATTTTCAGCATTTTATGGAGTTGATTGTATCAATATATATTTCAATGCATAATAATTAGGATTATTAAAGTATAATGAAAGCATTCATTATAATTGAATTGAATTGTTGTTTTAAGTCGACTTTATGCACAGAAAGACTAATCGGGACTGGAACTACATTTTAAAGTGGAATCCGAACAACTATGTGTTTCCACACGGTATCGAACCATGGACCCCCGATTACAAGGTGACGACGCTGCCACTGAGCCATCAGGGAGGCCCACACAGACCTATTATAAGTCTCGAAGTAAAAATCATATGTTGCAACAAAAGGAAAGAAGTTAATGACGAACTAAGCATGCAAAAACAATAGTAATTTCTCATACACACATTCTTCGTTTGGCAACTTCGCTCATTGCTATACCATTTCTTCCCTCTAATCTCTTCATCGCTGTCACTTACATTGTACTTAATTCCTAGCTATACAAGCGATTTCAGGATTATTGTGTTTCTGCACAGCAACAACAAGAGAAGAGGGCCTTGGGGAATACTGCACACACTCAAAAAGCCAAAACATAGATATCAACTGAACAGACGGTCCCACGAATCACAACTGTTGCCACTTTCAGGTGAATGTGGAGGAGGGGATACAAATTATATACGTATACGTACGTATATAAACACAACTGTTTATTATTATTATTTTATATTTATTTGCTTACATAAACGTCCTCGTTGTCCCCAACGGAGAGAAAACCACAACCGTAAATCTTGGTGCGTTGCCAGAATTAATTATATACAGAGCATTCCCTTACATTCGCTACGAGACTCGGCGGCAAGCGGCCCGGTAGCAGCGCTCGTCTTTCCCTGTGAACGGGGTCCGCGACAGTCGCTAGAGTCGGCTATTAAAATTACAGTTTTCATATTGTGTACTAACCTTGACTACAGAAGGTGTTGAAAATGATGTCCCTCTGCTGCAACACATTCCTGGCATCTCCGAATGAAATTGGCATTTATACGTGCAAGTTCGTCTACTGTAATTGTCCCGATTTCTCGTACAATACTCTCTTTTAACTCACTGATGGTGTGCGGATTGTCTTTGTATACTTTATTTTTTAGATTTCCCCATTTTTCTTTAGACTTTTATTCAGAACTGACCCTGTTACTCTAAACTTTTTTACGAGGTTTAATATAGTGGTTCTATGTGGAACGGGAACACCAGAAAATTTCGTTGCAAAACGTCGTCGCACTTCTCCACAATTCCTCTTTCCGAAGTAATACTCGACAACGTAAATTCTTTGTTGCAATGTAAACTTTTGTTGTGCCATATTAAGCCACAATCTTCAACACACGGACACGGCACAACACAACTTCCGAGGGAGGATTATACTGGCGTCAGTCTGCAACGTCAACAGAAAGGGAAAGAGAGCGAAGGCAGGGAGAGCGAAAAAAACAGACTAGCGTGCGACTGTCGCGGACCCGTTCACTGGGAAAGACAAGCGCTGACGCCGGGCCGCTAGCCGCCGAGTCTCGTACCGAATGTCGGGGAATGAATGCTCTGTAGAAGTGCTGAGAGGGTGTGGAATGAAATTTAAGGGGCGCGGTGTTGAAAATAAAGAAAACATGAAACATGCATGCATGTTTTAGCCACTAATTGAAATTCCAATAATATGCCAATGAAAGTGGATAAAACTAGCGAAAGGTGTCCCGGGTTCGATACCCAATGGAGGCACACAGTGGTTCGGATCCCACTTTAAACTATAGGTCCAAGCTTACTGTGCATAAAGTGGATTTTAAAACTCCAACTGCTTCACTCTTGCTCGGTTTTAGTACAAGACATGTTTAGAAATTTGATTGATTGATTGATTGAGTTGGTGTTTAAGTACACTTTGTGCACAGTGAGGCTAATCGGGACTGAATCTACAGTTTAAAGTGGGATTCAAACCACTATATGCCTCCACCAGGAATCGAACCCGGAACCCCTTCATTACAAGGCGACGATGCTACCACTGCGCCATCGGAGAGGCCAAAAATTTGAAAAGAACAGCTTGTTGAAGGGAGGCCAATGACATACATGAAAAATTGGAAGATTTTTTCCAAGGAAAGGCAAGCAAGGTATTTTCCCACGGGATGGGAGGGAATATGTTTCAGAAAATTGATAAGACACATTTGACTTTTTACCAAATAAAAAAAAAATTGAAAATTAAGAATTCTATTTACAGCCTTTCTACCTGCATATTTAAATTCGATCACGATCGGACGATTTTTTAAATTTTTTGGATTTCTTGTTTGGAAAACGCAAAAAATGGCACTTTTTTTTATTCTCAAGACGACTAAAAATCGAATCATACTCGAAAAAGAATTGGTTACTATAGCTTAATACAGAATTGAAACAGTCAAATTTTGATGTAACTCGTTTTTATGTAGGTCTACTGATTAATTTTTAATTGGAGTCCAAAACTCGAGTATACATAGCTTTTGATCCGACAGTAGGCAGACAACAAAAACGGTGTATCAACAATGCAAAGGATAACACAAAGCACCTGACACTGAGCTTAGCCATTTATCGACAAACACAGACTACGTGAAACATAAGAAGAAACCATTCTTAACAACAATGCTGACAAAAGAAAGAAAATGGCGGCTTGCCTTTATAAACTGCCGACAGTACAGGAAAGAAATCGGCGATCGGTGTTTACCTGTTGTAAACAATAACAGCGGTCTCACTTTAGAACGTAACATTCGGCGGTGAATATGACATGAGATAGCATGGCACTCTAAGAGTTGTTGTTGTTGAGTTGGTATTTTAAGTCCACTTTATGCACAGTAACGCTAATCGGGACTGGACCTACAGTTTAAAGTGTGCCTCCACCGGAGATGGCACTCTTAAGAGTTGGTGTTATTGGTTGAAAAATGTGTGCGGAAGAAAATTAAAAGGTGCGCAAACACTTCTTCGCACCCCCCCCCCCCCGGCAAAGAAAGGGTAGTTCAGAGTTGCCAAGCGTCTGGTCTGAACGTCTGACCACTCTCTCCCCTTAAACAGGACAGGGAGGGGGAGGCGGGCGGCGTTTTCGTTTGGTTCGTTTTTTTTTTCAAGGGTAGCAAATAACTCATTGCAGTTCATTCCATCAATACTTGCGTCAGTAACATCTCTATAAGCAAAGGACAATTTGATCAGATCTCAATGTTTTCGTACTTCATTACGTACTCTATTAATTAAAGTAATTATTGTTAATATTATTAATATTAATATACATATTCAAACTTGCAAGCAAAAATGTAATTTCAATCAAGTTCAATGTAAGATTGTTTTTAAGTACACTTTATGCCTAGAAAGGGTAATCGGGATTGAACCTACAGTTTAAAGTGGGATCGGAACCACAATTGCCCATGGGCGTCCGGAAGGGGGGGCAAGGGGGAGCCGTGGCCCCCCCTGGAAAATGAAAGTCAACTAAAAATATGTATTTCACACATATAATTTCATTTTAGCCGCAATAATATGTGTTAATTATTGTATGAACACCATAAATTCAAATTAAAGCAATGTTTTTTAGGGAACAACACAATTTTTGGGGAAAATTTGCCTTTGTTTGCCCCCCCTCCCTGGAAAAAAATACCTTCCTTGCCCCTCCCTGGAAAAAATCCTGCGGACGTCCATGCAATTGCCTCAACCGGGTAACGAACTCTGGACCCCTTGATTACACTACTTCCTGGAGAGAGAGATTCCAAAATGGCAAACCTAGGTTTCTCAATGGGTTAACACTTGTATTGTAACTGTGAATAGTACAGGGTATAGAGAATATGAGAATCGCCTTGTAAACTGGCGATATGCAGTGGAGGTGCACTATACACTGGTTTGGTTTGATTTGGTGTTTTAAGTCCACTTTATGCACAGTAAGGCTAATCGGGACTGGACCTACAGTTTAAAGTGGGATCCGAACCACTATGTGCCTCCACCGGGTATCGAACCCGGAACTCCTTGATTACAAGGCAACGACTGCGCCATCGGGGAGGCCCTATACACTGGTTCGAATATTATATTATATAATATGTAATATATAATATATTACATCTTGTATATTATATTAATAACTTACTTTCTGTCCTCCAAAATCTGGGGGAGAGGTTAGTTCAGTGTAATACGACGCCAGGGTTTCCGGGTTTGAATCCCGGCCTGGGCTTGACGTGTCCCTTCCTAAATTTCTTCTAAACACCACACATCCGCACCGTTGCGGTTAAATAAAATGGCAGAAAAGCGCTTCCTAATAAAATTATTGAACACTGTGAAAAAGTAATTCACGGACTGTAACTTCTTTCTTAAAATGTGTCAGTCATATTTCTGTCTAATTTCGTTGATTTTAAAAACAATTTTAAAAATATATATTTTTTAAAATTTATCAAGTGCTTATTTTTATTACAAAGCGAAATGAAATAGAATGTGTATGGATGAATGAGAAAAGAATCTGATTCCAATATTTCAACTGATTTCACAGTCGAATAATCATTACTGAATGAGGGAGCGTAGGGCGGCAGTTGCCCCCCCCCTCCCCCCCACTTTTAGCCACTTTTGATCCGATACTATGCTAAAGCTTATCTATAAAGGAAAAGTAAAGTTCCTTTGCCCAACCCAGTTTTGGAAACCAATCGCCGCCACTGTCGACAGCACGCCTTGCAACACACACCACGATCCTGAGCCGAAAGGAAATTTCCCCTCCTGGCCACCTTTAGTTTTCTTTGTTAGGCTGTGAAGTCAAAATGGAGACTTGCTACTCCTTGCCACAGGCCTGTCTTTCATCCCTCACTCTGTATATGCCAGTGGGCGATGCACTGACCATACGTAGGGGACGATTCGTTGCTGCCACTCGAGAAGAGGGAAAACATGTGCCATATACTAAGTTAAATACAATTGAGTCGCCGTAGTTTTCTGGTTTTCGATATCATAGTCTGCTCCAATTGTTCTCACGGTGCCACTGGCGTAAGCAGGATTTTTGTTCTGGAGGGGCTGAAATTGTAAAGGTGTATAGTATATAGCTTTGTTCTAGAATTGTGGGATACCGAATAAAATATATAGGCTATCGTACATTTTGAACTTGTCACTCTATTAAAATTGTACTCGAAGACAGAAATAGTTATCGGGTGTCATTTTAACTTTAAAGGAGGTTTGCGTTTACATCTTTCCTTTCTTTGAATTCTTAACAAATTTTCATCTAAAAATTTGGATTTTCTTAAAATTTCTGGAGGGCAGTAGCCCCATCAGCTCCTCCCTGCGTACGCCAGTGCAAGGTGCTATGCCCCACAGGAAATCGAAACCTTTATTGCTCGCACAAAATCATGCGTGTCGTGTCGTTTCAGTGTGAAATCCCCATGTAACGTGCTTCTTGAAAACAAAAATTTTGAACTGAAGCGACACAAGCTGCATTTGTAGCTTGGACTGGACTATGTTCTCAATACGGTGCATCGTGTCACCTGTTTCTGTTGTTCCCGCATACGCAATGAATCTTTTGCGTGTCGCTTGTCGCTTGGGTGTGAAATCACCATGTCGCTCGGGCCGTGCATCAAATTGACTTGGTCTGTTCACTTGTGCGCGGTGTATGTGTTGCTTTAGTGAGCTTTTACATGTCTCTCGAACTGGGCTCTTCTCTCATTGAGAGATTTCACATTGAAGATACATGTAGTGCTTGAGAATCTCACCAGTCGAACTCAGTCTTCTGGGGCTACCGCTAAGGTGTGAAACGTTGATATTGATTGACTAGTTCCGAAGCGACATGTGTTGTGTGTCGCTTTGGTCTGAAAGCTGCTTGGCATCTCCGTGTTGCTTGTCGCCTGTAACTTTCAGACCGAAACGTCAAGCAACACGTGGATTTCACTCCAAACAGCAAGTGCAAATGACATATGTCGATTGGAAACGCGTCAATCCACAGCAACGTTTCATAACGTAGCGGCAGGCATAATAGGGCTCAGAAACTTGCGTTGGATTGGTGAAATCCTCAAGCAACACGTGTCGCCTGTAAGTTCGGTGTGAATTCTACCTTACTTTAGAGACATGTATTACGAAAAATATTGAAATGTTAGTGAAGAACCTATTCTTATTAATGTTTAACTACGAATTTTGCCATTTTTGAACATATGCATCTGCATTCTAGTGACGAAAGAAACATTTTAAGGGTGGAAGGTATTTCGGGAAGGAGATTAAAGTCGTACTCTTAAATACGCCACTGTCACCACAGAGGAGGAGCAAATTTTTAACGAGTGGAGTAGACGGAGAAAACGAATAGTTAGACCATAATTAAGAACGTAAAAATGTATGTTGTTTTTGTACTATATTGTCCTGTATCTGGCTTTTGTGTTTTAGTCAGATTAATCATTTCCAGTATTCTAGCATAGGAACTCTGGTTGAATATTTTGTTAATTAATACAAGAAGAAATCCTACTAGTTTGCTTTCTTGATGAGGAAATACACAAGCATTTCCTACAATATTATTTGCTCGCTCACACGCGCCCTCCGGCAGATTGCTACAATTCTTCGTTGATATATATATTTTTCGAGAAATACGAGACATAATTGCCCAAGCTCAAACCGATATATTAAATACGGCTACTATCACACAACGAACCCTCTCAGAACGCAATCGTGAAGCGCCGTTAACATTTCCCATGTAGGCAATGATGTAGCAACGCTGCATTCTCCAGCGTTGCAACTTACGCAGCACTGCGAACAATGCAACGTTCACAGCCGTCAGTGAAAATTGCTGAGTCATGTAAGTTGAGGGGGAGATCCGACAACGCTGTTCTCTGCAACCGCAGGCCCCACCCCCTACGATCTTCCTCGCTCCGCCTTGACGTCACCGCTGATGTAGTTCCGCAATTTTTCACACACTGCAGATGTCTCTGGCGTCGCACAAACGACACACACGTTGTGTGTAGGTGATAAGCACAGAGCCCCGTTGAGAGGAACCGATAAACACCTGATACACACGTACAGGCACAATGCCCCGAAAAGAGGAACCAGAAAAATGCACTGTTTTGTAGCATAACTCCGAGTACAATTGTCGGACATTGTTCTACCTTTTATCAAAATATAGATCTTGGTCCCCTCCGTCGATTAATTCCACGACATTAAATTTTCCTTTGCCGGTTCAGCCATAATATTAAATAATGTGTTTTCTCGTTCCGAGGAACCACCAAAATTACCTCTCAATGAAAAAGTCCCTCTTAATGCTGGTAATTTTTCTGATCTTGTTCCTCCTAATGACGGGTATACCAACGCACACACACACACACACACACACACACACATACACACACACACACACATACAGTGCGTTCGTTTTGATTCCTGGCCGAGATAGCGCGTGTCTTCAGAACGACGATGCACGGCGCGGATGTCGGCATTTTCGACCCGTGACGTCCCGCTTTTTTTTACGCACATACTTTTAGCACGCAGACAATTATATTTATTGATGAAGGAATTGGGAGTATAAAGGTAGAAACATCAATTTTCCTAAAACATCGCTCTGAAGCTCGCAAGTTGAACGCTCATTCACCCCACATTCCACCGGATGCAGAGCCGAGCAACCAGAATTTTCCACTCGGCTCTGCACAGTCAGCAAGGCAACGGCCCTTGCCAGCGGTGAGTGCACCTCCATTGTAAATTTTCATCTGCATCCAGGGATACCCCAGGTGTTCAGCTGGAGGTGCAAAGTTCACCAAGTTATGACTCAAATCCAATGTATAAAACCCCTGGAGACGGTAAATCGCTCTCTCACTTCGCTCCAATATCACCACCAAACTGATCGACGAGAAGACGACGACGGTCTGCTGAGAGATCGCGACGTTACGAGGCGGCAACAAGCGAGAAGTCCATAAGCAGTCCGGATTAAGCCAGTCGAAGGATCTGCAGTTCATTTACAATCAAGTCGCCGAATTATCCTGCGGCCTCTTATCGCCACCTTCGATCTCTCCAGCGGGCATCTGTCACCGTCCAACCGTCGCCGACGCCAGAAGCCGAGGACCAGACCTACAGCAAGGGGAGTAGCGTTCAACATCACAGGCTCCCAACGATCCTTCATCAGCTTCCTTAAGGGTAGAGGTGGTTAGCTAAATCAAACTTAAGGACCTATCTTATTTATCTGAGGAACGTCCGGGCATGACTCGATCCCGTACCATACCCGACGTCACGCTACATTATATTACATAACGAGTACTAACCTGTGTTGTGAGAGTTGTTCAAAGTGGTGCAAGAAAGACAGAAATATAGAGAGAGAAATAAGCGAGTACATTGTTGGCCTTTGCGTAGCTACTTGTGCGTTCACTCCAAAAAATAAATTCAAATTTTAAAAATTAACTGCCGGTTTGCTTTTCGACATCTTGTTTTACTACCGGTTAGCCATACCGGATCATTCCGGCTCAATTCGACCAATGTTTCACACCCTGCTGTTGTGAAGATGCTTTGAAATCAGTGTATGAAGAAAATTCTGTGTATGTAAGATTACATATTGTTCAGGTCTAACTTCGAATGGAAAGGTTAGGTTGTTTACGATTTCGTCTGAGGAGCAATGGGCATATCACCAGTAGAGACATCTGTGTGTCGATTGCAACCGCTAATTGTGCGGAACTTCTCATTTTTTGTTTACCTTGAAGAATAATTTAATAGTATGATTTTTCAGGTATATTGTACATATTTTTGTAACATTTCATTCGTTTCTGTGTATATGATCGCAAACCAAGTAATCCCCACAAAAGTTGTTTGTACTTTTAGTTGTTGTCAGGGGTCTTTACGTTTTATCCTGGTGAATTCAAATAAAAAATTCATTCATTCATTAAGTCCTGCGTTATGGGTTTCCAAGCATGATGTGACATTACGTGAATTGTTCCGATAAATACAGTAAGTAAAGTGTGGAATTGTCCTCCTCCGTGGCCGTTCGGTCTAAGGCGCTGTGTTTGGTCTCCAACTGCGGGACGGCATGGGTTCGAGTCCGCCTGGGTTCAGTCTCTGGGTTCTCGTTCTGTGTATAAGGCCGGTGGCAACGTACCATCGTGAGGGAATTGGGGAGCTACGAGTGAGCACCGTAACCCGGTCTCGGAAATCTCCTCCAACGGCTGGGGGTTCGACGTGCTGACCCCCCGGTTGAAGAACTCCACGGCTCTAGGTAGGATTGTGGGAGGGAGACTGGCAGTCGGGAGATAGGCCCAGGCCCTTTCAAGGCTTGTCGAGCCATGGGTTATTATTATTAAAGCATGAAATTGGTGTGAATTCCAACTGTTTTTTACATCATTTGCTCCCATACAACAAGCAGCAGAAGAGACACACTACTTTTACGTTTATGTAACATAACTGAGACATTGTTGTAAATGAGTCATTGTCTGCTGTATGATCAGAACTTAAAAACTTAATTGTTGTGATATTCCCTTACCTTGTCCATATACATACGAAGCGAATGCCGTCAGCAACAGCAACTGTAGCAGCGTCATATTTCACAAGAGCAACAAGTCTGCAAGTAATAAGAAGAGTAACTGTTTTTATAAATATGTTAACGTTAATGATAAGCCAGTAGGTTCTGTTACGTCTTATAAACACACTTTTACTTGTGACTGTACACAAAACTGGATATATATAATGTGGTGGCAAATTAAAGTATTGCTTTCGTAAGACAAACTTCTTACAACTTACCTTTAGTGTGTATTTTCCTGCAAGACAAATTCGCATTAAAAAGTTACAGCATGAGGTTGAGGCGAAAGAAGGAAGAACAGAATTGTTAGATTCCAATTTAAATGAGTCTCTCGGAAGTGGAGAGGTCCATGACAAACAGCGTTTGTTGCCTCTTGACTGATAGTGTCTATGAGGAAAACACACCATGAGGAAAAGTCACTTAACGAACCGTGTAGAGGTAATAGGTGGGTTTCATGTGACGTCAGGATGCGCACAGCCGCCATGTTTCCGGCCAATGTTATTTGTCGTTTGCAAGGAAATATCCACCACATAGCGTTCGTTACATCTGCAAATCACGAACGTCAGTGTTAGTACCTCCCGCCCGGCCGCTTGAATTCCTTACGCTTACAAGAACTGGCCTCAATCATGGCTGTTCGAAGCCACAATGCAACAGTTTGTGAAGTAGGTAAAACACACCTACAGTCAGAAGTAATGAATTGATTTTTTTTAAAAAAAAGTTATAACAGTAACCATGAATATCTACAGAATTTTCTATCTCTGGGTGTAAGACTATATTTAGGGGTTTAAGGGTAAATGTAGAATCCAAATAACTTGAAATTGGGTCTTTATGAAAAACTTTAAGTGGAGTTTGGAGGCGTATGGATAAATCAGCAAGTCAAAATCAAGTCGCATGCGTGAAAACATTTTTCTAGAGTTTAAATAACATCTTACATCATAAACCCTATTTTCATAGGTCAATTAGGCTAACAGTGCTCGATTATAAATAATTGTTCCTCGAAGAAACTATAGTGTCAACGAATTGAAAGTGAAGTGGAGGGATATTGACGGTTGAAGTCAACATCCTTGTTTTTCAGTTCGCGGCTAATGTGGCTACCGTAATGTAGTGTCAGTTTTTTATCCTTGGGTGCGTGTGCAGTATTAGTGTTGTGTAGGGCTCGAAATGGAAATTTTTACGAAATGAAATGCTTTTCGTTGGTTAACTTGGTGTTCCCTTTCTTTGCTCTCTCTCTTTTCTCTCTCTCTCTGGGCCCCCCGATGGCGTAGTGGTATCGTCGTCGGCTTGTAATCAAGGGGTCCCGTTTTTGATACTCGGTGGAGGCACATAGTGGCTCGGATCCCACTTTAAACTGTAGGTCCAGTCTCGATTAGCCTTAATGTGCATAAAGTGGACTTAAACCACCAAGTCAATCAATCTTTTCTCTCTGATAACCACAGCGACGAGATTAACTAATGAAATGACGCACTGTATTGTACGGTAGTTAATAATAGTTAATATTGAAATATTTACATAAACGTCCAATAATACATTGGACGCGTGTGTTCTAGGATTTTCATTCCTTTCTAAAATTTAAATCCACAGAATCGCGGATGGTAGTCAGCCCTCCCAACTTGGGTTTTTTTAAAATAAGATATTTCCATATTGTTACTTAGAGTGTGATCAAGGTTTGAATTTAATCTTCAAGATGTAAACAATACTGCATCTGCTCAGCCTAAGAAAAATGAGCGACCATCAAAGCAGGATCCGGATTTGTGTAGAAAGATCTTGTGCAGGAGTGTCAGAACAATCGAGTCCGTAAGACACAACCAATAATTATTAATTAACAAATATAAAGTTAAAAGAGAACCACAAGACACAAAAAATTAAGACAACATGGACGTCATCATACTGTACAAAGTCCCCTCGTATCAACAACACATCTTCACGTAGAGGTGAATCTTACATGAATGTGTAATACAGCGTTTTTCGCTTAGAGAGATCGAGAAATAATTGATAATAATTTGAAGTGTAAATAATGGTTTGTTAAGACACCTTTTTACTTACCTTGATGTAGAAACTCTCCGAGTTTAGGAAAATGGTCAATGCAACTCGATGTGTGCGCCTAAGGTTACCCTGCAGACATCTAAATGGTGAACATTCTTACCGTCGCGTTCCGTGTCTGTTGCTCTACTGAATTGTGCCCGGCTTGTTCCCATTACGCATTGGCTTGCATGCGCAAGCACGTGTATTCATTTTAGGTGTATAAACTCGAAGATTTTGTGTAGGTATCTTGTAATATGGAAATCATAACAATATCTTACTCAGTTTATAAACAGTGAGCATTTATTTCGATTTCTATAAGCGGAACACGCTGTATGTACTATTAAAGAGCATTAGCAACTTAGTTCACACTGAAATGCAAAATGTGGCGAAATATGTTAAAGAATATTGAACAAATCGGAACGGTCCGTTGCCATTTCTGACAAGACGGAACGGGAAGGGTCCAGATATTGACGAACCGAAACTGCGTTCCGGGCCGCTCCGGTCCATTTCGAGTCTTGGTGTTGTATTGATAAATGCATAGTGCAAGTGGTGCTAATAAACGAAAACAAAGTTTTGTGAATAATTTTTAATCAAACGTGTGTAAATTTAAAGTTTACAAGTACTTGGTGGAAGTGAAGTCCCTTTATAACGAAACAGTTAATAATAATAATAATAATAATAATAATGTGGTACGGGCGAAAACAATGAATTTCCTAGGGGTCCAAATTTTATAAATCTCCCTCTGTCTCTGCAAGAGAAAGAATCATAATTCTAGCCACACAGTTTGCATTTTACTCTACTTTTGCAGTTAGCTCTGAAATGACCATAATGAAAACAATTAGTTTATTGTTTTATGAAGGGCATGTAATGTTCAATGTCAAACTTTAGGTAATACAACGTGACAAATTTTGGTAAGGTTTAAGTCGTATCACAATTGCTCTTCAAGTTGGAACAGCAACACGAGTACTTTACTCATATTTGTAATTCACAATGCGTGTATTCTTCTTGTAGCTTGTAGCCGATTATATACTTTCAAGAATTTCTGCATCATTTATTGAAAGATTAATTTGCTATTACTAACTACCAATGAAAATTAAATGTAACCATAGATTGTGCAACAGCAATTGCAAAGTTGTAAATAATTATACACGAGACAAAATACATTAAACATTTTACTTCATTATCATTAAATACATAACAATGAAATGCAGTGGTTACAAGTATATATAAAGCCTATTCCCTGCAATTAAATATAAATTACATTAATGAATTATACACCCGAGAAAACACAAAATAGATTTCGAACAAAATGTTGATTCCTGCTTCGTGGTCTATTACCAGGCCTACTTCCAAGTGGAACAAAACTTATTTCCGGGGTGGATGTTACAAAAGCTTCCGTTTCGTCGATCCAAAGTGCAGAAATGCGCCGAATCTTTGGTCGGGTCGTGGGTAGTTTGAACCTGACCCTGTACGAGATATTGGTGATTGTGGATAGGGTAGTGGAATATTAACATTCTAGAAGTCTTACATCATAATTATTATGCAATTAAATATATATTGATATAATAAACCCTTTAAACCCAACAAGGAAAACAGGAATGATATGACCAGCCAAAGGAAATTCACCATTTAAGCCATTCTAGTTCCGGTATGTTGGAATCTGGTTCTTTACGAGATGGTGATTGTGGACGGGGTAGTGGCGTGTTTGAACCTGACCCTCTACGAAATGCGTCGTATTTTTTACGGGATGGTGGTATGTTTGAACCTGGCCCTGTACGAGAGTTGCCGGTGTCTTCGTCTGGTCCTGGAATGTTAGGGCCTAGTGCAGGGCTTATAGGTCTCAAATGATCTGAAGGATGTCCTGGACGAATTTCGGTAGTTTCTTGGAATCTCCTTCCTCGCACTGAAACAAAGAAGGAAATTATATATATATAACAAGGAAGTGTAAGCGTCAGCATGAGCTGGAATGCGGAGTGGTGCGAGTGCAAGATGTGGTAAGGGTGTGAATGATCGTAGCTTTGGTGGAAAAGGAAGAACGAGAGTGGGGCAGTTGGATTAGAGTTGGCAGCGAAAGAGCATCCATTACAGGAGAAGGTTCTCACTCATCCCAGGTAAATTTACCAACCTAGCACCTAAATGTGAGTCTGTCTGTCGTTGTACCAGTTATTAGAAATGCGGGAATAAATGGGTATTTTGTAATTCGACTACATAAATTCGTAGGCGTTCGTTCGTTCCTTTTGCCAAGGATGAACATCTGCCTATTTCATCCCCTATTAGTCGACATGAATTACCTCTCGCAGCCCTTCCTTATTTCTAGGAAGGCTAAGATATATATTGCTATTGGTTATGCACGCTTGCGTTTATGTACGTACCATTTAAGAGGATTTATAGGTAAAGCATCTATTATTGTAATACTTTCTATTTAGGCGGGGAGATTTAAATTTATTATCTCAGGAAATAATCGCACTATATCAGTTACCCATTAAGCAGTCACTGTGTGTAACACGTGATTAATAATTGTTATTATTATATGAATTATAATGATATGGTTGATGTACTCATTATTTATGACAAGAATTCAATGGAAATCCACTCAGTGTGTTGCAGACGTCGTAGAACTCTGTTGTGTAGGGGACGAAATCATGGGGGTGGGTGCATTGGGGATTCCCTCACCTACAATATTGTCCGAAATATCTCCTGCCAGAAAAATTCAAGGAGGAGGGAGTTTTCGTTGAAAGAACTTAGACAACTTCAAATATACTTTAAATGAAATAATCGAAATCACATGAAATGAATGAAGGATTATGTCTCTCTGTATGTGTTCGTGAGTGTTGCACTAATAACAAAGTATGCGCAATAAAAGAAACAACAAGGCAAGACACAAGTATGAAATATAATTGATTTATCTTAATAAAAAAAACTTCATTGTAGCAAAGACTGTGTATGTAAGATTGAAACAAATTATGCAGTTCTAAATTCGGATTCAAGAGTTAGGTTGTAAGATTTCGCGTGAAGAACAGTGGGCACAACACCAGTAGAGGCATCTATGTGTTGGTTCGAACCGTTAACTATGTAGAATTGCTCATTTTCTTTTTGCCTTGAAGAATAGTTTAATAACACGATTTGTCACGAATATTGTGCATGTTTTTGTAGCATTTCATTCATCTATGTATGCATAACTGCAAACCAAGTGATTTCCACATAAGTTCTTTACACAGGCAGGTGTTACGGATTTTATCACGCATGGCGTTCCTCTTATTTTATCTGTTACTTTCCATCTTTCATCTCATTTTCTTCTCTACATTCTCTCGTTTATTTTTTTCTTTTTGTCTCTTTTATTCTCTTCCTTTCTTTGTATTTCTTTTCTCATTATCTTTTAATGCTTTATACCGCCTTCTTTTGTTTCATTCGGTATTTTCCCCTTTCAATCGCCCCTTTCTCTCTCTCTTTCCTCGTACTTTCGTGCTGAATACTTCCTCCCTTATACTTCTCCGTCTCTCTAAAGGCATCGAAATGACAACACACTTCCACGTAGTATATCCCTGGTAACTACAGTCTTACAGGACAACGAGGCTCTGGCGCCTGGCTCCACAGCTATTATTATTCTCTCTGGGCTCCTGTTGTCCTCTCTCTGTCCATTAGTGAGGTGAGTGTCTCTTTACAGCTTCGGCTGTTAACCTACATATTAGATGTTTATGCTCGGAGATAGTACAGTTTTAGTTTTTGGTACGGAGTCTTAAGTTTTAGAAATCGATTTGACTTGATTTCTAGTTTTAAGTAGGGTTGTTTAAGGTCCAGTAACCCATAAATTCGAATGGGTTCTATTGGGTTCCGCTGCAGGACCGGAACCTTTTTTTCTCGCACAATTTAAATTCGGTCCCAGTTGCGTATTGTTACATTGAAAAAAAGGTTCCTGGACCGTATTTAAATTGATCGGAGATAAAAGGTTCCTCAACCGAATTGAAACACTTTACAGATAAAAAGGTTCTTTACGGTCCAGAACCCATTTACGGTTGCTGATTTTTTCTCCAGGACCGGAATTGAATTTATTTAAAATTCCTGGACCTTTAACAACCCTGATTTTCTTACTTATGAACAGATAGACTAATCAGGACTGGACCTACAGTTAAAAGTACGATCGGAACGACTATATGACTCCATCGGCTATCTAATCCGGAACCACTTGATTACGATTGCCACTGCTCATTTTAATATTAGGTGAAAACGTTTTGGAACATATATTTTTTTATTGTTATGGTCCTATCCTCCGTTTTGTTTTGGTTAAATTGTTTATCACCGTGTTGCGCAAATAGCCTATGTCGTGACTGGCCCATAATTTGAAAAGCAAAATCAATGTCTGTGTGTGTGTGTGTGTGTGTGTGTGCATCTATCTTCCCATGCCATTTACTGGCTTTCCTTCCTCCTAAAATCAAACTATCCTACTTTTCTAAACTTTAAGCCCATTGATTCTGAAAGCAAAATATATTTTCAAATTACCTTCATAAGGATTCCTAAATTCATCGTCAAGAAATGTTGGTTTCGTTTGAGGATTGTTTGTATTCGGAAGAGATGGCCGCTGGTTCCTGAAACCAGGCAGAATCTGATGTCGGTAACCTGCAGAAGTCAGACATGAAACGGAAATTAGTTAATCTTGAAAGATTAAATATAAATATTGCACTGTACTGTACTTATGCAATGGATACAATAAAGTTGTAGACGATTCCCATAATAATCAGTTTCAAAAAGGTTCCGATCTGACGCCCTGGTTTATACCCACAGGAACCAGGACACATGTTGCACCATTGATGAATAGTTGAATCTCACTAATCCACTTTGAATCGATATTTTATATTAAATGTTTGCATCTACTCCGCACAGGTTCACAACTACTATTAATAAATTAACGTCGCAGTAAAGATGCAACAAAATATATGACCTGTCCATAAATGCGTGGTACGACTGAAAAAGTAACATGTGAAGTAATTTTAGTCTTCAAATATCACACATCGTAGTTTAGTAAGACTGGGACTGTAAGGCCCGGTCTCTGGATTTTACAAAGGTCCGTTTCGTTACTGTGCCCTCCTTCGTTCTTGGACACTCTCTCTCTATCTCTCTCTCTCTCTCGTTACAAACATTATTTGTTTTTTGTTTCTTTTTGTGTTTGTGTATGATTCTGTATGCTTGGGTTTCTTCCATGGTTCTGTGTAGTTTAAAAGAGCCAATAAGATTTGAATTTTCAGCCCTCCCCCATGTGACGAGGGAGAAAGTATAAATATGGCCTCTGACAGAGGACAGGACAGAGAGTGTTTATGAACCGGATAGCAGAAGGGAGAGTGATCTTCGTTCTCCAGTGACCTCCCATGAGAAAGAGCATCCCGAGGCGGTTCTGCCGTGGGGTTCAAGTTAGAGGAATGTAAATAATGTAAATTAGAGAATTATTGGAAGAATCCGAGCCTTGTTTTGTTGAATTGTAAATAAATGTATAAAGCCCATTTCTGCGAGTTTTCAGCCATCACCCTGCAACATTAATTCAGTAGGTTCTTGCCTGTGATTGATTCTTTGGTTCCAAGCGCTCTGGTGAGGAACGGGATGGGAACCCAGGACTAACGAGCCCATTTAGTTGTTTATTTGGGGTTTTCCTGCCAGAAGCGCCCCGTACGGGTGCAGTGTTGCGGAACACTCACTCACTCTCTCTATCTCTCTCTCTCTCTCTCTACCTACCTACCTTATCGTATGTAACGTACATTATCCAGAACCCGATTGTTTGGGATACATTTTCGTCCCTACTTGTTCGAGTGAAGCGAATGGTGAAAACTAATGAACACTTAGACGTGTAAAACTTAGAAGATCATAACAACATTAGATATACAATTCTGAATGACACACAATGCACGCCATTACATAGTGACTTCTAAATAAGACCCCGACTTTTATATAGCCAAAAACATGTGAAATATGTAATGCTCGTACATCACTGAAATGTGTAAAAATATGTAATGATATTTATCGTTGCCTTCGGTCCTTCCCTGCATTCCGATGCTTTCTTTTGTAAGTGTGAGTGGATTTCTTGGACATTCCGTCAGAGCCACTATCTGCATTGCTAATCTGCACCCACTATTCCAAGAATGAGAAGGGTTGTTTGAGAAATACGGCAGTAGTGGAGAATACGGATCACGGGATCCTTGATTTTTGCTTGGATTTTCATAACTAAAAATCAAGACTGTGAAAGTAACTGACGGGCCTGCCACTATCAGATAAAAATTATTCCAACTTCTAGATTGATCATATTTTGAATGTTTACCACATCAACATATGGGCATTACTTATTGAAAACTAGAGAAACTGTGTTATATTGAAGTTTATGCATGAATATGTACTCCAAGTGGAAAATATGTAATATACCTCAAAATATGTAATTCATATATCATTTCTAACTTCGTAATTCTCCTACTTTACCTTTTTTTACCAACATATATTGGAAAAATATGTTATCACATAAAAATGTAGGCCCTACTTGTAAGTTACATTTCTATGATAAATCAGAAGTAAGGATATACTTATGGGTCTCAGGGAGTCAATACTTGTATTATTTTATTGTTATAATGAAGTTTATGTAAGAACTCATAAGTTTAAGATTTGCAGAATGACAATTGTTCTGGGAAATGCGGAAAGTAAACCATAAATTTGATGTCAATTCCAATTATTTTTTTTCAACTGCTATACAACACGGATAGACACACACTGGGAGGGGGGGGGGTAAATTTGGGTCCCCAAGCTATTCCTTGTTTTGGGCCCTGCCGGCATTATTATTATTATTATTATTATTATTATTAGTAGTAGTAGTAGTAGTAGTAGTAGTAGTAGTAGTAGTAACAGTTTTGGTACCATCGTACTTTACTTCCACGCATTGCATGGTATTAATAACACTCGTAAACTTTAAAACATAAACATATTTGATTAAAAATTGTTCAATAAACTAATTGATTTAAGAAGAGAACACCTAAAACTAGAAACGGACACTACATTACGGTAGGCAGCACACTTCGTCCTCGTCACTTCTGTCCCTTCAGCGTCTCATTTATGTGCGCCCCCCTCCCCCCCCACCTGGTCTTGCGGCTCCCAGGCTGTAGTCTAGGATAGCCTAGTGGCAAATCGCCACCTGGCAGACACATTACCATAACATACGAACGTAAATGAGACATTGTAACGTTGTAGCAACATGGGGCATTTTCAGCTGTATTGCCAGTACTTAGAAACTTAATTATTGTGATATTCCCTTACCTTGTCCATATGCAAGTGAAGTGGATACCACCAGAAACAGGAATGGTAGAAGCATCATATTTCACACAAGCAACAAATCTATCTGTAAGAAATAAGAGAGAGGAACTGCTTTTGTAAATATGTCAACGTAATTAATAAATCAGTAGTCTCTATTACGTCTTATAAGACCACTTTCACTTGTGACTACATAAAACGGAATACACGGTGTGGTTGTAGATCACAGTGTCGTTTTCGTAAGACAAACGTCTTACAACTTACCTTTAGTGGTTCCTGTTTTTCCGCTGGAGAAATTACGTTTTGAAAAATCTTAGCGTGATACTGAGTTGAAGGAGGAAAGAATGGAACTGTTAGATTTTAATTTAAGGAAGTTCTTCGTGAGTGGAGGACGTCCGTTTTTGATTCTCGTGACAAGGAAAAAGTGTCAGTTTCCCGTTGACTATTAGTGCTTGTAAGGAAAACCCGCCAAAGGTTCTACGTTGTAACGACCCTGCTTGGTCGCCACATATAACGACCCTGCGTGGTCGCCATATTATATTTTGTTAACGAGGCGTACGCTTTTAGTTTAAATGTAGTCTGTAAACGTTACCGGATCCACCTCTACGTTTATTAGCTTCGCTTATTATTCGGTCGCTGTATTCTAAACGTTATCAATTATTATCATTTACACTGTTCAACTCTTTGTTTACAATTGCAGAGTCCTGCGTGGCTCATTATTAATTGTATTGTCTGAATGCACACAGTTTTAGTTTATTATGACACTTGCATCTAGTGATTTTCCCACTAGTGATTTCGCAATGTCTAACCTTGATAATTCTCAGTACGGAGTTTGCAATATGTAAAAAAAATGAGTTGGTAACGCGTACTTGTAGTTAAAATTTTCACCACCCATGCGCCACCGCGAGTATAAAGTCAGCGCAGCGAGGCCCGGAGCTCTTCAAAATATATACGACCAACTTCTACAACTTCCATCGACTCTTGATGCTCCACACGTAACACCTCGTGAAGTCCAAAGGCTGACAAAAAAGCTAAAACCGAAAGCAGCACCTGGTCTAGATGGTATTCCACCTGCGGCACTTCAGAATCTCACAAGAAAGGTGTTTGTGTATCTTGCCAAACTTTTTACTAACATTATACGACTAGGCTATTTTCCAACACAATGGAAAATGGCAAAGATAATAGCTATTCCAAAAATGGGAAAGAATCCGCACGAGAAGACAAACTAAAGGCCTATAAGTCTATTATCTCATATTAGTAAGCTTTTGGAAAGGGTGTTGTGCCAGCGTCTCACAGTTATTATAGACGAACATCAGCTAATACCAAACCACCAATTTGGCTTTCGGAAAAATCACGGTACTACCGAATAACTTGTCAGAGTCGTTGACTATATTACTGTTCATAACAACAGAAAGCATCGTGTCGCTGGTCTATTTCTGGACGTGCAGCAAGCATTTGATAGAGTATGGCACGGTGGACTAAAGCTCAAATTACAACAACTTCCGCTACCTCAGTGCTACTTAAAAATTATGATGAATTATCTGCAAAACAGAAAGTTCATAGTAACTGTGGAAGGGCAGAAATCTACTTCCAAATCTATTGAAGCAGGGGTGCCTCAAGGCTCTGTCCTTTCCCCTACGTTATACTCATTATACGAGTATACGGCAGATATTCCATATCCGAAAGAAGGATGACTAGCAACATATGCAGATGATACTGCATTGTAAGTACATGCAAAATTACTGACCACTTGCGAAAAACGAATTAACAAGTATGTGCCAGAATTAATAAAATGGACTCAGAAATGGAAAAAAAAATCCAACAAAAAACAACACCATAGTTTTTGCATCGAGTGGAGCTAGGGAGAAAATCAAAATCCAAATATTCCAGACGCCAGTCCCTACGGTCAATAAGATAAAGTACTTAGGAATAAGCCTTGATACAAGACTGACTTTTGGCCCACATCTAGATGAGGTGGCAAGAAGGGCAAAACAAAGAAAAGGATACCTCATGCCTCTACTAAGATCACCAGCGTTGTCAATTGAAACAAGACTCCATCTGTATCAAACGATGATTAGACCTATATTATTATATGTCGGCCCTACATGGTTACAGGCCGCTAAAACACAGCACTCAGATACATTGGACATTACCCGTTAGCGACACGTATACAACAACTCCACAAAGACAGCCCAGGATTGAAGATTTACTACATTTTGCACGGGATAACCTGTGGAGGCGGATTACGATGCATCCAAACCCATTAGTGCAAGCTATAGGTCAAATAAAACCCAGAGTAGAGAGGGTTTCACTTCCCCGTCCATGACTGTTTATATAAACCAGATAAATGATATGACAAACAAGTTAATGTAATGATTGTGATTGTGAATGTTCATATATATGTAGTAGTGAGTAGATTTTGGGGATTTTCTAGGAACATTGTAAATTGTACTAACGCGAAAGTTGCGTTAGTTTTTGTAAAATATTGATGTAAAGAAAAGTAATTATTGTAACAGTATTGTAAATTATTGTCGATTCCAGTTAATGTTAAATAAACAATATGCTGGGATACACAAATCCTGACGTCAAATCCAAAAAAAAAAAAAATCCCGGAGCTCAGTTGGCTCCCTGATGTCAACAGGCAAACATCCAGGGTTAACTGGCCTCCCAACCTGAAGACTAGAAGCCATCCCAGAACGAAGGAAGGAAGGAAGGAGAAAGAAGAGCCTAGTAGCAAACCACCTACCTGGTCCGCTCGCTTCGGCTGATAGGTGCTCAGGTTCTACCTGCCCGGCTTGACTGGGAGTACCAGGACCATTCCTTTCTAACCTGCCGTCCCTGCATAGGAGACACCGGTTGGCTCGCCAATTCCCCGCTAACGCAGGGGGGTGTCGCGGCATCCTTTAATCCTTTTACCCAGCGCCCGATATTCGATAGTACCAATTGGTTTCGGCCAATTCCCGGCTGTGGTTGGGGAATAGATCGACCACAAGGAAAAAACCTTGGGACGAAAAGTCCCCGCGCAACTTTTCCTTCTTCCCTCCACCTCGGGCCATAAAGAAGCATGGTCCACTCTCCCCCTCCTCTACTCGCGGGAGTACGGTGCACAGGAGTCGCGGGTCTGCGCAGGTTGTTTTGCTCGTGGTTCCACTATACTACGCGCAAGCTACTCTCTTTTACAGGGGAACCCGTGACGTCAGCAGCGATCCAAGGCCCTAAATAAAATTTGGTGCCCTTACTCCCCCTGGCGCCTCACTGCGAGGAATAAATTGGATGATCCCTGGCCCCCTTTATCTCTTCGAGACCAAATGTGGTGCACGTAAATACAGGTGCGTGGTAAGGGTTACAGGTAAAGACACGTGTGCTAACGGACCCTTGTGTTGAGATTATAATAAATATTATAGATATACATATAAAAACATGATTTAACCTTTCTTTACACCCAGCAAGTCCTGAGATAATTCTGAGTCCTTGTTCTACGACTGATAAGCAGTTAGCACGTATGGGTAAACTTTTGCCGTCCACCTAATTGCAAGGTTTAGTGTGTTGAACGCAGCCAGTGCCTGTACTCCGCTGTGCTGTGATCCTGTGTTGTTGTGGTTAACGTTGCAACGTCAAACCTGAGGGAAGATACAATCATTTATTACCTAATGTGAGTCATTGAAAGTGAACCGGACTCAGTGGCCGAGTGGTTAACACATCGCTCTGCGACGCTAGGTGTCTCGGGTTCTAATCCAGCTCGGGCATTGTTGTTTGTAAATGTCCATTCATCATTTCATCCCCATCTTCGCAAATTAGCCAAGAGGCACAAAACGCGAAGTAAAATAAATAAAAAAATCAATCATTCAACGTGAAGCCGCATGCGGCGTACGCGGAGATTTTAAAAAGCGCGTAACTTCTGAACCCCTTGACCAATCTAAAAGAAAGATGTCATTTTTGTAATCAGCATCAAAAATTCTATACGTATACCGAATTTGATCGAAATCGGGGATGTGGGTGACATTTTCGGAAAATTCTGGATGGCTTGACATGAAATGACGCTATGATGAAATGTCAAAGTCAAGGTCGCAATTATGAGCCGCGTCTTAACTTTTCACAGTTGAAATATGGATAAAAAGTGCGGCTTATTTTCGAGCCAATGCGGTAATAGTCAGAAGTAATGAATTCACTTTTGAAAAATTATACTGACTAGATATCAGTCGCGATGTTCTCTAGATGGCACTGCAACCAGGAATTTCTTCACAATGTTCCATCTCGGGATGCAAGTCTACATTTATGAGGTACAAAGGAAAATGTAGATCCAAAAATACCAGAAATTGGGTCTTTGTGAAAGACTTTAGAGGAATGTTGAAGGTGTATGGATAAATCAGCAAGTCAGAATCATGTTAGTTGCCTGAAGACATCGCGCGGTCTTACCTTGCAATTTGGCACACGCAGGAGATGTTCTGTGTAGAAATTTGTCATTGTTGTTGTCATTTGCCATATGCTCTTAATTACAACACTTGATCTTATTTGTGCAAAGGAAGGAATCATGATTCTCTCCACACCATTTGCATTTTATATTACTTCTACAGTTAGCTCTGAAATGACCATAATGAAAACAATTAGTTGTTTTATGAAGGGCATGAAACTTTCAGTGTCAGACTTTAGGTAATACAACGAGACATTTTGTGGTAAGGTTTAAGTCGTATATCACAATTGCTGTTCAAGTTGGAACAGCAACACGAGCAGGGTTGGCATGTTTAACGCAAAAGTGTTTTAAACAACTTCTTTTAAACGTTTAAAACACACAGCTTTGTTTTTCAAAAATGTTTAAAACAAAGTGTTTTAAACATGTTTTTTTTTTTCAGACTGGTTTAAGACAGATTTTGAAACTTGATGTTTAATTGTTTGTGGTTATTTGCGAGTTTTGTAACTTTGCCTTTTCATTCAATCCATGTTATTTTGTTTATTGTGTATAGAAATCTGTTCAGTAAATGAAAATGTACATCGATTAACAAATAAACATATCGTGATGAATACCCGTGGGCAACGTTTAAAACACCTGGCTATCTTTTTTTTACAAGTGTTTAAAACATTTTTTTTAAATTGAATACTATGTGGATGAAACAGTTTTGTTCCTCACTTAACATACTGCACATAGTTGTTAATGTCAATATTTAGTTGCATTCACGATAAAATATATTTATAAAAAATACAGTAGCTATCACGTGGTCTGAGTGGGGCCTGGCAACTGTGGATTAATTGAAGAGTCTCGAACAACTAACATGTGAGATTTAAGACTAACATAAATATGTATTTTAGGAAGTTAGTCAAGGGTTTAGTTTATAATAAGAACACAGTCAATCTTTGGATGATTAGGAGATTCTTTTTAATCATTATTCTTAGAAAATAAGTCTTCTTGGAATTTTGGAATTACGTTTTAAACCTTTTATTTGTTTAAAACAAAAAAATCTGTTTGTTTTGTTTCTTTTATATATAAAAAAAATTTGCCACTCCTGAACACGAGTACTTTCCTCATATTTGTACTTCACAATGCGTCTAATCTTAATTCTTGTAGCTGTAGCCGATTTTATACTTTCAAGAATTTCTGCATCATTTATTGAAAGATCAATTTGTAATTACTAAATACCAATCAAAATTAAATGTAATTATGGATAGTTCAACAGTACTGACAAAATTGTAAATAATTGTAGACGAGACAAAATACATCCTACATTTTACTTCATTATCATTATCATTAAATACATAACAATGCAGTGTAGTATAATGTTATAAGTATGTCTGAACCTTATACTCTACAATTAAATATAAAATTCATTAATGAATAATACACCCGAGAAACTACAAAATAGATTTCGCACAAAGTGAGGTGTCGTCGTAATGTTTTGATTTCCTGGTTCATGGTCTGTTGTAACCAGGCCTACTTGGGCGTGGAACAAAGAACTCATCTCCGGGGTGGGTGTTACTAAACCCTCCATTTGGTCGAGGTCCATCGAAGCCCAATCCGGGCCCAGAGTTGCCAAATTCCTCTTCTGGTCGTGGAACGAAAGAATCTATTCCTGGACGAGAAGTGCCGAATTCTTCGTCTGGTCGTGGATTGATTGAACCTGACCCTGGGCGAGGATTGCCGAAGCTGTCATCTGGTCGTGGATTGTTTGAACCCGACCCTGGACGAAATGTGCCGAATCCTTGACCGGGTCGTGGGTTGTTTGAACCCGACCCTGGACGAGATGTACCGAATCCTTGGCCGGGTCGTGGATTGTTTGAACCTGACCCTGGACGAGAGTTGCCGAAGTCTTCGTCTGGTCGAGGATTATTTGAATCTGATCCTGGACGAGATGTACCGAATCCTTGGCCGGGTCGTGGATTGTTTGAACCTGACACTGGACGAGATGTACCGAATCCTTGGCCGGGTCGTGGATTGTTTGAACCTGACACTGGACGAGATGTACCGAATCCTTGGCCTGGTCGTGGATTGTTTGAACCTGACACTGGACGAGAGTTGCCGAATGCTTCGTCTGGTCGAGGATTGTTTGTACCTGACCCTGGACGAGATGTACCGAATCCTTGGCCGGGTCGTGGGTTGTTTGAACCTGACCCTGGGCGAGAGGTACTGGCATCTACGTCTGGTCGTGGACTTTTGGGGCGAAGTTCAGGGAGTATGGGTCTTACGGGGTCTGAAGGATATCTCGAACCCAAGTTATATCCTGGAGGAATTTCGGTAGTTTCTTGAGATCGCTTTCCTCGCACTGAAACAAAGAAAGAACGTTGTAATTTGCTTTGTGCTTGTAATGGATTATGTATGCTGCTGTACCATTTAAGCAGATTGAAACATAAAGCATCTATGATTGTAATACGTTCTGTTCAGATGAGGAAATAATTAAATATGCTACATCTGACTGTAAACGTTTAAATAATACCTTGGGATAAATAATTATTATTATAACAATTATAATGGTATGGCTGGTGTACTCCTTGTTTTGAAAGGTACGCAATGAAAATTCACTCGATGTGTTGCAGACATCGCAGAAATCTGTTGTGAAAAGACTGGATATGTAAGATTACAATAAACTGTGTAGGTCTAAATTCGGATGGAAGAGTTAGGTTGTACGACTTCGTGTGAAGAAAAGCGGGCATATCACTAGCAGAGTCATGTTCCGGGTTCGAATCCCGGCCTGGACATGGCTGTTCTTTGTGAGTGTCCTCTTTATCAATTTCATCATATCATCACTCATCGTCGCGATTAACCTCGTCGTCGCCTTGTAATCAAGGGGTGCCGGGTTCGATACCCGGTGGAGGAACATATACCGCGTTTGGTAGAACCTGTCCCGGTTCCCGCGCTAGTTGCTCCCTGGCATTTCTCGGTGTTGGGGAAAGTCAAAGCCAGGCAGCCAATTAAAATACGCAACGTCGCAACAGCGTCTACGTAAGCGTCTCTCTTCTGGCTTCCATTCGCTCCTCGCTGCCCAGCAGACCATTTTTTCCTCGTTTCTCATTGGCACCGAAACTGTCGAGCGCTCCCTAGCGCGGGAAGCGGGACAGGTTCTACCAAACGCGGTATAGTGCTTCGGATCGCACTTTAAACTGTAGGCCCAGTCCCGATTAGCCTTAGTGTGCACAAAGTAGACTTTAAACGCCAAATGAATTAATCGCGATTAACCAAAATCAGAAGCAAAGCGATGTAAAATAAACCAAATCAATCAACTAGTAGAGCAGGGTGGCTATACTCACCGGGAATTCATTGGATTCCTGGAATTATGCGTGAATTATTGTTTCTCCGTAGATGTGAAAAATTGCAACTTTCATTAATCCAGATACCTTTGAGTTTTCACATATTTATTAATGCCCTGAGGCATTTTTGACGCTTTATCGAGTTTGTGACACTTGCACGGAGGTGAATTTAGTGACTGTTGCACGGAGAGGTCAATGTCCATGACCGTTTAATTTACGACGATGACGCTTGCACGGAAGTGCAAAATAAACTCGTTCCTCGGCAGAAACCTTGCGAGGCGTCTTTCCCCTCCTCCACGCATGATTGGTTTATGTTCTTGTCAGAGACTCCCTCGAGGCAATATTCGCTTGCACTATGCAGACCTTCTATGCAGGTCCGGGGTAGTGATACAACTTCTCACCAGTTAGTTGCAGGGGGTGCTCGTTCGGCGGCGCAGATCGTATGCGCAGTTGTCCGTGGATACATGACGTCATCATCGAGAAGCTCGGCTCGGAAAAGGCTGGTTCCTTATGCAAATATTGAGATATTTGACAACGAATATCTTCTAAAATATAGTAACAGGGGAAAAGTTACAACTTTTACTGTTAAGATTCATCCTTTCTAATCAATTTATCACAAAGTTGATTCAAATGTGTAAAATGGTTTTCAAGAAATCGTGTTACGAAGGAACCCCTGTTTTGTTCTCTCCAGGCTTCCAATATAAGGGAGTTTTAACTTAAGCGCGTTGGATTTCTTTTTGCTCTATGTTTTAAAATAAGATTATTTTGTTCTTGTCAACTGAATTCATGCCTAAATGCTATGGAAAGTTGTGAAAACTATTATCAGAAAACTAACGGAAGAAATCTAAAATATCACAGCCTTTCCAGTCGGTAATTGCATAAGTAAACGAAAAGACAAGATTGTTATAAAAAATGCGGGATTGCCCATTTTTGTGAAAAAGGCATTGTGCGAGATCTAAAAG
The DNA here is from genome assembly GCF_977018435.1 of Lepisma saccharinum. Taxonomy (NCBI): domain Eukaryota; kingdom Metazoa; phylum Arthropoda; class Insecta; order Zygentoma; family Lepismatidae; genus Lepisma; species Lepisma saccharinum. Next base: position 114,300,648 of record NC_139232.1, on the reverse strand, counting down.
CAGAACATTTTAATATTGTATGTAAATGTAAGGGTGTAATAAACGTGACTACTTCCCGTAAAATATCACTGCACTCTCCACGTTTCTCTTCTGTCTTTTCTTTGGCGCCGTCAATAGCTTCAACACGTTGTTTTTTTTATATATATTTGTCACATATTTGTTTTAATTAGTATTCTGCTCGTTCCGCTACCTGAACGCAGCAGCTAGGGCTCAAAGGGCAGTGCAGTTACACCGGAAGAAGGCTCGGAAATGGCAGGCTTCAGAAGTTAACTCATCCAAATTAAATTAAATAGGTATGTGCTCTCTCTAAATTTAAACATAGTTCACAAATAATTTGATTAAAAGTTTTAAAAGTATCTGTTTTATTTAATAACGTATTAATTGGTGCAATCTTCTCCAGCATAGCTATAGACAGTGACCACACTACAAAGGGGGGGGGGGGGCAGGAGAATTTCTCTCTCTCTCTCTCTCTCTCTCTCTCTCTCTTATCTGCCCCCAGTATAACGACAAAAATAAATAAATGAATGAATGCTCTTTTAGCCAAAATATGCATTTTTGTGTCGTATGTAACGGAATAATAAACATGATTGCCCCGGGAAAATATGATTTACCCCTCCATCTTTTCTATTGCGCAGTCACTAGCTACAACATATTTTGATTTATATTGTTCCCACATATTTATTTTAATTTTAGTATTGTGAATCATATTCCACTGTGTTACCTTACCCCCCCCCCCCCCACACACACACGCTCGTATGTACGATTTCAGTTGTAAGTTTTAGACTAAGCTTGTCAAATGTCCACTTATATCTTTGTATTCTTGAGCCATTTAAAAAGAATCATTTCGCCCCTTCTTCTGGACGATGTTTTCCCACTGGAAGCCCCTTTGCAGTTCGAGATCCGGGGCTATAGCCTTCCCAAGCCACAGTCTCCTCCAAATACTGTCCTGGCCTCATGAAAGAAAAATATATGTATTGATACGAAATATTAATTTGACTTGGCAGTTTCTTTTTTCGAACAGGAATAAGTTTTAAATTTTAATAGCTTATAAATTTACACTAGCAATTTTGAGTAAAGGTTTTACGTAATCCTAAAAGTACATTTAGAGACTGCAAGGTCAACTCTCGATATTTCAGATATATTAATAATTTTCATCACAACGTCTAGTAATAATTATTTGTTACTTCAATAACCTCCTCGCAAATGTTTCTCGCATATTAAAACGTAGATGCCATATGATCGTCATTTTCTGTTTATTTCCTTGTAATGCTGACCTCCGTGGCGAAGTGGTTAATACAACACTTTACGATGCCAAGGGCCCCCAGGTTCGAATCCCCGCCCGGGCATGGGTCTACTTTCCTTTCTTCAATTTCATCATATCATCACGCATCCTCATCTTTGCGATTAGCCATATGTGACAGATAAGCGAAGTAAAATAAACTAAGTCAATTAATCAATTATTTTTTAAAACTCTTTCATTCTTCTTTAGCATGTCACGTTTTTGTTAAAATTATATTACGATTTGTAAAATGAAAATTCTAAAGGAGAACACGCAACTTTCTTTGTAGCGCATCGGTCAGAAAGTTTCAGGAGTATGGATTTTCAAAATACATTTTTTCACATGTAATTTGTCCCCTTTTAAAAGTAGCGCGTTTTCAATTATGTTGCTAATCATTAAAAGGATGCCTCAATACCATCTTGGAGGATGACAATTAATAATTTTCCCCTCCTAAAAGTAATAATATACTTTCGCTCTCTGAATCTCCCATATAAATGCTAGGGGCCGTCTGCTTGAGCCGAGCTCACTCCCTCTCTGGTGACGTCACGCGTTCGTGCAAGATCGGCAATCTTCGGATGGCTTTACCTAATCTCTATCTACCTTGAGTTAGTTGCTGTCTGTCTGTAAATGAGTTCAGAAGTCTCCACATTCGTATATTTCGTCGTAAGTTGATTTCGCTGCAAATTTCTTGGAGGTGACGGAAACCAGCAAAGGTAACGTTAATTTTTAATGGATATCAGTATATTGTTGACTACACCAACAAGCAAAATGTGACTTATTGGCCTGTGTGAATTGAAGCATTCCACCGAATAACGCTGCATGGCACATTTCAGTGAATGCGAGAACAATGGATAAAACCTGTTGTATGTTACTGGACTACTGTAGAAACAAGATAAAACCTTATGCAAACACAGTAGCAATCTTTGGGCAACATCCGACCTTATGACTGGCCAGCTTCTAGCCTGTAGAAGCAGGGCCGCAGGATGATTCCACTGCACATTCCCAAAAGTTCCATACAGCGTTATTCGGTGGAATGCTTCAATTATAAGAAGAAAAAGTGTAAGGGGTGTGTTTCAACTCAAAACAGTGCTGTTTCAGGAAATCCCTGTCATATTTGTGTCCCGGACGTTGCTGCAAATGACGTTAGGAAGCAAACGGTCAGAGCCAAGAAACGAGCGAGGAAGACTGATAACTCAATCTCCAAAATCTATACAGAAGAAGATGGACAGCTATTTAATCGTGGTTACGAATTTTTGACAGCGATGCCCAAACAGTCATTGCATCGTGTTGCGGAGGAAAAGTTTAGGAACAATATCAGATCCCGATATCTCAGCAGATATCTGCTTAACAGAACAGTAGAGCAGTGGGCCGGGTTCTGCAACCGAAAATGAGGCTCGGTGAGGCTCGCCTTAATGGATTTCTCTCGTAAGGCATGAGCCTCATTTTCTCGCAGTGTTGCCAGCTCACCCCAAGAATATTTCACCATGTGATATTTTACAGGCGAAGCTAACCTACAAATGGGAGTTGGCAACACTGGCAACATCAATTGCGGTTTAGTGTTGCCAACTCACCTCAAGAATATTTCACCATGTGATATTTTACAGGCGAAGCTAACCTACAGAGTAGAGCAGTGGCACCGGTTCCACGCCCGAAAATGGCGCTCGGTGGCGCTCGCAGTGTTGCCAACTCCTCACTCGAAAAAATCACCAAGGTTTTTGTTTTTGGGTATAACCTAACCTCAAGCAAGGAGCTGGCAATGCTTGAGGCTTTCTTGCAGTGTTGCCAACTCACCCCAAGAATATTTCACCATGTGATATTTTACAAGCGAAGCTAACCTACAAATGGGAGTTGGCAACACTGATTAGTGGAGGTGCACGGGTTCTGCAACATCAATTGGCGTTCAGTGTTGCCAACTTGCCTCAAGAATATTTCACCATGTGATATTTTACAGGCGAAGCTAACCTATGAATAAGAGTTGGCAACACCGATTAGTGTAATCAGCTCAGTTGAGCGCCATCAATTGGCGATCAGTGTTGCCAACTCACCCCAAGAATATTTCACCATGTGATATTTTACAAGCAAAGATAACCTACGAATGGGAGTTGGCAACACTGACTAGTGGAGGTGCACGGGTTGAGTGCCATCAATTGCGGTTCAGTGTTGCCAACTCACCCCCAAGAATATTTCACCACATGTTATTTTACAGGCGAAGCTAACCTACAAATGGGAGTTGGCAACACTGACTAGTGGAGGTGCACGGGTTAAGTGCCATCAATTGATGTTGCCAGTGTTGCCAACTCACCTCAAGAATATTTCACCATGTGATATTTTACAGGCGAAGCTAACCTACAAATAGAAGTTGACAACACTGGTAACATCAATTGCGGTTCAATGTTGCCAACTCACCTGAAGAATATTTCACCATGTGATATTTTACAGGCGAAGCTAACCTACAAATAGAAGTTGACAACACTGGTAACATCAATTGCGGTTCAATGTTGCCAACTTACCTGAAGAATATTTCATCATGTGATATTTTACAGGCGAAGCTAACCTACAAATGGGAGTTGGCAACACTGACTAATAGAAGTGGCCAGGGTTGCGTCCGAATCAGCAGCAGATGTCACCTAGAGCGCTGTTCCATCCGGGACTCAGCCAATCTCTGTTGTCCGAATTTGCGGTAGACGTGGAGTCGGAGGGAAGAGCAGAGAGGCGCGACAGATGCACGCTTGAACTCGCTGTGACGCTGCGCTTGGCAGCCATATTCTAACTTTCATTTTGTACAGACAACATTTACTGATTAGAGGATGTAAAACTCAGTTATATTTTAATATTTTTTCGATAATACTGAATGCAGAAAACGTAAATGATGAAATAGCGTGTTATATTTTTAATGTGAGTAGTTAGGTGGAAATCATTGTCATGTTTGTTTGCGCCCCAGAGCGCGGTGGGTGAAGTTCGGGCTGACACCTGGCGGGAAAAGTGACAGCCGTACTACAAGGGGACATGCAGATTCGGACGACTTGGACGCGACTTCGAGTGCACGCGAGAGCAACGGGGAAGAATGGGATGGAGCGCTTGCCAATCCGGACACGGCTTTTGTAAACCTCTCTCGGGAACGATGTGCCACACACGCGCGCGCGCGCCTATCGGTAGATTACGTTTTGCGTATTTATTCGTTGCGCTGACACAGCGTGATGAGTAAATAATGCATTTTCTCATTTTTGAAGTACGAATGCACTTTATCGTAATCTTCCAAGTCCCGGGGACACTAATGTTTGTATATCGTGACTTTTGTAAACCTCTCTCGGGAACGATGTGCCACACACACACGTGCACGCGCTGGCGCCTCTTATTATTTTTGTATTGTGACTCAAGAAAACAGCACCAAAACATCAAAAATTTATTTTACTCATTTGGCGATCACCAAAACCTCAAAAATAAAAAAAAATAAAAACTTATTTTCTCTCCATGTTTCGCGCATTTATTTGTTGTGCTGGCACAGCATGATGAGTAAATAATGCACTCTCTCACATCCTTGAAGGATGAATGCATCTTATCGTAATTTTCCAAGTCCCGGGGACACCAATGTTTATATATCGTGATTTTTTGTAAACCTACTTTTTTTTGGGGGGGCGATGTGCCATATACACACGCGCGCGCTGGCGCCTCTTATTATTTTGTGCAAGAAAAAGATGTTAAACCTGTTAAAACTGCTCTGTGACCCTCTCGTTCTTCACGTCGTACGCGAAAGACTTCTCTGCAATCAGGATGACGCTGCACACGGTGTCATCGGGCAAGGCTTCGTGGAACTCGCAGACGATTTTGATGTTGGTGCGATCGTTGACCACCACCTGCTTCCTCTTCGTCGTGTTGATGACGAACATCGGCCTGCGGATTTTGAATTCGCTGGGCGTGTAGTACATGTCCACGTTTCCCTCGGTCACGCGCTTGTAAGCCGTGTAAGCTTCGTAAAGTTTGAGGTAATCGTCTTTGGTCATGTCGAGGTTGTAATTCTCGCGCGGGAACACTTCGTTGCGTCCATTCTTCAGATAAATGTTCTTGATCTTGCAGTCGTCGAACTTGCTGGAATCTTTTTCCTGGTTGTTATCGCGCCCGGTCTGAAAGAGTACCACGACGAAATCTGGCATGTCGAACTGTATGTTGTTGAACTGAGTCGTCACGTCGAATTCCATGTGACTTCCCGACGCCAACTTCTGTACGCACTGGTAACCGTGAAAGTGAATCGGCACCTGCGGACTCTTCAAGATCTCCGCTTTGTACTTGAGGGCGTAGTTCGTCTCGTATTCCACGATCGGCATTCTCAATTCCATGCTTCGGATGACGCACTTGGCTGCTTCGGGTAATGTGTTGGCTATCGGCGTACCGTCGGCGTTCAAGTTGGTGTATCGCATCAGTGCGCCGTTGTCGTTGGCCGCTCTTCGAAACGTGACGCGCAATCCTCCCTTCCACATGATCTCTTTGTAGTCGGAGAAGAATCCCGGCAGCAGACGCATGGGAAAGAGCACCGTGTGACTTCTCGTCGATATTTTTGTTCCCGCTTCGAATCCTCCCGCTTGATAGTATGCCGCGTCTGTTTTGGATAATTTCAATGTTCCCACTGCCGTCGACGTGATGCCTGGATAATCTATTCTGTCGATGACGGTGTTGTGTTTCCTCACCTCCACCTGCGAGAACAGGTGAGGTACGAAGTTGTCCACGAGTTTCAAATTTGCATTGGGTGGAAACGCTTCTCCGCTTTCCTTCTTCACCACGTCGAATTGAAGGTAGAGGTCCGCTCTGTGAGGATGAACGAACCCGTCGCCTACGTCCACGTCGTATTCGATCTCCCTGTTCGCTTCGTTGAGATTGGCGAACGTGCGACGGTTGGGAGGAAAAGATTGCAATTCGTAACTTTCGATTTGCTCCATTTTCACTATGTGTGTTATTTATTATATGTTGATCTCCACGATGGCAGTGGTTGTTGCACCTGCGAAATCCACCACATCTCCTTTCTCGTTTGTCACCACCAACTCTATGTCGTCTATGCGGTTGCGACATACTGGAAAATAGATCGGCGAAGAGGGTGTGTAGATGATCGGTTCCATGAATTCGGAACTGGGTTTGAATGTGGTGATGATTCCTGTCTGCTTGTGACTTCCTAACAATCTGTCCGAGGATTTCGTGATCATGCCTTCCGCCACGTTACAGTGAACGTTCAGAGTCTCTATGGCTAGAAATTTAGGAATATTGACTGCTGTGTGCTTGATGCCAGCTTCGAGTTTTGTGTTGTTCTCGAAACCTAAAAGTTCTCCTATGGTGCCCAGGTCCACGGTCTCCGTCGCCGATACGATTTCCACTCTGTGCGTGACCGAATTTTGAGAAAGGTACGTGCCTTTGGGTAACTGAGCTTGCAAAGTGGAAAGATTGTATTGGCCTGGCGTGACGACGATGTGTTCGCTTCCGACGCTAATTTTGTTGTTGTGCTGCGTGACGTTAGGTATGAGGTACATGCTGTAGAATGCACGCAGAGCTACGGATTTAGGATAGACGATGTCATCGTGCAGCGTGAGTTTCAAGATCGAAGATTCGCTTGTGAGATGGAACACGCCCATTGTGTTTAAGATTCCACAATGCTTTCTGAAAATGTTCCACCGACGGGTTATTTATTTTAGACATGTATGCGAGAACAGAAAGGCATAGGTGGCCGCAGTTAACATCGGTGAAACCCTGGATGCGTTTGTCATTGTAGTAGAGGTTGGCAACACTGAGATACTTCACCAACCTGGCAGGCGGTGTGCCACCGAACGAATCGAAAACAAATGCATTGTTATCGTTAATTTTGAGGTAGCATATCCAATGTGTACCAGGATTTTTGTAACTGTCCAGGTTGACCACGCCATACTCCTTTTTCTTCACAGCAGAGGGTAGAGAATCGGACATGAAAACACCCCTGAAGTTTCTTATTCCCAACAGTTCGATCAGAGATTCAATATCGAAGTTGGACAGGACTTCTTCTTTTTTTTATATTTTTTCAAAGCATCGAGGTTGCTTTTTTGCTTTTTGGTTATACCTTTCCCCTTTTTTTCCATAGCCAGATTATGACGTTTTTGTTCTTCCAACTCCGCCTTGTTCTTCTTCGAGTCGATGACGGTTTTCGCGATGGCGGCACTTCCGCCGGCCAAACTTCCAACGGCCCCTAATGCTGCCAAGATGGCCGGGATGCTGAATATGAAACCTCCGATCTTTTGCTGTTTCCGCGAACGCTGCAAGCGTCTCAATTGAGGTGTGCTGAGAAGTAATTTCATTCCGTGTCCTTTCGTCAAGCAAGAACGTTTCTTCTCGCGTTGTTTCTTGGTGAGTAACCCATCGAGGGCACCTAGATTTTTCAGATTGGAGTATGGTATCTGGTACACGACACCCTTAGGCTTCATGTTGATGCTCTATATGTTATTTTCACGGTATGTTATTTATATATATGTTTTGAGATTTTTTTTGTTTTGTGTAATTTTTTTTCGGTATGTTATTTATATATAAATGTTCTGAGATTTTTTTTTGTTCCGTGTAATTTTTTTTTCAAGGATATACTTCGCGCAGAGCTGTTACACAAATTCTATTACGTGCTTTGTTTTTTTTTACCAAGAAGTTCCTTTGTCCCCTTGTACACGATTCGAGTTTTGTTCTCGATTAAAATAGCTAGCTTCTCGTCGGATAACATGTTAGCGTATCGATCTGGTAAAAATAGACTGTATTGTGCGTTGAGCAACAAACGCGCTTTGGGACCATACTGGGTAGAAACGATTGAACCGGAAGTTATCGTGTAAGGTTTGTCCACTTCCAATTCCTGAATTTTTACATATTCGACTGATGAATTTAGCATTTGTTTTAATGCTTGGGCGTCTAGTGATTGTTTACTCATTTTTTTTATGGCAAACACAACTGGAGTTTTTTTTTTTTACGTAGTGTTATTTATATACCGAAGAAATTTTTTTCACGGGTTGAGAAACTTTTTTATTTCTACACACCCCATCCAAATTTTTGTTTCGTGTTCATGGCTATGGTGGTGCCCAGTGCTGCAACTCTTTCTCCCAGCGATGCGTCTCTGCTGACGAATCTTTCGAAAGCTGCGTGCTCTAACTTTCTGTCTGCTTCGTGACGTGCATCCAGATCGGTGCGAGTGGTATTGTAAGCGATGTCGTGATCTTTGCATGCGGCGTCCAACGGATTCACACCCTTGTCTCCTCTCTCCAATCTTTTCTCGAGTTTGGTACCCGGTCCGCAGTACTGGTAGCCAGGTAAATGCATCTCGAAAGGTAACTTGTTGATGATGTCGTTCACAAGTCCTTTTCCTTCGGTCACGTTCCAGAATCTCGGAGGCAGCGTGTTGATAATTTTGATGAGGTAACCTATGCCCTTGTCGTCGTTCACGATGAAGTTGGAAAGTTTGGCGCTGATCATGTCCATAATTCCAATCTTCTCGTTGTAGAAATTACGATTGCCTGCATTCTCCTCTCCTGCAATAACCAACAATCGGTCTATGAGCTTGCGCACGTCGTCCACCCAAACGAATTCTTTGGGTAGGGTGTTGTAGAGTTTGACGCCGCTGCCTGTTTTGACCTGGTTCCAAATCGGTTTGATGAGATTCCTGTACTTTTCACCGCTGCTCGATTTCACCCTATTCTGCGTGGCGTCGTTGTTCTGGTACAAGGCATCCGTCATGATCAAAATTTCCTTGTAACTCTGGTAATCTTCGTCGGTGTAATCTTTCGGCTGTTTTTTGGCAACGAGTTCCCACAGTCCCACCGTACCCGGATACCTGTTCCAGCTATTCTTATTGCCTAAATTGACTTTAATGTCGTTGCCTTCAAAAGTCACCTTCGATTTCCCAATCTTCCATACCACACCGCCGCCTTCATTGGTTTCCATGGTGGGATACAATCCGAACACTTCATCCTTGTCGAACTTGCCCGTGCTCAGGTAGTCTCGTGCCAAAGGTCCCAACTCGATCTTATCCAAAGACGACGACGTGCTGCTTATGGCTCGACGTCCTGGCGGTACGTCCTTCAGTTCGAACGGCGTTGAAGGAATGCTCGAAATAGGCGTGGGTACGGTGTAACTTTTAGCTGCAAGTGGTACGAGTTCGTTGATCAAATTTTTTATTTTGTTCTGTGACGCCTTTAATTTCTTTACCTAGATCGCTGATGGCATCGATCACAGGTTGATCTTGACGTTTCTTCTCTTCGTAGAATCCGCGATTCTCGGATTTCCAACCTTTGAAGCGTTTCGCGAGGTAGTTTCGCAACTTGAGATTTTCGTCTTCGATTTTTCGTTTCGCCATAACGTTATTTATACACGTTGTTGCTCACAACGTTGCAACGTTTAGAAAGTCGTTAGTAGTACAGGTGGCCCGGTTCTAAATCCTCATTTGGGGCTCGAATCATCATGTGGGGCTCGCAGTGGTGCCAACTCACCCCCCGAAAATTTCACCAACTGATATTTTGAAGCCTTTCACGGTGTATGTTAACCTCACAAGCAGTGTTGCCAACTCGGCGTAGCCTTTTATGGTGTATGTTAACCTCACCAGCAGTCTTTCCAACTCGGCGTAGCCTTTCACGGTGTATAATTTTTTAGCTTTTTTTTGTGTGTGAGTGTACATGTGTTTGGGCGAGGCGTAGCTTTTTACGGTGTATGTTAACCTCACCAGCAGTATTTCCAACTCGGCGTAGCCTTTTATGGTGTATGTTAACCTCACAAGCAGTGTTGCCAACTCGGCGTAGCCTTTTATGGTGTATAATTTTTTAGCTTTTTTTTGTGTGTGAGTGTACATGTGTTTGGGCGAGGCGTAGCTTTTTACGGTGTATGTTAACCTCACCAGCAGTATTTCCAACTCGGCGTAGCCTTTTATGGTGTATGTTAACCTCACAAGCAGTGTTGCCAACTCGGCGTAGCCTTTCACGGTGTATGTTAACCTCACAAGCAGTGTTTCCAACTCGGCGTAGCCTTTCACGGTGTATAATTTTTTTAGCTTTTTTTTTTGTGTGTGAGTGTACATGTGTTCGGGCGAGGCGTAGCCTTTCACGGTGTATGTTAACCTCACAAGCAGTGTTGCCAACTCGCTTTACAAAAACACTCGCTGAAATGGCGCTCGCTGAAATAGCGCTCGCTAAAAATGGGCGCTCGGGGTCAGTTCTCGGAGAGAGGTTAATTTAACCTAATTTTTTTTTACCTCTGTCTTCCACATGTATGTAATGCGATTTGAGGAGAAGAGGGTGAATTAACCTTATGGCTGACAATGTTCTATAAAATAACAATTCCTATGAACTCTGTAAATTTCCGAACATATGTTGTATTCACATTTTTACATATCTTCGAGTGTACATTACAAATCTGCAAACAGATTGTGGCTAACTCGTACTGTTTAAGAGATGAACCTACTTCCGGTTGCTATTTTGGATTTTCGAGCATAGGTTGTATTCATATTTTTACTTATTTTCGAGTGTACATTACAAATCTGCAAACAGATTTTGGCTATCTCGTACCGTTTAAGAGATGAACCTACTTCCGGTCGCCATTTTGGATTTCCGAGCATAGGTTGTATTCACACTTTTACTTATTTTCAAGTGTACATTACAAATCTGCAAACAGATTTTGGCTATCTCGTACCGTTTAAGAGATGAACCTACTTCCGGTCGCCATTTTGGATTTCCGAGCATAGGTTGTATTCACACTTTTACTTATTTTCAAGTGTACATTACAAATCTGCAAACAGATTTTGGCTATCTCGTACCGTTTAAGAGATGAACCTACTTCCGGTCGCCATTTTGGATTTCCGAGCATAGGTTGTATTCACATTTTTACTTATCTTCGAGTGTACATTTCAAATCTGCAAACAGATTTTGGCTATCTCGTACCGTTTAAGAGATGAACCTACTTCCGGTCGCCATTTTGGATTTCCGAGCATAGGTTGTATTCACACTTTTACTTATCTTCGAGTGTACATTACAAATCTGCAAACAGATTTTGGCTATCTCGTACCGTTTAAGAGATGAACCTACTTCCGGTCGCCATTTTGGATTTCCGAGCATAGGTTGTATTCACACTTTTACTTATCTTTGAGTGTACATTACAAATCTGCAAACAGATTTTGGCTATCTCGTACCGTTTAAGAGATATTCCAAAATTATATATATATTTGATAAGCGACAACAACAGAGCCATCTCTGTACAAATGTTGGAACTCGATGAATGCTTGAGTGGAACAAGTTATTTTTTTTTCAGTACGTCAACATTTTTAATTTTTTTTGCCAGTGAATGGGTTAGGTGACTTGCAACGACGAAGGCCTTCTAGCAATACGAACTTAGCTTATGCCGGCGTAATTCGCTAAAATATCTTTAAATTTGCATATTTCTCATACCGCCGTATCTTGTTCTATTAGACCTCTTCAAGAAAATCGCCAATTAGTGAAAACTAATTGAGCACAACAGCAAAAGAGGTGCTAATAGGGCAAGCATACAATGATATGGGGATATGTGAATTGTCGGTTTCTTCGATTCAGATAAATGGATCGAATTGAAACTGGGATATTTTGCATTTTTTTATATGATAGCTAAAATAACAGAGATTTTGATTGGCTAATAATTTATACGTGGTGTTTTCTGATTGGTTTAAGTAAGCAAAATTTCTATTGGCTGTCTAAAGCCGGAGCACAGCGCTGATTTCTCACCTTTGCTGGATTGGCAAAGGAACCCACATGGCGGGGGATAGAACCTGAACGGGCTCCACCAAAGTATAGGAGACTGGAAGCATATAATTTGGCGGAAAAACCTAAGTAAGGTCATAGAGAATATTTCAAAAAAAGATTTTTTTTAAAAAAAAAAGTTAACAATTATATTTTGCATTGCACAGCATTGGATATTAAATAACATACCCCCAAAAAATCTCTGCATTATGCGTTCTGTAAAAAATTGCCCTACGTGCCAAACTGCTGTGTCAAGTAAACATTTTCAAAGGCACTGTCGTACTTGTGTGCCGGGAAAACAAATATGTGCGACCAAACTGTGCTCTAAGTGTGGAAAAAATATTTCTATTCCCAACTTCAAGCGACACCAGCTTACTTGCAAGAGCACTGGAACATCTCTACCGCAACCTTCCAAGCGAAAGGTAGAAGTAACCTCTCTCGATGCATCGCCACCTGCCAAACGCGTCAAGCTGGCGAAGAAAGCAGACCGGTTTGCGTTTGAGCATTTATTAGAAGACTTTGACATAACATCAGACAGCTTCTGCGATGTGCGTAGTTTTCTGGGGAGCGAGCGAGCTAAGATAATATCCATCCTCAACGATGCATTGGCCACACACTCCACTAAATTCTATGCTGTGCTATGCTGCAAGTATAAGAAACCGTCTGATAAAATATATAAATTCTTCCATGCCACAAAAGCAAAAACACTGCATCAGGCAGATGTCACTGACCTCGACAGCATCTACGACAAGTTTGTCGAGGAGCTTGTGGCAAAGCACGAGGAGCATCAGGCTGAAGGCTCGGGCGGTTCGCTGTGTGGCGACCCCCACAAACTTTGTTTGAAACTTAACAAATTCCTGCCACTGGCAGGGTCTAGCTATATTGCCCTGCCACCCGAGGTTAAAGCAAAAAAAGCTATTCTCAATATTCAGAACAAAGACACCAAATGCTTCCTCTGGTCGGTGCTGGCAGCATTGCACCCTATACCTTGGGAAAAGAGTCCACGCCGTGTTGCACACTACAAGCAGTATGAGTTGGAACTGGAGGATGCAATGGCGGGGATTGCCTACCCTGTAGAAGTCTCGCATATTCGCAAGTTTGAGGTTCGTGCTCGTGACTTGTTGGGCCTGCAATTAGCCATCAATGTTTACGGTCTCGAGAACAAACATGAGGTCTACCCCATCCGCGTGAGCAACGTGAGCAACAACAACGAGGCACGAGAAATCAACCTCCTGCTCATCAAGGACGAAACCCATCACCATTACACCCTCATTCGCTCGCTCTCTCGGCTTGTTTCGAGCCAACGGAGCAGTGATAGTCACCACGTCGAGGTGTGTCGCAGGTGCTTGTCTACATTTCGCAATCGAGAACAGCAGGATTACCGGCGCATCAGAGGTCCCAACATTGCTGCTGAGAAGCTAGCTCGCCACATGCTCTACTGTGGTACCAACAAGCCTGCACGAACTATCCTGCCCGAACCTGGTGCAGTAGAGTGCTTTCGCATGCACAGTGCTATGGTGAAGCATCCTGCTTTTATTGTAGCAGACTTCGAGGCCTTTCTTCAACCTCTGTCTAACTGCGAGCCCAACCCCGAAACATCCTCTACCATTCCTTTCCAAATCCACGAGGCCTCGAGTTACTCCTATGTTGTGGTGTGGCGAGACCAACATATTGCCTCCGAGCCCTATGTGTATCGCGGTCCCGACCCGGTCAAACACTTCCTGGAGAGAATGCAACAGGAAGCCATCAAGATAGGGAAGGTGCTGTTGGCCCCCAAGCCCATGCTGCCTCTGTCTCCCAAAGACAAGCATCAGCACGAAATAGCTCTAAATTGTCCTGTTTGCAACTCGGTCTTCACTGACGATAACAAAAAGGTCCACCACCATGACCATTATGGGACCGGAAGCTACATTGGCCCGTGGTGCAACAGATGTAACTCAAGAGCCAGGGACCCGCGCTTCATACCGGTCTTTTTTCACAATGGCTCGGGATATGATTTTCATCACTTGGTCACACATCTAGGGTACGACAATGCAAGAATCAATGTCCTGGCACAAAACGAGGAGCGTTATATTAGCGTCAGCAAGTGGGTGCCGATCCCCGGCGACTCAAAAAACAGGAGCATCGAGCTTCGGTTCCTCGACTCTCTGAGGTTCCTCCAGGCAAGCCTGGATGCTCTTGCTGGGAAGCTCAGAGACGACCAACTAGCCATTACCACATCAAGTTTCCCGAACTTAGATGTCGCACTCATCAGACGTAAAGGGGTCTACCCCTACGAATACGTCACCGACCCTTCCAAGTTCGAAGAAGAGTTGCTGCCTCCCCAGGATAAATTCTACAGCCAGCTGAGAGGTTCAGGTATTACCGACGAGGAGTACAAGCATGCTCAGTCTATGTGGGTCAAGTTGGGTTGCCGAACTTTTGGTGATTACCACGATGCATACCTGAAGCTTGATGTGACGCTTCTTGCCGATGTGTTCCAGGCGTTTCGGGCGACTGCGATAAACATTTACAACCTGGACCCTGTATATTTTTACAGCCTTCCTGGACTGGCATGGTCGGCCATGCTCCTGCTGACTAAAATTAAACTTTCCCTTATCTCCGATATTGATATCATGCTTTTCATCGAGAGAGCTATCCGGGGCGGCATGGTCCAAGTGTCGCAACGCTTCGCACACGCCAACAATCAGCACATGGCCACTGGTTACGACCGCTCCCAACCATCAAGCTACATCATGTACACTGATGTGAATAATCTTTACGGGCACTCCATGATGCAGCCACTCCCAACAGGACAGTTTGAGTGGGTTGATCCTTTATACCACGACATCGAAAAAGAGTGCGACGAGTTTGGGTTTTTTGCCGAGGTGGACCTTGACTTCCCCGAGAAGCTGCAGGATACATTCTGTGACCTTTCGCCTGCTCCGGAATTCAAGTGTCCACCTGGCTCAGATCAACCAAAGCTCGTCATGGACTTGGAGCCCAAAAAGCGTTATGTGCTACACTACCGGAACCTCCAGTGGTTAATGCAGCAAGGGGTCTCGGTCAAAGCAGTTCACCGCGTGCTCTTGTTCAGGCAGTCTCCATGGTTGAAGCCGTACATCGAACTGAACACCGAACATCGCACTGCTGCCACTTCGGAACTTGATCGCGATTTTTTCAAATTAATGAACAATGCGGTATTTGGGAAGACCATGGAGAATGTGCGAAATCGCGTTGATGTGAGGTTGGTGACGAAGAAAACACAGTGTCGTCGACTTGTTGCAAGCTCGCTGTTCAGATCTCGAACAATTTACAACGAACAGATGTCTCTGATTCACATGAACCGGGGCGAGGTGCTACTCAACAAGCCCATCTATGTGGGAGCTGCAGTTTTGGATCTGAGCAAGTTGTGCATGTTCGAGACATATTACGACATACTACGTGCACACTACAACCACAATATCTCACTCCTCTACACAGACACAGACAGCTTGGTGTACCATGTTCGCACGGCCGATGCGTATGGTGATATAGCCAAAGTTCCAGCTCTTGTCAAGCTCTTCGACACATCGGGCTATCCCCAGCCAAACCGGTATGGAATTCTGCCCCGAAACAAAAAAATACCCGGCAAACTCAAGGACGAGAAAGACGGGGATGTGATTGTGGACTTTGCTGGACTTCGTGCCAAAGCCTATGCGATCCGGGCTGAGGGTTCTGTAACAAAAAAGGCAAAGGGTGTAAGCAGGCAAGTGGTTCGGGAGCACCTCAAGTTTGAGGATTACCTCGAGTGCCTCAGAACAAAATCGCCCATTCTACAAAAAGAGCATCGTATCCAAAGCGTCGATCATGTGCTTACAACTAATATTGTCAGGAAAGTTGCTCTGGATGCACACGACGACAAGAGGTGTATTCTTGAATGTGGGGTCCATACACTTCCGTGGGGCCACTATCGCCTCCAAACTAGTAAGGCCTGCCCAGAGTGCAACAAAAAGTAATAGGCAATGCAAAATGAAAAAAAAATCAATTTTAATTTACTTCAACTTCCTCGATTACATGCATGGCACAGCAAAATTAAACTTCTGGGAAACTGCTTATTGTAGTTTGTACTTGTGTATATAAAATTCCACATTTCTTATTGTGTGCTATTTTTTTAATTTTTTTTTTTTGTATCTAAAACTGTTCAGTTACTCTTTCATTCTTGACGTCATACACAAATGTTTTCTCTGCAATAAGAATGACACTGCACAGAGTATCTGCAGGCAAGGCGTCGTGGAACTCGCATACAATCTTGATGTTGGTACGATCGTTAACAACCACCTGTTTTCTTTTAGATGTGTTGATGACAAACATGGGTCTGCGAGCTATGAACTCGTCGGGGTTGTAGTACACGTCCACATTGCCGGAGGTCACTCTCTTGTAAGCTGTGTACGCCTCGTAAAGTTTCAGGTAATCATCGTTTGTAATGTTTAAGTTATAATTCTCGCGTGGAAAAACTTCATTCCTTCCATTTTTGAGGTAAACATTCTTAATTTTGCAATTATCGAACTGGCTAGAATCTTTCTCTTGGTTATTATCTTTCCCCGTCTGGAAGAGCACGACGGTAAACTCTGGCATATCGTACCGGATGCTGTTGAACTGCGTAGTAACATCAAATTCAAAATGGCTGCCAGAAGCAGGTTTCTGCACGCACTGGTAGCCGTAAAATTGGATGGGTACTTGGGGGTTCTTCAAAATATCGGCTTTGTACTTGAGACCGTAGTTAGATTCGTATTCTACCACAGGCATGCGCAGCTCCATGAACTGGATGACGCACTTGGCTGCGTCGGGTAGTGTGTTGGCAAGTGCTGCACCGTCTGCACCCAAGGTGCTGTAACGCATCAGCACATCGTTGTCATTGGCGCTTCTGCGAAAAGTGACGCGCAAGCCACCCTTCCACATAATCTCCGTGTAGTCGGAGAAGAAGCCTGGAAGCAAGCGCATGGGAAACAGTACTGTGTGGCTTCGAGTTTTGATTTTTGTATCTGCTTCGAATCCCCCTGCCTGGTAATATGCCGCATCGCTCTTGGAGAGTTTCAGTGTTCCCACAGCTGTAGAAGTAATCCCGGGGTAGTCAACCCTATCGATGACGGTGCCATGCTTTCTAACTTCCACTTGCGAGAACAGATGCGGCACAAAATTGTCCACAAGTTTTAAATTTGCATTGGCGTTAAATGCTTCCCCGTTGTCTCTCTTCACCACATCAAACTTGATATACAAATCAGCTCTGTGAGGGTGAATGAACCCATCCCCGACGTCCACATCGTATTCGATCTCCCTGTTCGGTTCGTTCAAATTGGCGAACGTGCGACGATTGGGTGGGAAAGATTGCAACTCGTAACTTTCGATTTGCTCCATGATTGTTATTTATTATACGTTAATCTCCACGACGGCGGTGGTAGTAGCTCCGGCAAAATTCACCACCTCATCTTTTTCGTTTGTCACTGCCAATTCTATGTTGTCTATGCGATTACGAGATATAGGGAAGTATATCGGTGGTGAGGGTGTGTATATAATCGGTTCCATGAATTCAGAGTTTGGTTTGAACGTAGCGATGATACCTGTCTGCTTGTGGCTGCCTGGGATGCCATCCGAGGATTTGGTGATCATGCCTTCTGCCACGTTGCAATGTATGTTCAGAGTTTCGATGGCTAGAAATTTAGGAATGTTGGCACCGATGTGCTTGATGCCAGGTTCGAGCTTTGTGTTGTTCTCGAATCCCAGAAGCTCTCCAACAGTGCCTAGGTCTACTGTTTCCGTAGCAGACACAATTTCAACTCTGTGAGTTACAGAATTTTGAGATAGCAGTATATTTCTTGGCAATTGGGCTTGCAAGGTAGACAGATTGTACTGTCCTGGCGTGATAACTATTTTTTCATTTCCAACAGTAATTTTGTTATTGTGCTCCGTGACATTGGGTATCAGGTACATGCTGTAGAATGCACGAAGAGCAATAGATTTAGGATAAATGATGTCGTCATGCAACGCGAGTTTCAAGACCGAAGTCTCGCTGGTGAGATGGAACACTCCCATGGTGTTTTAGGTACCACAATGCTTTCTGAAAATGCTCCACTGAGGGGTTATTTATTTTAGACATGTATGCGAGAACGGAAAGGCATAGGTGGCCGCAGTTAACATCGGTGAAACCCTGGATGCGTTTGTCATTGTAGTAGAGGTTGGCAACACTGAGATACTTCACCAACCTGGCAGGCGGTGTGCCACCGAACGAATCGAAAACAAATGCATTGTTATCGTCAATTTTGAGGTAGCATATCCAATGTGTACCAGGATTTTTGTAACTGTCCAGGTTGACCACGCCATACTCCTTTTTCTTCACAGCAGAGGGTAGAGAATCGGACATGAAAACACCCCTGAAGTTCCTTATTCCCAACAGTTCGATCAGAGATTCAATATCGAAGTTGGACAGGGCTTCTTCTTTTTTTTATATTTCTTCAAAGCATCGAGGTTGCTTTTTCGCTTTTTGGTCACACCTTTCCCCTTCTTTTCCATAGCCAGGTTGTGACGTTTCTGTTCTTCCAGCTCGGCCTTGTTCTTCTTCGAGTCGATGACGGTTTTGGCAATGGCAGCACTGCCTCCTGCCAAGCTGCCCACTGCACCCAAAGCTGCCAAGATGGCCGGAATGCTGAATATGAAACCTCCAATCTTCTGCTGCTTCCGCGAATGTTGCAACTTTTTCAATTGTGGAGTGCTGAGCAGCAATATCATTCCGTGTCCTTTAGACAAGCATGAACGTTTCTTCTCGCGTTGTTTCTTGGTGAGTAACCCATCGAGGGCACCCAGCGTTTTCAGATTCGAATATGGTATCTGGTACACGACGCCCTTGGGCTTCATGATGTAATTTTTTTTTTTACGGTATGTTATTTTATATATGTTCAGAGATTTTTTGTTTTCCCTCCCGTGTAATTTTTTTTACGGTATGTTATTTATATATACTTTGCAGCTATTAAACAAATTCTATTATGTGCTTTGTTTTCTTACCAAGAAGTTCTTTTGTCCCCTTGTACACGATTCGAGTTGTACTCTCGATTAAAATAGATAGCTTCTCGTCGGATAACATGCTAGCGTATCGATCTGGTAAAAATAGACTGTATTGTCCGTTGAGCAACAGACGTACTTTGGGACCATACTGGGTTGCAACAATTGAACCGGAAGTTATTGCGTAAGGTTTGTCCACTTCCAATTCCTGAATTTTTACATACTCGACTGACAAATTTAGCATTTGTTTTAATGCCTGGACGTCACTAATTTTTTCACTCATATCGAAGAAATATTTTTTTTTGGTCTCGTAGATTTTTTACAGTGTGTTATTTATAGAAAAAAGTTTCGGCATTGCCTAATGCGATGAGGTGATCGATGATCCTACTGGTTTCTGCATTTGAAGCGTACCAGTCGTCTGTATATCGTCTCCTCCCCTGTCTCCACTCGTGAAGTTCGTCCATCTTATCAGCCAATTTTTCATCAGCAGCCCGAAAAAGAGCATAGGGAGAAGAAGAAGATTTTACATCGCTTATTTTTCTCAGATGATCCAGAAGTAGCATTTCACAGGGCAAGCGAAATTGTGGTGTTATTTTAACTAAATCAATAAGCTTTTTAACATCCTCGTGACTATCGTCGAAAGTAAATGTAAATATTTTGTATAACACTTCTGTTGGTAAGTCTGTTATATGCGTAGACATTTTTTACTGTATGTTATTTAATTACAGCCCCCACCCCAATTTTCGTTTTGTATTCATGGCAATGGTCGTGCCCAATGCTGCAACCCGTTCACCCAGCGAGGCGTCTCTGCTGACGAGTCTCCCGAACGCGGCATGCTCCAATTTTTTATCAGCATCGTGACGCGCATCTAAATTCGTATATGTGTTGTAAGCAATGTCGTGATCCTTGCATGCAGCATCCAGCAGATTTACCCCCTTGTCACCTCTCTCCAGTCGCCGTTCCAGTTTAGTACCCGGTCCGCAGTATTGGTAACCTGGTAGGTGCATCTCGAAGGGTAGCTTGTTGATGATGTCGTTCACGAGACCTCGACCCTCGGCCACATTCCAGAATTTGGGAGGCAGGGTGTTGATGATTTTGATAAGGTAACCTATACCTTTGTTGTCGTTGACAATAAAGTTGCTAAGCTTGGTGCTAATCATGTCCATGATGCCCACTTTCTCGTTGTGGAAGTTGCGATTGCCTGCATTTTCCTCGCCTGCGATAACCAGCAATCGATCTACAAGCTTCCTTACGTCGTCTACCCAAACAAACTCTTTAGGTAGGGTATTGTAGAGTTTGACACCGCTGCCAGTCTTGAGCTGGTTCCATATTGGCTTGATGAGGTTCCTGTATTTTTCTCCACTGCTTGATTTTACGCGATTCTGTGTTGCATCGTTGTTTTGGTACAGGGCATCCGTCATGATTAAAATTTCTGTGTAACTTTGGTAATCCTCGTCTGTGTAATCTTTAGGTTGCTTTTTGGTGATAAGTTCCCACAGGCCCACAGTGCCAGGATACCTAGTCCAGCTGTTCTTCTCGCCCAAATTAATTTTCACGTCGTCACCTTCGAACGTAACTTTTGACTTTCCAATTTTCCAAACCACACCCTCGTTAAGTTCCACAGAGGGGTACAATCCAAACACCTCGTCCTTTTCAAATTTCCCAGTGCTCAGGTAATCTCTCGCCAACGGACCTAATTCAACTACCTTGTCCGAAGAGGTACTGCCTAGAACCTGACGTCTCAGAGGTGCAGCTCCAAGTTCGAACGGGGTAGTGTGAATACTGGATATCGGTGTAGGCACAGAATAATTTCGAGCAGCAAGTGGCACGAGCTCGTTGATTAAATCTTTATTTTGCTCGGTAACATCTTTGATGTCTTTACCTAGTCCACTTATAGCATCAATAATAGGTTGGTCCTGTCGCTTTTTCTCTTCGTAAATTCCGCGATTCTCTGATTTCCAACCCCTGAAGCGTTTGGCCAGGTAGTCGCGCAGCTTCAAGTTGTCGTCTGCGAGTTTGCGTTTCATCATTTGTTATTTATAATACGTCAAGACGTTTCTTGTAACGTCGCAACGTTTAGAAAGTTGTTTATTTTGTTTCTGTATTTTCCGTCATTGGGTTTCCTCGTCATGTCTATCGTGGCGAATCCGAAATCATCTTGATTCCAGCATGAAGAGCAAAATTTGGAAAACTGATTGTAGTTCATGTCCCCGCCTACATAATCATCGTAAGCATGTTTTAAATTGGTGTGGTCTTGACGAAACAAGCAAATAAAATTAGCGTTGTCTCGGAGAAGCTGCTTGGGAATTTTAGAAAAAGTCTGAGCAAGGTAGAAGCAGTCCATGCCTCTGTGCCGCCCCTGTGTAAAAAAATTGCGAATTTCGTTATGGTTCTCCAGGATGACATCGTCGAAGACCACCACCGAATTTTCATGGCAGCAGTCTAGTGGCATTACTTCGGAGGCAAAAGTAGCTATGCTCAGCCCTTCGTACAGTTTTGTCAGCTGTTGATATTTTGCTTGCTCCAAACTTTTGGAAAAAACATACAAGTGCCTGTTCTTCCAATCTAACCAGTCGGGAGCAAGAAGAAAATTATCAATAAGTAAAGTTGTTTTCCCACACCCTGAAGGTCCGACAATAAGGCAGCGAATGTTGTCCGGCAACAGTTCGCCGTTTTTCCTAGCCTGACGCTCCGGGGGAAAATCTGGTAGTCGCCTCACCACATCCCAAGCACCCGTTACACAATCACCTCGTTTGCATCGATCCAACTTTTTTCCTCGAGTCCCAGCCATTTCACCAACAGTTTGTCACCTTTTCTACGTAATACTTTTTCGATAAGATACGTATTGGGGTATTTTGTTTTAGAGAGTTCCTCCTCGTAGAATCGCCCTTTCAAAATTTCGTCGCGATTATCTTTTATTATATACGTGTGACGGTTACCGGGTAACAATCGAGCAACAGTGAAAAGTTCCGTACTCCAGTTTTTGGTAAAGCCTTTTTCAAACATGCGCTTAAATTTACTAATTCTTACTTGGTCTCCAATTTTGAATTTCGGTTTTTTGTTAGTGGGCCGGTACTTGGGGCAATAAACAGTAGAGATCAATTGTGCCTCATCAGACTTGCTGACATCGGCAGGCTTCATGCGTATCGTGCTATGCAAACTGTGATTATAGTCGTTTACGAGTTCCGGAAGCACATTGACCCACTTGTGGTTACCTTGAAGCGTGAATCGTTTCCACATGCGTGTTTTGAGAGTACGGTTAAAACGTTCCACTACGCTGGCTTTGATGTGACTGAAAGTCGAGTAATGTTGAATATTTTGCTTCTGAACAAACTGTTGAAATATCGAGTTGTAAAATTCCTTTCCGTTATCCGTTTGAAGAAATCGAGGTCGCCTGCCACTTTCATTGAAAATAGTTTTGAATGCTTCCATTACGCACACACCTGTTTTAGCCTTGAGGGGCAAAGCCCACGCAAATTTTGAAAATGTATCTATAACAGTAAGAAGATACTTGTATCCTTTGTTGATTTTATGTAAATTTTTTAGGTTGCCGCTACTCATTTCCACAAGGTCAGCCTGCCAAAGGTCATCCACGCCTTTGGTCACTACCGCCAGTCGTTTGTAGTTTCGTCGTGCAAGTTTATGCAGCTCGTTCACGATACCCTGCCTAGACATGGTGCGAAAATAAGAATATAGCCTGGATGGGATTTCTGGCTGCAGACAATGCTGGGTTTTCTATATACAGCTTGTCACCTATTTCTATGTCGATAATTTGAGTGGCATCTTCGGCATAGGCAGTCTCGCGACTTTCGGGGTGTGTGAAATCGACCAGCTCAACTCCTCTTATTTTAGGCTCATCGCCAATGTTCGTCACGGTCATGATTGGGTAGTGGGTTGCGTGAGGCAAAGACCAGTAGGAAACCTTGACGAACTGAAGTGTGCCAGCGAGGAAAAATTGATGATAAGCTTTTGCAGGAGTCAACATGTAGAGTTTGTAACCTGGATTGAAAGGGGAGGAGAACTCTCTGTTTGGTATGCTGTACAGTTCGATGACAATCGTAGACTTGAGATTGTCGATGCTGGCATTTAGAGTGTTTACGTTGGTTCGAACCTCCGTCTCCACATCCTCCAATCTACCATTCACCGATTCCAGGTGTTCCTCGATAGCATGAACAACAGTGTCGTAGTTTGGTTTGATCTTTACATCGACAATAAGGCTCTTGAATTTTTCATTTAAGTCATGTAGTTGGGTGCTGAAATTAGCTATAGTCGATTCCTGACTTGCCTCGATACTCCCAATTTGCTCTTTCACGCTGGCAATAATCTGCTGCAGGCTTTCTACAAGCGTCAACTTGGAGCTCTGTATTACAAGGTCGTGGACTTGGGTTCTAATTTCCGCAAACAATTCATGCAGCTCAGTGATGTTCTGGTTGGTAGGTAAAGTCGCGACAGACCCCCGTATCGATTCAATTTCGGATTGGATGTTTTTGATGTCGTCGGATTTGAGTATTCGGTTGAGAGTTCTCTTCACGCTTTTTAATTCCTGAGAGGTAGGCAGGGTGGCTACCGTGTTTTGGAGCGATTCCAAAGCTTTTTTCACCGCGTCCAACTCGGAGGCATCGGCAGCAGCACGTATGCCTTCTTGCAGTTGTGTTATGTCATCCTGGGTGGGAGTAGATTGTTGCAGGGTTTCCAACTTAGTCTGTATGTCGTCGATCAAGTGATGGAAATGAGACAACTCGGATTCTGCATTCAGATTTTCCAGTTTGGCGATTTGCTGTTGAACGTTGGCCAGTGTATCCCTGATGCCCGGCAGTTTGGTTTCCAGCTCATCGTGAACGTTCGCCAGATCATTTCTAATGACAGCAAGTGCATCCTCAATATGGGTTATGGTGCCTTGCAGCTTCCCGAAATCCTCGTAGGTCTCAAGTTGGACTTTGATGTTGGCCACGCTACGGGCAATGGCGTTCAGTTCGCTAGACGACGGTAGATTGTTGATAAAATCCTCCAGTGTTTGGAGTTTAGTTTTTACTTCGTTGATGGCCGCATGCAAAGCGTCCGTTTGTAGCTCAGCCTTGATGCTTTCCAACGTAGGGATTTTGAAAGATTGAAACTGTTCGCGCAATTTAGCAATACTAGCGTTCACGCGATCGTAGTCGTCTTGTGTTTTAATGCTCTGGATGATAGTTTGCAGTTCGGTCTGGATGTTGCTTGTTTGGTCCTGCAAGCGTTGTTTCAGCTGTTCAACGTCTGAGGTTTGCGTTTGTTGCAGCTTCAGAAGTTCGTTCTGCAGATTGCCCACACTCAGTGCCAGCTTGTCGAGATTGTCTATCGACGCGAGGTCGGTGTATTTTTGCAGCAGCGATTTTAGCTCTGCATCAATCTTGAGTACAGGGTCCAAGCACTGAGACTGCAAGCTGGCTATCTCGGACTGGAGGCTGGAGTTGAGCGTGGACTGTAGGGCCTGCAGATCGCTTCGCAGCTTTTTAACCCTGACGTCGAGCATGAGAAGCTCGTCGCCATGGTCGTCGCGTTTCGTGTGGCCAAAAATATCGTTAGGCATTATTGTTATTTATTATAGGATAGCTAATTTTCATTTCTATGAAAAAAGGGATGAGTTTGTCGTAGTCGTCCAAGAGCTCTATATACAGACGATCGCCAGCAGATACATCGTACGTGGTGGCACTGTTCATCCTATCGTGTTTGATGCGATAGATGTTCCTGCCAGAAGAAATTTTGGCCTCTCCTTTATTCTCGGGATTCATGTCAAACTGCAGTTTGCCGGAGATGGGGAATTGGTAATAATTCAAGTTGTTGTTGAATATGTAGAAAGTTTTGCCCACATCCTCGTCGTACTGGGTCAGGATGCTATTCAAGTGTATAATCAACAAACCGTTGAGTTTAGATAATAGGGAGGGCAACAGGTCCAAGCTCGCAGGTGGCGACGGTGCACTTTGGGCGAATGCCTCCATAGCCTGCTTCCTGAAGCCAAACAGGTTCATAGGCATTGTTATTTTATTTTATATTTAGCGATTTGTTTCAAGCGTCAAATAATAATTCGAGCCTCGTCAGTGCTGCCAATTCCTATTTGTAGGTTAGCTTAGCCAGTAAAAAATTATATAGTAGAATTTTCTTTGAATAAATTGGCAAAAAAACCCAAGCCTCAAAGAAGGCTACGCCGAGTTGGCAACACTGCTGGTGAGGTTAACATACACCGTGAAAGGCTACGCCGAGTTGGAAACACTGCTTGTGAGGTTAACATACACCATAAAAGGCTACGCCGAGTTGGCAACACTGCTTGTGAGGTTAACATACACCATAAAAGGCTACGCCGAGTTGGAAATACTGCTGGTGAGGTTAACATACACCGTAAAAAGCTACGCCTCGCCCAAACACATGTACACTCACACACAAAAAAAAGCTAAAAAATTATACACCGTGAAAGGCTACGCCGAGTTGGAAAGACTGCTGGTGAGGTTAACATACACCATAAAAGGCTACGCCGAGTTGGCAACACTGCTTGTGAGGTTAACATACACCGTGAAAGGCTTCAAAATATCAGTTGGTGAAATTTTCGGGGGGTGAGTTGGCACCACTGCGAGCCCCACATGATGATTCGAGCCCCAAATGAGGATTTAGAACCGGGCCACCTGTACTACTGTCGTTGATTTTGTTTCTGTATTTTCCATCGTTGGGTTTCCTCGTCATGTCGATCGTCGCGAATCCGAAATCGTCACTGTTCCAACAGTGGGAGCAGCAGCGTTCCGAAAATTGATTGTAGTTCATGTCTCCGCCTACGTAGTCATCGTACGCGTGCTTCAGGTTGGTGTGATCTTGACGAAACAAACATATGAAATTAGCGTTGTCGCGTACTAACTGTTTTGGAATTTTGGAAAACGTTTGAGCTAGGAAGAAGCAATCTATTCCTTTGTGACGACCTTGCGTGAAAAAATTGCGAATTTCATTTTGATTTTCCAGGATGACATCGTCGAACACAACGACTGAATTTTCACGACAATCGTCGAGCGGCTTTATTTCCGAAGCGAACGTTGCAATGTCCAGACCATCGTACAGTTTTATCAGTTGCTGGTATTTCGCTTGTTCGAGACTTTTCGAAAATACGTAGAGGTGCCTGTTCTTCCAATCTAACCAATTCGGTGCGAGGAGAAAATTGTCCACGAGCAGTGTTGTTTTCCCACACCCCGAAGGACCTACGATTAGACAACGGATGCTGTCGGGAAGCAACTCGCCGTTCTTTTTTTTCGTTTGACTTTCCGAATCAGGTAGACGTTTCACGACATTCCACGCACTCATAGAATCACTTCGTTCGCGTCGATCCAACTCTTTTCCGGAAGCCCCAGCCATTTGACAAACAGTTTGTCACCTTTCCTACGCAATACTTTCTCGATGAGGTACGTGTTGGGGTGTTTTGTTTTAGAGAGTTCCTCTTCGTAAAATCTTCCTTTCAAAATCTCGTCGCTACTATCTTTTATTATATACGTGTGTCGGTTTCCGGGTAAAACTCGAACCACCGTAAAAAGTTCCGTGCTCCAATTTTTTGTGAATCCCTTCTCGAAGGTACGTTTTGAATTTGCTGATCCTCACCTGGTCTCCAATTTTGAATTTTGATTTTTTGGTAGTGGTGGGAGTGTACTTTGGACAGTAAACTGTAGAAATTAAACGCTGCTCGTCGGATTTCGTAACGTCAGCTGGCTTCATGCCTATGGTTCTGTGTATCGTATTATTATAGGTGTCGACGAGTTCCGGCAGTATGTCGACCCATTTGTAATTCCCCCGAAGCGTGAATTGTTTCCACATGTGTGTTTTCAAGGTTCGATTAAATCTTTCCACGATGCTGGCTTTGATGTGACTGAAGGTTGAATAATGCCGAATGTCAAGTTTTTGAATAAACTTTTGGAATACAGCATTGTAAAATTCCATCCCCTTGTCCGTTTGCAAAAACCGAGGTCGTCTGTCGCTTTCGCGAAAAATTGTCTTGAATGCTTCCGTGACGCACGTTCCCGTTTTGGCTTTCAAAGGTAGAGCCCATGCGAATTTCGAAAACGTGTCTATGACGGTGAGGAGGTACTTGTTACCCTTGTTCAATTTATGCACATTTTTTAGATTGCCGCTACTCATCTCCACGAGGTCACTTTGCCAGAGGTCATCGATGCTCTTGGTTACCACCGCCAAACGTTGGTAGTTGCGGCGTGCAGGTTTATGCAATTCTTCGACGATAGCTTGCCTAGACATTTTTAGAGATTACGTTTGAAGAGAAGCACGAGCGTGATGGGATTCAAAGAGGGTGGCACCTCACCAGTGTTTTGAATGATCAGCTTATCACCGGCACTCACGTCGAAAACGGTAAGATCTTCGTCTTCGTGTATTTCATATACGTTGCGCGTTTCGTTCCAACGTGCCAGAGGAATGTTTCCTGCTTTCTGGACACCACGATTCGATATCAAGGTCATGGTGGGAACGCTAGCTTTTCTACCGTGAGACCAGTACGAAAATTCATTTATCTGAATCGTGCCATCGAGGAGAAACTTGTAGTACGGATGATAAGGATGTAACATGTACAGTTTGTTACCTTCGACGAACGTGGAGATTCTCTGTTGATTGGGTACGCTGTTGATTTCGATGGCTTGCAGAGAATGCAGTTTAGCGAATTTAGTATCGACGCTAACGAGGTTGCTGTGAAGCTGTCCCAGTGTATTTTGTACGGGCAACAAATGTTCGACGATGGTATTTGTTACTGTAGAAAATGACGGTTTGATTTTCACTTCCACGTTCAACTGCTTGAAGTTTTCGATGAGTTCTTGCAACTTGACACCGAAAGAGGCCAGCGTCGATTCCTGCGTGGATTCCAGCACTCCAACTTGATCTCTGATGTTGACGACGATACTCTGAAGGTTCTCGACTTGATTCAATTTCGAACTTTTCTCGGTGAGATCGTTCACGATGCTTCGCATCTCGGTAAACTGCGTGTGAAGGTCTGCGACGCTCTGCGAAGTGGGCAGCGTCGACACCAGCAAAGCAAGTTCGTCTCGAATCTGTTCCACGTTCGCCGTTTCCGTTTCCAGTCGTTTCAGCATACGTGATATGTTCCTTTTTAAAGCGTGTAATTCTTTGGAGGTGGGGAGATTAGCCACCCTACTCTCGAGATCGCTCAACGAACTTTTAACGTCGCTCGATTCGGATAGTGCCGTCACCGCCGTTTTCAATTTTTCCAAATCTTCGCTCGAAGGTACACTCATCCGTAACGATTCCAAGTCGGCCTGTATGTTGTCCAGCACATGATGAAAATGAGCAAGATTCGTTTCGACGTTCAAATTTTCTAAATATTCGATCTTCTGCTGAACCGTGCTCAACGTGTCTTGTATGCTCGTCAACGCACTGGCTTCAGCGTGAATATTTTTAATTTCTTCGTTGATCAACTCCAGAGACGCCTGAAGCGTAGCGATGGTGGTTTGAATGTGTTCGAAATCTTGATAGGCTTCCAATTGAATTTTTATGTTCGCAACGCTTTTGCCGATGACCTGCAGTTCGTCCGACGATGGTAGGTTCGTCATGGTATCTTCCAAAGTCTGCAACTTGGATTTAATTTCTTCCAATGTACCGGTGAATTCTTCTTGTAATTTGGAAACAACGACGTGCAAGCGTTCTACATCAATATCCTTCACAACAGTTTGAAGTTCAGAAAAATTTTTTTCTATTGCGGAAGTTCGTTCTTCGATTTCGAGTTTTAATTTTTCCAAATCTTCATTTTTCGATTGAAATTGCTGTAATTTGGCCAAATCATTTTGAAGCGAATCCACGCTCAACTGTATATTTTGAACGTTGTCGTAAGAAGGTACGTCGACATAATTTTTTATGAGCGTTTTCAGTTCGGAATCGATTTTCAAAATAGGGTCGAGACATTGCGTTTGGAGCGTAGCGATCTCCGACTCTAAACTTTTGTTTAAGGTCTCCTGCAAAGCGATCAAATCGCTCCTCAACTTTTTAATTCGGACATCCAACATAAGAATCTCTTCTGCATGGTCTACACGCTTAGTGTTGCCGAAAATGTCGTTAGGCATTTTGGTTAACGGTTATTTATAATAGGATAGACGATTCGTAATTCTACGAAGAGAGGAACAAGTTTGTCGTAATCTCCGAGGAGTTCGACGTACAGGTAATCTCCTGCGGAAACATCGTACGTAATGTTAGAAAGCATCTTGTCGTGCTTGATTCGAAAAATGTTCTTGCCGGTAGATATTTTGATTTCGCCTACGTTTTCCGGATTCACGGTGATTTGAAGTTTTCCATCGATCGGAATTTTGTAAAAATGTAAATTGTTGTTGAAGACGTAAAACATCTTGCCCACATCGTCATCCAATTTCGTCCAAATGCTGTTAAGGTGAACAATCAGTAGACCGTTGAGTTTAGTTAACATGGAAGGTAGAAATTCATGATCTGTCGTCGCGCGATGTACAGCCTCCATGTTGGCTTGTTTTCGGAAACCAAAAAGATTCATATTATGCTGGTTATTTAAGAATACGGTCAAAGTTTTTTGTAATAACTGTCAGTGTTTTTTTTTTTTGTTTTTTTTTTGTTTTGTTTTTTTTTTTTGTTTGTTTTGTTTTTATGAATCTTCTGTTGAAGATGGGCACATGTTGCAGGTTTTGCTTTCTGCTAAGCGATAGTGCCCCCACGGCAGTGTGTGGATTCCACATTGGAGAACGCACCTCTTGTCGTCGTTGGGATCCAGGGCAATCTTCCTCACTTTGTTGGTGGTTAACACATGGTCGACGCTCTGGATGCGCTGTTCTGCTCTTAGAACCGACGACCCGGTCTTGAGGCAATCCACGAAGTCCTCGAATGTGAGATGCTCCCGAACCACCTGTCTGCCGACACCCTTGGCCTTCTTGGTAACGCTGCCCTCGGCTTTGATGGTATAGGCCTTGGCGCGAAGACCTGCAAACTCGAGAATCACGTCTCCGTCCTTCTCGTCTTTGAGTTTGCCAGGCACCTTTTTGTTGCGAGCCGGGATTCCGTACTGGTTCGGCTGGGGATAGCCCGAGGTGTCGAAGAGGTTAACCAAAGATGGAGCTGTGGCTATATCCCCGTATGCGTCGGCTGTGCGAACGTGGTACACCAAGCTGTCCGTGTCCGTGTAGAGAAGCGAGATGTTGTGGTCGTAGTGTGGACGTAATATGTCGTAGTACGTCTCGAACATGTGGAGCTTGCTCAGATCCAGAACAGTGGCTCCAACGTAGATGGGCTTGTTGAGCTTCACCACGCCTTGCTTCATGTGAATCAGAGCCAGCTGCTCGTTGTAGATTGTTCGAGACTTGAACAATGGACTTGCAACAAGCTGACGACATCGCTCTTTCCTCGTCACCAATTTTATGTCCACGCGATTCCGTACATTCTCCATGGTTTTGCCAAACACTGCATTATTCATAAGCTTGAAGAAATCCTTATCAAGCTCGGACGTGGCTGCGGTGCGGTGTTCGGTGTTGAGCTCGATATATGGACGCAACCATGGAGAATGCTCGAACTTGAGGATGCAGTGAACTGCATGGACTGTGACCCCTCGCTGCATCAACCACCGGAGATTCTTGTAGTGCAGGACGTAATTCTTCTTGGGCTCGAAATCCATGACGAGCTTCTTCTGGTTGGAATCGGGCGGACACTTGAACTCGGGTGCAGGGGGAAGATCGCAGAACGAATCCTGCAGCTTCTCGGGGAACTCAAGGTCCACCTCGGCGAAGAACCCATGTTTCGAATCGTCGAAACCTTCAACGTCGAAGTTGGAGGGATCGGCCCACTCGAACCCTCTAAAAGGGAGTGGCTGCATCATAGAGTGCCCGTACAAGTTATTCACGTCCGTGTGCATGATGTAGCTCGACGGTTGGGTGGAGTCATAGCCAGTAGCCATGTGATGGTTGTTGGCGCGCGCGTGCCGTTGCGACACCTGGGCCATTCCACCCCGCACGGCACGTTCCACAAACAGCATCATGTCCACGTCCGAAAGAAGCTCCAGCTCGATTTTCGTCACCAGAAGCATGGCTGACCACGCCAGTCCGGGGAGACTATAGAAGTAGGCGGGATCCAGGTGGTAGATCTTCATTGCGGTCGCCCGGAACGTCTGGAACACGTCGGCGAGGAGCGTCACATCAAGTTTGAGGTAGGCGTCGTGGTAGTCTCCGAGAGTTCGACAACCCAGCTCGTGCCACATGGACTGGGCGTGGTGATATTCTTCGTCGGTGATGTTCGAGCCTCGTAGCTGGCTGTAGAACTTCGCCTGGGGAGGTAGCGACGTCTCCGCAAACTTGGTAGAGTCGGTGATGTATTCGTAGGGGTAGACCCCCTTACGCCTGAAGAGACCGGGGTCCAAGTTTGGAAAATTCGCAGAGGTGATGCGCATTTGTTCGTTGCTCAGCTTTTTCGTCAGGGCATCGAGGCTGGCCGGGAGGAACCTCAGGGAGTCGAGGAAGCGAAGCTCGACGGTAGAGCCGGATTCTGGGATCGACACTCGCTTGCTCACACTGATGTAACGCTCCTCGTTCTGGGCCAGGACGTTAATTCGCATGTCGTTGTACCCAAGATGCTTGATCAGGTGGTGAAAGTCGTATCCCGAGCCATTGTGAAAAAACACAGGGATGAAGCGCGGGTCCCGGGCCAAGCGGTTACAGTCGTTGCACCAAGGACCAACATACCTACCATTAAAGTGATCGTGGTGTCGGACTTTACAGTTTTTGGTGGTGTACTCCTTGACGCAGACAGGGCAAGCAATGGCCTCGTCGTGTCTACGTTGATCGTCGGTGGACAGCGGGAGCATAGACTTGGGGGCCAACAGGAACTTTCTTATTTCGATGGCCTCGTCAACCATCCTCTCGAGGAAGTGTTTGGCTGCGTCGGGGCCACGGTACACATAAGGCTCGGGGGCGATGTGCAGGTCTCGTCGCACCACAACGTATGCGAAACTGGATGCCTCGTGGAGTTGGTAAGGGGTAGTGGAAGAAACTTCGGGATCGGGATCGCAAGTAGACAGGGGTTTGAGGAAGGCCTCGAAATCCGCGATGATGATAGCAGGGTGCTCCACCATGGCACCGTGCATGTGGAAACGCTCCACGGTGCCAGGTTTGGGCAAGTCTGCCACCCCCGGTTCGTTGGCATTGCAGTAGAGCTTGTGGCGAGCGAGCTTCTCGGCAGCAATGTTGGGACCTCTGATGCGTTGATAATCCACCCGTTCTCGATTACGAAATTTAGACAAGCACCTGGGACAAACTTCTATGTGGGTTTTGTCTTTGCTCAGCTGGCTCGAAACAAGTCTAGAGAGAGAACAGATGAGGGTGTAGTGATGGTGAGTTTCATCTTTGATGAGCAGAAGGTGAATTTTCTGCGCACCATCGTCGTTTACGCCGCTCACCCGGATGGGGTACACCACATTTTCGTCGATGAGACCATAAACGTTAATGACCAACCGAGGGTTGTGTGTACGGGTCTCGAACTTGCGAATATCCGAAAGCGCCACCGGATAGTCGATTCCAGCCATCGCATCTTCCAGCTCTGGCTCGTAGGGTAGGTAGTGGTTAACTCGGTGTGGTTGTTTTTTCCGGTCGACAGGGTGCAACGCTGCAAGCACCGACCAGAGAAAGCACTTGGCGTCACTGTTCTGAATGTTCAGGACGGCCTTCTTTGCCTCAATTGCTTTTGGTAAGGGGACGTAGCTGGAGGCGGAGAGAGGCACAAACTTGCAAAGTTTGACGCGCAGTTCGTGAGGCTCACCACACAGCGAACCCCCCGAGCCCTTGGCTTGATGTTCCTCCTGCTTTGCCACCAGCTCCTCGGCAAACTTGTTGTAGATGACCTCTAGGTTTTCGACATCCGCCAGATGTAGCGTCTTCGCCTTGGTGTTGTGGCAGAAGCTGTAAATTTCGTCAGACGGCTTCTTGTACCGGCAACGTAGCGATGCGTAGAATTTGATGGAGTGCGTTGCAAGCGCATCGCCGAGGATGGAAATAATTTGGGCTTGCACGTTCTCCAAAAAGCTACGCACGTCGCATGAGTCCTCCGAAGTAAGGGGAAAGTCCTCTAACAAGCGCTCGAAAGCAGACTGGCTCGCTTTTATCGCAGGCTTGACGCGTTTGGCGGGTGGTGCATTGATGGAGGCTGCTTCTGCCTTCCTCTTGGTGGAGGTCGAAGGCTGGGCCCCAGATGTATTTTTGCTTAGACAAATAAGCTTATGCTTCTTGGCATACGCAATTGTAATATGTTTATTGCATCCGGAACACAGTTCGGTGGCAGCCAAATGCTTGCCTGGCACGCAGGTGCGACAATGTCTTGCAAAATTTTTGCTTGATATGGTTGTTTTGCACACAGGGCAACTTTTCATGGAGCGCATTTTTTTCGGGGTATGTTTATTTATATGTGATCGGTTGGTGGCAGAGTGTTGTCTTCCTCAAATATGTGCTTTAATGAACCCTATAAAAAAATTAAAAAAATATATAAGAAAAATATAATTGTAGATAGAAAAAAATAAATATTGTATGCATGTGTAATTCTATTTAGCTTATTTTTGCTAGACACAAATCTTCTTCAGATTTTATTGCCCACTAATATATTTTTCTACCAATCTAATAGAGGTGTGAAACTATGAAAATGTTCTGAGACAATCTTCTCTAGAACATTCTTCCCCCCAAAGCTAATGTTAACAACCTGTTGTAACCTAAGCATCGTGTGTATTGCATCCGGCGAAGCCACGCTAACGCCCAAGCAGCTCGCTATTATGTACCTGCACGCTCCGGATGTGCTGACGATCTTCCATCCCAGCTCGCTGTTGTGTGCCTGCATGCTCCAGATATCTAATAATCTTCGGGCATCTCGCCCGCTCTGAAACAAAATATAAACAAAACAAATTGTATACACCCAAGCAACCCGCTATTATGTACTTACACACTCCAGATGTTGGGGGTAGGTGTACTGACGAGACTTGCCGTTGTGTAACTTTCGTCGTCCCAAGGCCTACGTATTGTTGATAGCACACGCAGAGAGGAGAGGGAGCAAAATTGTAGTTTTTCTAGATGTGTTTGCGCCATAATACAAAAATAATAAGAGGCGCCAGCGCGTGCACGTGTGTGTGTGGCACATCGTTCCCGAGAGAGGTTTACAAAAGTCACGATATACAAACATTAGTGTCCCCGGGACTTGGAAGATTACGATAAAGTGCATTCGTACTTCAAAAATGAGAAAATGCATTATTTACTCATCACGCT
Organism: Lepisma saccharinum; assembly: GCF_977018435.1. NCBI lineage: Eukaryota > Metazoa > Arthropoda > Insecta > Zygentoma > Lepismatidae > Lepisma > Lepisma saccharinum. Next base: position 114,266,353 of record NC_139232.1, on the reverse strand, counting down.
GTGTCAGCGCAACGAATAAATACGCGAAACGTAATCTACCGATAGGCGCGCGCGCGCGTGTGTGGCACATCGTTCCCGAGAGAGGTTTACAAAAGCCGTGTCCGGATTGGCAAGCGCTCCATCCCATTCTTCCCCGTTGCTCTCGCGTGCACTCGAAGTCGCGTCCAAGTCGTCCGAATCTGCATGTCCCCTTGTAGTACGGCTGTCACTTTTCCCGCCAGGTGTCAGCCCGAACTTCACCCACCGCGCTCTGGGGCGCAAACAAACATGACAATGATTTCCACCTAACTACTCACATTAAAAATATAACACGCTATTTCATCATTTACGTTTTCTGCATTCAGTATTATCGAAAAAATATTAAAATATAACTGAGTTTTACATCCTCTAATCAGTAAATGTTGTCTGTACAAAGTGAAAGTTAGAATATGGCTGCCAAGCGCAGCGTCACAGCGAGTTCAAGCGTGCATCTGTCGCGCCTCTCTGCTCTTCCCTCCGACTCCACGTCTACCGCAAATTCGGACAACAGAGATTGGCTGAGTCCCGGATGGAACAGCGCTCTAGGTGACATCTGCTGCTGATTCGGACGCAACCCTGGCCACTTCTATTAGTCAGTGTTGCCAACTCCCATTTGTAGGTTAGCTTCGCCTGTAAAATATCACATGATGAAATATTCTTCAGGTAAGTTGGCAACATTGAACCGCAATTGATGTTACCAGTGTTGTCAACTTCTATTTGTAGGTTAGCTTCGCCTGTAAAATATCACATGGTGAAATATTCTTCAGGTGAGTTGGCAACATTGAACCGCAATTGATGTTACCAGTGTTGTCAACTTCTATTTGTAGGTTAGCTTCGCCTGTAAAATATCACATGGTGAAATATTCTTGAGGTGAGTTGGCAACACTGGCAACATCAATTGATGGCACTTAACCCGTGCACCTCCACTAGTCAGTGTTGCCAACTCCCATTTGTAGGTTAGCTTCGCCTGTAAAATAACATGTGGTGAAATATTCTTGGGGGTGAGTTGGCAACACTGAACCGCAATTGATGGCACTCAACCCGTGCACCTCCACTAGTCAGTGTTGCCAACTCCCATTCGTAGGTTATCTTTGCTTGTAAAATATCACATGGTGAAATATTCTTGGGGTGAGTTGGCAACACTGATCGCCAATTGATGGCGCTCAACTGAGCTGATTACACTAATCAGTGTTGCCAACTCTTATTCATAGGTTAGCTTCGCCTGTAAAATATCACATGGTGAAATATTCTTGAGGCGAGTTGGCAACACTGAACGCCAATTGATGTTGCAGAACCCGTGCACCTCCACTAATCAGTGTTGCCAACTCCCATTTGTAGGTTAGCTTCGCTTGTAAAATATCACATGGTGAAATATTCTTGGGGTGAGTTGGCAACACTGCAAGAAAGCCTCAAGCGTTGCCAGCTCCTTGCTTGAGGTTAGGTTATACCCAAAAACAAAAACCTTGGTGATTTTTTCGAGTGAGGAGTTGGCAACACTGCGAGCGCCACCGAGCGCCATTTTCGGTTGCAGAACCGGGGCCACTGCTCTACTCTGTAGGTTAGCTTCGCCTGTAAAATATCACATGGTGAAATATTCTTGAGGTGAGTTGGCAACACTAAACCGCAATTGATGTTGCCAGTGTTGCCAACTCCCATTTGTAGGTTAGCTTCGCCTGTAAAATATCACATGGTGAAATATTCTTGGGGTGAGCTGGCAACACTGCGAGAAAATGAGGCTCATGCCTTACGAGAGAAATCCATTAAGGCGAGCCTCACCGAGCCTCATTTTCGGTTGCAGAACCCGGCCCACTGCTCTACTCAGAACAGTTCTTGACAATGAACGACGGAGGAAATTTTCTTCTTCACGATGAGCAACGTCGACGCCAAAGGAAGGGATGCCTTAACATCATCGTCGTCTTTTTGTGTTCATGGAACATTCACACTCCGCGCCGTCTTACTTTCCGTGCAAGTGTCGCAACCCAAACAGTGATTCAGCCAAGGTCGATTGATCTGGGGCAGGATTCGTGAAAGTGTCCCGCACCCATTTATATCGAGGAAGGAAAAGTAAAAAAATCTGCATGGAAAATAAAATAGAATTCTCTCAATCCGTTTGCTTTGTTAGTGTCCTTTGCAGAACCATCTATCTGACAGACGGAAGATTGTTGCAAGATATCTTGAAGTTGATTAAGTAAATTTGAGTTCGAAATTCTTGTACAATTAACAATTCTTCGTACATTAGTGTATCCCGTAACATTTGTGACTTGTGTTTGTAGATGCATTTCGAGTCGGAGTATGTGAAACGGCAAATGTAAACTCCACACCTTAAATACGTTAAATATATATACCGTTTAATTGAATTGAATCAGAGTTGTTTTTTTTAATAAATTGGAATCGCACAGACCCTGTAAATTGTTAATATATTTGTGTGTATATGGACGGTGAAAGGAGGTAATATGTAAGGGAGAATTCACACCGAAGAAACACGCGACATACAACACAAAACACGTGTTGCTTGTAAGCCAACACTCAGTAATCAATGCAACCTTTCGAACCGAAGAGACACGGCAAGATGCACGTGTCGCGTGTCGCTTACGTGTCTCTCGGAGTGTTACGTTTTCTCAATACCGTGCACCGTGTTGCTTCAGTTTGTTGTTCGCGCATGCGCAGCGAATGCTTCATTCCAACGAGCTGTATTTAGACTCTAGAAGAGAGCCCAACCGGCATTATGTTTGATCCTCTAATTTGTTGATATAATAAAGTATCGATATGTACAATGTTTTAAGATTTAAACACAACGTTCATTTCGCTTTATCAAGTTTTTTGATGCAGTTATCTATCGGCTGTAATTTGCCTTCAACATCGTGAAAAGAGGCCGTGTTCTGGCCATTTACCTGACTGCTTTTATTTGAAAAAGTCAGCTTATGGAGGCACTTTAGTCCAAAATATATTAGTCAACATGGTAAAGTACTCTAGTGCATTGTTTTTCAATCAGCGGGCCGCGACCCGATACCGTGCCCTCGTATCAACTATACTGAGCACCGAAATGCTCTGCTGAATCTGGTTGACAACTATCATAATCCCAATATCATAAATTATTTGAGTTGTGAGTTCTCGTTTTTTAAGTCCATTTTATGCACAATAGACTAATCAGAACTGGATCTGACCGGTGCCTCCCCGGTTATCGAACCCGGGATCACTTAATTACAAGGAGACGACGTTACCACTTTGTCTTCCATATTTTTATATTTGAAAACAATCCTACACACGTAATCAAACTATTATACTCTTATGATTATGCTAGAATTTATTTATCAATATTTAATTTCATAGGTACATGTTAATTCATGCATAAAATCTTCAATACTGTAAAGATTTATGAGGAAAATTCTTCGGCTAAGGGCATTGACTTAAAAAGAATACCGTGACATGGTTTCAAGAAGGTTGAGAACCATTTCTCTATTGTTTAGGTATTCGCTTTATTCAGGCTGAAAGGTCTACCGTATACAGTTTGAGGTCAGTGCATATTATTTCTCAGTTTTCTCGTGCACAACATGTCTCTCCCAAGTGTCAATAACTTGCACAAATTTTACAACGCAATTTACATGTAACAATGTCTCTTGTTACGTTATTTTCGGGTGACTAATAAACTGATTGATGCAATTATATCGGTACCATCATGCAAACTGAGCAAAGAAACCAAGTGTCGCTTGCCGAGTGCATCTTGTCTCTTCGGTGTGAAATACTCGTGTCGCGTGTTGCATGTCGCATGTTGCGTGTCGCGTGTTTCTTCGGTGTGAATTCTCCCTTAGGCTGAAATAGACAAACATCTGCTTGTAGCCTTGAATTTTTGGAACGTTTGCCTTGAAAACCGGGGATTATGCTTGAATTTTATCAAGGTCCTAGAGTAGCCTCCATGTAGAGTGTAGTCATCTGTGTGCCGATTTCAACTATTAACTGTATTGCAATGCTCATTTTCTGTTTGCATATTTTCGTATAATTTCCTTCATCTGTGTATTTATAATTGCAAACCAAGTAATTTTCAACATAAGTTCTTTGTATTGGCAGGTGTTATAGATTTTATCACACGAAGTCTTCTTCGTATTCTGTCTGTTTTTCCTTCTGCCATAAGATTTTCTCATCTTCCTTCTGTCGTTTACTCTTTTCTCTTTAATATATTTCTTTGTGTCTCTTTTTCTTAATCTCTATTAATTCTATCTCTATTTCATGTACTTTGTATCGTTGTCCCTGTTTCTTAACCCTTCGCTGTCTCTTTCTGCATCTCACACTGCACATATCTTGCCATCCTACACCTTTGTCTTTTTCTTTCCACGTACTTTCTTGCTGGATACTTACTCCATTGCACTTCTCTCTCCCTCTCGGGGTAACCCTTTCGAAAGGCACCAATGTCAACCTAACTTCCAACTAGTAGACCCTTGTTTGAGTTGGTTTTTTAAGTCCACTTTATGCACAGTAAGGCTAATCAGGACTGGACCTACGGTTTAAAGTGGGATCCGAACCACCGTGCCGTGCCATGTGCCTCCACCGGGTATCGAACCCGGGACCCCTTGATTACAAGGCGACGACGCTACCACTGCACCATCGGGGAGGCCCTAGTAGACCCTTGTAACTGAAGTCTTGCAGGCTAGCAAGACTCTGGCGATTAGATTCACACCAGGGTTGTTTAAGATCCAGAAATTTTAGATCAATTCAATTCCGGACTGGGAGAGAAAATCAGCAAGCGTAAATGTGTTCTACACAGTGTATAACCTTTTCATATTTAAAGCATTTCAATTCGGCCCAGGAACCTTTTTTCCGGATCAATTTAAATACGGTCCAGGTACCTTTTTCAGGAAGAATTAAAATACGGTCCTGGAAGTTTTTTCAATAAAACATTACGCAACTTTACAGGACAATTCTCTCTGTAGTTAGTTGTCCTGTATACAGTTAAATTGTACTGGGTGTGGGTCCAGTCGCCAGAGTCTTGCTAGCCTGCAAGATTTTAGTATCATACGTCCGTACTTAAGCTTAGTACCCCTTTACAGCCTCAGCTTTTATCCTAGATATGGAATTTTTATCCTCGGAGACCGCATAGTCTTAGTTGTTGGTAAGCAGTGTAAGTTGAAGAAATTGATTTGATTTGATTTTTAGTTTTAAGGCTAATCAGTACTGGATCTACAGTTTAAAGTGGGATCCGAACCACTATGTGCCTCCATCCGGTATCGAACCCCAGCCCCTTTATTACAAGGCGATGACGTTTTAGAAATTTAATGAAAATGTTTTGAACATATATATATATTTTCATTCTTAGAATCCTGTAGTCAGTTTTATTTCAGTTAAGTGGTTTATCACCGTGTCGTCCCATGGCAAAAATAGCTTAGTCGTGAGTTTTCCATAATTTAAAAATATAAATTCAATTAACCAATCAGTATGTGAATATGTGTGTGCGTGTGTGTGTGCGCGCATCTATCTTCTTACATCATGTTCCATCCTCTCTTCTTCCTAAAATCAACTAATCCTACTTTACTAAACTTTAAGCCCATTGATTCTGAAAGCAAAATATATTTTCAATTTACCTCCATAAGGACTTCTGAATTCATCGTCAAGAAATGTTGGTTTCGTTTGAGGATTGTTTATTTTCGGAAGAGATGGCCGCTGGTTCCTGAAATCAGGCAGAATCTGATGTCGGTAACCTGCAGAAGTGACATGAAATCTAAATTAGTTCATCTTAAAAATTTAACTATTTATTTACGTATTACCTTATATAAAATATGCACAGTTATATGCTACTTTCAATGAGACATTCAAAATTAATTTCCCAGTTTAAATCAACACGCTCATACATTTACGTTCGTATAATAGGAAATGATCTATGTCAGTTGTTTCATAGTTGTAATGAAGGTACTATACTGGATTTCCAGATGTAGGGGAGACCGGGGGAAGTTGCCCATAGGGGTGAGTTGACAAAGTCCATTTTATTTCCACCAGTCAAGAGTTGGCAACATTGCAGGTTACTGTGGATATGTGTCATCTCTAGAACCAACTCACAACTAAGAAGTTGAGTGTCTTGTTCACAAAGTTTCTAGTGCATGACATATAACATCAATTCCTACTTGCGAAGCAAATTTTCTCAACTCTATATTCTTTCTTATACGTTTTCAAAGCAAGCACTTTATGCTAAGGCTATCCAGAAGTCTATGGTAAATTGTACCGATACTACATTCGGATACTTTGTAAAACTGCAATGTTTAGCAGCCATGACCAGAAAGTCCAATATGGCGATCGGGGTGAATTGACAATAGGAAGGAAGGGGCTAGTTGACAATAATGGAGGTCTATTGAGAAAATTGTTCTTCAATTAATTGTTTCATCAGAAACATCATAGCATATAGACACATTGTTCGTAATAATATATCTAGACTCTCGCTAATCCGCCCTCTCAATAGTCCGGCCCACATCCGGCCTGTAGTCACTCAAGCAGAAATGACGCGCACAACAATGAATTATCGTGTTCAACAATGTTGTTAGTTAAAAATGTTAAACAATGCTATACATACGTACAGTATTTGAAATTGTGACTTTCTTACAGTAAAGTTCAGTACATACTATGGCTTCTAAAAGGAAACACGTTACGCTTGACCTCAAGCAGAAACTCGAAATTTTAGGTAAGTTGAACCGAGGCTCTTCACAGAAAGCCATTGCTATTGAGTCCGTAATTTCCGATCCTCTCCATAATCCGGCACTTCCGCGAATCCGGCACCCATATGTGCAAGGAATGGCCGGATTAGCGAGAGTCTAGTGTATTAGGTTAGGATTATAGGACAGTATATTGCATTTGTATTTGTGATATAACAATAAAAATAGACACTGGGTAAAAAATTCAGTAAACACTTTTGTAAACTTTTTTTTAAAGTTTGGAACATTTATATCTCATGTTATACTGTTCATTTGAAAACATTTTTGTAATCCGTAATTTTTAAGGCAGTATATAGTTTGAAATAAAATATTCCAAACTCCAAACCATGTATGGGGAAGAATTACACATATTGTCAACTGACCCCGCACTCTGTTTAGTCAACTCACCCCATATACTGGGTGAATTGACAATACCGACACGCTTCGAAAAAACAAGCAATAACTTTACAAGTTTTAGCATCATGGTGTAATAAAAATTCACGCAGGTCAAGGAAACTACAGGTATTGCTCGTAGCATTTCATCAATAGTAGATAGTAATTTTTAAGAGCTGCAGAAATTTAAACATAAAAACATGCTCAAGTCACCCCGTTCACCCCTATACAGGTATATTGATTTATAGTTTTGGTTTACTATTTGTGTTAGTTATAATGATACCTAAATAATAATAATTTAGTTTTGTCCATAACTTTTTATGTATGTGATACGCTGATCCACGATAGGCATTCATATCCTAACTTACACCAACTCTTCTAGCATGAGCGGTTTAATCAAATTCAAACTATAGTATGATCTGTATTTAATAGTATAATCTAATTTTAATGTATAGTATTTAAACTTTAATATAATACTAGGTTAATCCCTGAAATTGCAATCAAATATGTTCTGGATTTACCGAAAGTTTTGTTCAAACTACGTTTGACGTACTACACCTAGATCCATTCTTTGCACACATAAAGTGAAATAATAAGGACAGCGAATGAAAATGGTGTAAGCCAACATCTTCGTGGTATTGACGTCCTGGTATAGTTATGGGAACCAGTACATAAGCGTATACTTTCAAAAATATGCGGATGGAGGAGAACATATTCCATTTGTCCCACTTTCTTCTTTATCTCATCAATAAATGTGAAATACTTATTGAAAACTAGACAAACGGTGTAATGTCGCAGTTTATGCATAAATACATAATATAAACGTAAAATATGTAATACACCTCAAATTATGTAACATGAAATTCACATAAATAGTTTGTAACTTAGTCATTATCCTATTTTTGCCCTTGTTTTGCATACATACAAAGGAAAAAAATATGTTATCACATAAAAATATGGGCCCTACTTATGCAGACGCTAAGATACTTATGAGTTCTCGGAGAGACAATACTTGCACTATTTATTGTTATAATAAAGTTTATATAAGAACTCATAAGCTTAAGATTAGCAGAATGACAATTGTTCCCACGAATTATAGCAAGTAAACCATGAAATTGATGTGATTTTTCTTTCTTTACAATATCACTTATTCCAATTCAACACGCAAGAGAGAGACACATTACAATTACGTGTATATAACGTAACTTAAACATTGCAACGTCCAAGAAATATGATACATTATCTGCTATATGAGAAGAACAGAACTTAATTATTGTAATATTACCTTGTCCATATACAAGTGAAGTGGATACCATCATAAACAGGAATGGCAGGAGCGTCATATTTCACAACAAATCTGCAAGAAATAAGAAAGAGGAACTGCTTTTGAAAATATGTCAACGTAATTAATGATTCATTTGATTGATTTCGTTCATTATCCACTTTTGGCTAATCGCGAAAATGTGTATTAGTAATGATATGATGAAAGTAATGAACGAACATTCACCAAGAACAGCCATGCCCAGGCCGGGATTCGAATCCGGCACCCTTGGAGCCGTAGCGCGCTATTATAAGCACTCCACCACTGAGGTCTGCTCACTTTTGCTTGTGACTGTCCATAAAACGGAATACACTTTGTGAATTTAGAGCACAATCTCGCTTTCGCAAGACGAACTCCTTATAACTTACCTTTCGTGGTTTCTCGACAAACTCGCTTTAAAAAATGGTTGCGTGAAGTTGAGGTTAAAGAGCAAAGAAGAGAATCGTTAGATCCCAATTTAAAGGAGTCTCTCGGAAGTGAATGGGGTCCGTTTTCCGGTTTTCGTGACAAGGATTAGCGTCAGTTTCCTGTTGACTAGTGGTGTATGTTAGGAAAACCCACGTTCAAAGAACCGTGTAGAGTCAATAGCCACAGGTAATGCATTGACTTTTCAGAAAAATTACCGTGACTGGATACCGGTCGCGAAGGTCTATTGGTTAGCACCGCAAATAAGAATTTATACAGAATTTTCCATTTCGGGGTTTTAGTCTAAATTTAGATCCAAAATGTTCAGAAATTAGGTCTGTATGAATGACTTTAAGGGGATGTTAGAGGTGGATGGATAAATTAGCAAGTCAGAATGAAGTCACTTGCATCAAAACGTCACGTTACGATGTGGCCCACACAGCAGAGGAATTTCAGCGAAAAATGCAGGGTCGAACAAGACTCGAACCCGGGTGTCGGACATACCCTAAAACAAGGACACGTAGAAATCAAGCCAAATCAGGGGTAGACAAGTAGCACGGCATGCTAGAGTCCCGGGTTAGAGACCTGCTCGATCCTTCATATTACCGTGGTTAGCACAGCGCGATACAACGCCAGTGGTCCGTGCTTCGAATCCCGGCCTGAGCAGGTGACCCTTCATGAATTTCCTCTTATCATCACTCATCCCCATCTTCGCGATTATCCAGAATTGGAATAAATGCGAAGTAAATATTCGAAATCAATCAATCAAGACCTTCATTTTTTTCCGCTGAAATTTCTGTATCACAAAGTCTGTTTATTATGAAATACTGTTATTGATTTTCACACTTGTCGCACTAAACTCTGTGGCGCAACAGCCCTTGAGGGGAAGGGCCTGCTAAGCGGTTTTTCGAGTCACATCGAGATTTGTCTTGTTGCTTTCAATTAATTGATTGATTTCGTTTGGTTTAATTGACTTCACTTTTCTGCCACTTTAGCTAATCGCGACGATGAAACTTGAGTGATGAAATGATTAAAATAACACTCACAAATTGCTTTGACTTCTCGTTTTCTCTCTCTTTCTCTCTCCTTCTCCCTCCTTCCTCTCTCTTTTTCTCTCTCCTTCCTCTATCTTTCTCTCTCTCTCCTTCCTCTCTTTCTCTCTCTCTCTCTCTCTCTCTCCTTCCTCTCTTTTTATCTTTCTCTCTCTCTCCTTCCTCTCTCTCTCTTTCCTTCTTCTCTCTCTCTCTCTCCTTCCTCTCTCTTTCTCGTTATTTTCCCCTCTCCTCTCCGATTCTTTCCCATCTCTTTTCTCACGTTCTCCATTTCTATTTTTCTCCCCTTCATCTTCTCTCTCTCTCTCTCTCTCTCTCTCTTACTCTTTAAGAAAGGTTGGTTGTAGGAAATCATGTAAAACAATAAGACCGAAAAACGCTTGCTGGAATAAACATGATTATCATTATTTTACATATCCTAACCGATTCCTGTCCTACTTGTTGTGAACCCTCGGAACCAGAAAGCTAGATTGGGGCGTGCATCTGAAATAGGCACGTGTGTTAATCTTACACGTGGATCCGTTATCGTAATCTCACCTCCAACCCTAAGGTTAAACATTTATGTTGTGCATGCAACATGATCCAGCATGTGGTTACGGATATGGAATCGAAAGATAAGCACCTTGGTTCTTGATGTCCGATCCTCCTCATGGGAACACGTCGCCATGGAGAGAAATCTGTTTCCGGTGGACAGAGATTCGTCAACAGGAAAGGCGTCGTGGCTTCTGCTTATAAGAGAGAGATTGTGGATTCCCAAACCGACCCTCACAGCGACCAGCGTGGAAGAAATAATCTTCCTTTGCTGAATCGGAGCCATCTATAATAGAAGAACAAGAAGAGACGAGGAGAAGTAGGTAAGCATATTCTTTGGTTGTCATTTGCATTTGCTTACCTTGAATGGCGACGCTGTTGATGAATGGTGAATTTATATAACTTTTTGTTCACCTAATATATTTTCTCTATGTTTTTAAGTCCATATTATGCACATATAGGCTAATCGGGATTGAACCTACAGTTTAATGTGGGATCCGAACCACTGTGTAACGTGCCTCCATAGAGTATGGATTGATTGATTTGATTTATTTTACTACGCTTTGTGATCCACTTTTGGCTAATTTATGAAGATGACGATGAGTGATGATGTGATTAAATTGATGAATGGACATTCACAGACATCCATGCCCAGGCTGGGATTCGAACCCGGGACCCCTGCCGTCGTAGCAGGAAGTGTTAACCACTCCGCCACGGGGAGCGGCCCATCGGGTATCGAACCCTAGATCCTATGAGGTTAATTGTATCCAATAGCATGAATCATGATTAGGCTAAACTAGATTAGAAAAGAACAAATGTGATGAAACGCGCTGGCCAAGGAAGGACTCGAACCCACAGCCTTGAGATCTGAAATCGTGAGACGGACACTCCACACGATCCGTCTCTGGATATTGAAAATATATAGCGATTCTCTGCTTACCTGAAGTTTTCACTGGTACTTATCTTGTCTGTTTTTGCCCACAGGAGCAAGCTATCTCATTCGCAGGATGACGCTTACGAGATTTCTGATTGTTTCACTGTGCATGGCCCTGGTTCTAGCGGAAGGTAAGATAAAAAATATTAAGTTATTTGCAGAGAACTGGGTAAGAAAATTTAGAGAGTAGGCAGGACTCGTTGGCACGATATCAGACGCATGTACAGCAAGATAAGAATGCCCCCGAAAAACTCGCACAGTCATTTGTTTCCTCCTCTCAGTTCCTCTTCTATCGTAGCTTTTGCTGCACAATTTATCAACACGAGAACAGTGCAAGCATCTGATTGCATTACCCACGCCTCCTCTGCTTACTTACGGTTGAAAATTCGACTGCAGAGTCACAGGGGCATTCTTATACCTCTCACCCTTTCTATCTGTTTCGCGAATTAACCGTCTCTCTCACACACACAGACGTTCACATTTCCTCGTTCTCCCTTACCTTGTAACTTGTTTGAACCTTGCCTCCCCTTTTCTCTATGTTGCTCTACATTTAATATCTCTTTCTTGTTATTTATCTTTTCTTGCCCTGTCTTTTCTTCACCTGTAATCCTCTGCTTCAATTTTTCTTTGTAGTTCTTGTCAACATTCTCTATATTTTTTCCTATACTATCTCTTTTCCCTTTTCTGCTTCTCTATTCAAATCCTCATACTTCCCTCATTTCTATTCCTCTTCCTCTTTTCTCTGCTTTCTTACGCATCTCTTTCAACATCTCTGCGTGGGGGTGGCGACACATATTCAGTCAATTCTTGATTTATTGATTTCCTTTATTTTACTTCGCTTTTGTTCCACTGTTTGCTAATTTGCGGAGATGAGTGATGATATGATGAAATTGATGAATGGACACTCACAAACATCCATGCCCAGGCCAGACATACTCAATCATCGGGATGATAAATGTGAACATGTACATAAAATTATGCATAGGGCGCAGACTATATATGCTTATTTATTTTCTAAGTGTGTTTTTATTTACTGTATCTCCTCGGCTGGAGAAAGAGCTGGCAGAGGAATTATAAAATGTGAGATTGCCTTCCCCTGGCACTCTTCCTATTACATGTTTAGAGTACTAATGTGAATCTATGCTTCATTGAGGAAGTAATGTTTAAAAATAATTTAAAATGAATGCTTCAGAAGTGCATGAGAGCCTCCTAATATTGTGACACGCCGCATGATAGTTTTTTCAAATACAATTTATTACATTTTTATAAAAGATTGCCTTAAGTCTAAATATAGCTTTTCTTTTCCCCTTTGAAAGTTTTATTTTAAAATTCGAATGTTTTAATTTATAACAAGACATAATTTTGTCTTTGTTTAATTGAATGTAATCGTAACACTTTTTTTATTGTTTTCATATTGTCGTGGTATTAGATGACGATGTACAGACATCTTCAAACGAAGCAAATGACAATGGACCTGCTGATGACGCTGTGGACTATGATGCTGGTAAGTATAACTAGAATGATATTATTTTCGTAACATTTCTGCCTGTTCGGCATTAGAAGCTTGGGAGCGAGTTAGAACTATCGAAGGATTCAATGAACAAGCGAGCTGCTGACGTCATCTCAACCCATCACCTATCACTAGCGTTCTTGCTTAGGCTTTAGGTTGTTGGTAGGCTCGCTAGCTGGACTCGCGCAGTCGGCTAGAGTCGAAAGTAATCTATCAGCTACTAACAGAAAAGTAAATTCATCAGCTGAAAGCAAAAATGTATTATATCTGAAGGTCAGATCAAATGTTTGAGTGCATAATCGAGAAAAATGCGGGAAGGTACATAAAAAGAACACATGAGTTGATGCATTCAAGCAGACTTGGAAAAATGCACCACTTGCATCATATGATGCATTTTGGCGTTACCTTCACAAATGATATACAACAATGCATCAAGCTGTAAACCTGATTCTTGGAAAAGGCAAAAATCACACTTTAGAGCATTAGTTGCTGCGTTTTTGATGCATCGAATAGATTTGATGCATTTAGTTTTCTGTGTGTAGGGGAAGGAACGGTAAAGTGGCCACTCCAAGGTTTCATGAATTCTTATCATACCTTTTTAATCAGCAAAGTTATAGAAACATAGACGAATAGTAAGTATAAATCTTTACTTCCAATTTCTATTTTATTTTTTAATTCTTGTTGTTTAGAAATGTACACGTTACTTTCTTAAAAAAAAAAGTACGAAGTGGCCACTTTGCCCGCCTAGGTTGGGTCAAGTGGCCAGCTCCTTCCCATTTTACCTGCATAGGTAAATGAACAAATCACATTGATTCAGAGTGTGTATTTTACTCAACACAAGCTGAAGTAATACACATTAAGAATAAGTATTAGTATGTATGAAATCTTTACAACATAAAGTAAATAGTAATTCGTAATCAATAGTCTATCAATAAAGGATTAGGCGTAGGCCTATTTGCAAAATTCGCACTCAAACTCATCATCTTCTTCGTCACAACCGGCGCAGTCTTCATGTGCTCACTTCTTACATTTTAAACATCTAATCCATCCTTCATTGCCTTTCGAGTCTGTCTGTTTCGTGGCCACTTTGCCCGGAATGACGCCATTGCAAAAACTGTGGTATAATGTCTAACCTACGTGACTTAGCGTTTTCAAACACACATCATTTAAAAGGTTATTTCACTCTGATCAAACAGCACAAGAGCATATAATTATAACACTTACTATTATTTAGCTATAATCAACAAATTTGTACCACTTAGCTAAACTCAGACTTGCGAAAAAACAATAAAATGAGTTCACATCTAGAAAAGTGCAGCCTCCCGCTTCAAAGTCACAGACAACACTGACAGCATCCGTGGCGACTGTTTCGCCCGGCTCCCGCGTGGCGGAAGCGCTATACAGCGAAGAAAACTCACATGGTCACTTTGCCCGCACTGGCCACTGTACCCTTCCTTCCCCTACCTGGACAGAGTATGGCAATCATATGCTCGTTTAAATAAGCAAATAACAAGAGCTGTTTACCAGATCCAAATTCTTTCAGTAATGGTACACACCTGTTGAGTCACCAAAAAATTTGGTCAAAATTAACAAATTTAGTAAAAGCTAGCTAGCAATTGTTTTGTCTATGGTTACCAAAATATTAACCAAACGTGTTTTGTTCATTCAAACAAATTAGTTTTTCGTGTGATTTTGTTACCCAAGTGAGATTGGTTACTTGTTGCAACTCCCCATTGTTCTATCTTTCCTGAAAATAACATGAAGGACGTCCCACACGTAGAAAGGTTGTAAATTATTGCAGTGAAAAGGTCACTTATTCTGCCCCAATTATGAAGTGGTCAAAAATTTGTATTAAAATATACTTTGATGTCCATTTTGTCGCCAGTTAAAACATAGGAGACACTTTTGTTTTGTTCATGCCAAATAGTATTTTCTCAGAGCGGTTACTAAAGGCCCAACCACACGGAACTGAATATCCAGTTAGTTGACGCTGAACTGGCTCCCTGACCGGAAGTGATGGCTGCCTGCTTGACTGGTTTTGACATGTTCTAATTGCTATTAGCTTCCCTGAACAGCTAATCAGAGCAAAGTTTGGCCATGTGAAGATAATCTGTGAGTTTTCAAAGGAAAGTTTCTTGTCTGTGGTTTCCGAGTGTTGGCTGTTTTTGGTAGTTTCTCGATGAGAAGAAAAGAGATGATGTGCATTGCATTCGTGTTCAGTTCATTAATATTTAGGTATTTATGCAAAGCGATGAGATGTGTACGTGACAAATATCATAAGCCGAGAACGAAAATCCTTATTATAACAAGTGTATTAAATGTTTGATTTTTTTTAAATGAATCTTCCGAATCTCATGTATGAATGAGCTTACCCGGATTAAAAACACTAAATTGCTGACCAAGGCAGTTTATTAAGATATAAAAACACTTAACAAGTAACTTTTCAACCCTGTATCAGGTTTTCCTCAGACAAAGAACTAAACTAAAATGATGAAATGCACACAGAAAGTTTATATACACATAGCAGGGTGACTAGCCACACAAGAAACAAATCATGTTGACAGTCCTTATCTTGGACGATTTCTCCAAAGGAATTAAATACATATCGCCTCTTGACAGTTGACTAATGGGTTTACCACACTGACAAGTGATTGACAGGTCAAGATTAGCAAGAGTCTGGAACTACCTGTTTATCATTTCCCCCACCCCTCCTGCCTTTTTGGATATGAATGAATACCTCCTCCTCTGGTCTCCTTCTTTTCTCTTCTTTCTTCCTTGTTCATACTTCTTTTTCCCTCATTCCTTTCCTTCATCCTTTCAACTTTCTCTAACACACTCTTCCATTCCTTGTTTATCTTGAGTCCTCCATTCCAATTCATGATGTCTTCTTCTCCTATATTTTCTATTTCTTTGGCCTCCTTCCATTTTCTCACTAGTTCTCTTTTCTCTTTTCCTATTCACCTAGCCGAATCTCATTCTACTTCATGTACCGTTTCTCTAGTGTGTTTGAATATGACATTCCTGTCTCTCTTCAATCTCGCATCATCCATGTGTTGCTTTAATCTGTCTTTAAGCCTCTTCTTTGTTTCCCCTATATATACACTTTCACATCCTCTGCACTTCACCTCGTAGATAACTCCTTCGTCTTCTTCCTCTCTCTTTTCTCCCTTCTTCTTGCTGGCTATACTTAACACAGTGCGTCCTCCCTTCCTATAAGTTCTTATACCCACTTTCCTCAGCACTTTGCATATCTTCTCTGTGGCCTCTCCCATACTTCTTATACCAAACCATCTCTCTTTTTCTTTTTCTTCTTTCTCTTCCGGTCCTCTCTCTTTTATTTCTTTCCTTCTTCTGTTGATGTTGTGTCTGTCTTTCTTTTGTAACAAGTATCGTGTGAGGCGAAAACTAGCATATGGGTAGCCAGTCCAGCGCCAACTAGGGCATTCCCTGGAAATCCAGTTCCGTGTAATTCGGGCTTAAGACTGAGTGAGTGTGTAATGTTCTCTATTTCCAGGTTTTCCACCGTATCCATCTCCAGTTGATAAATTTGTCGCAGACCACTGCACTCAAGGAAGGTCCTGGAGAACGGACTGCAACGGGTGCATGTGCTCAGAGAGATTGGGGTTGCTGGGGTGCACCAAGAAAGGGTGCCCTTTCTCGGAGAGATGCACCCCTGGATTAGTGTGGGAGCAAGCGTGCGGACAGTGCATTTGCGACGAATATGGGAGAAGCGTCTGCTATAGAACAGCCTGTGAGGAAGCCAGTGAAGCTAGCACCCCGTTAGACAACAACGTCTGAGCCTACGATATGTTACTGCTAGTCCTAGGTTGCTTTGTAAGAATGATCTATTCACAAATATATATTTTACAGCTTTCTGGTGAAATATATAATTAAATAACATTTAATTGTCTTTTCTTGACTTTTCACATCCCTTGTAGTTGGTAAATTCAGATTTGACTTCAGTATTTCATCTTTCTGAACCAGATTGCCATACTCAGGTAGGTCAATCATGGATGGTGAAATGTCATTGGTTAGCAAGAAATAACGTCAGAGAAACATCAATTGAATGAGTAGTATGAGTACAATGTACAGATCTTTATAGCAGAGAATTTATCAACAGTTAAACTTAGTAAGGAGTGGGGGATTATGAACATAGCTAAAGGATGATTACAATCTTCAACAGGTTGTTATGTTCTTACTTGTTTCTCTTATTATTATACGCTTCTCCAGTTATTGTTATTTGATATTATTCTACTAATCGAATTCATATCAACACCCTGACACCCCATGCAAAAACATCCGGCAACTGCCATGAGACAGTACAATCATGTGCATAAGTAATACATGTTTGCATTTTTCTTACGTTGATTTACTGTCACTGACAATCGTAGACGATGATTAGATGATATTGATGAAGGGACACTTACAAACATCCAGTTTAGGTTACTAAGTGATATCAGTCAAATTCTCCAGTGTAATTGCCGTTCATTTTCACTTACGTCTTACTCGTTTTTTTAAGAAATGGAATTGCACTGCTGTTGGTGCAGAGATTGTCAACTGTTGTTGGGGCTGTATATCTATTCCTTAATCATGTACAGTGGGTAGCATAAGTATTGTCAAGAAAATTGTCCATCGCCATTTTTATTCTCTTTGTTTTAGCCAATAGGAGCTTCACGAACGCTAAACAAGTTGCTGATAAGCTCTGTACCAGATAATGTATTGATTAAAAGCTCATAGGATGGAAGGGAAGAATTAACGAAAATAGTCGTGGACAAATTGCCGAGCCATACTTGTGCTTACCACTGTACTGATTATAACTAAGTGAAGGAACACTGCGATGGACAATGTTGCCGGTAATATTTTCACATTCGAGTGTACGAGCCAAACCGGATCAGTGACCAAACACGTGTAGTGGTCGACTTTCGATCTCGCCGCCAACATTCCCGGGTTCGAGTCCCAACCTGGGTGTGGGTGTTCTTTGTTAATATTCTTCATCAATATAATCTAATCGTTACTCCTCATCGTCGTTGCGATTAACCTTAAAATAATAAAAATACGTTATGCGAACCAAGTGAATAACTTCCTTTCAGAGTTCAGGTTTGGCACAGAGTAAACAAAACTGAGCTTGGAAGGGGAATCGAACCCACGAATATAGGCGTGCGCAGACTAATTTATGTGGGGTGCTCAATTGCCTATCTGGACAATATTAGCCTAATTGTCGTAACTTCATTGGTGACTATTGTTTTGGGGAGAGAATGACACACACAGAGAGAGAGAGAGAGAGAGAGATAGACATGGGCATCTTAAATGGAAGAACATTCCTTACGTTTTTAAAAAAAGTACAGGCACCTCTGTCACCCCCCATCCCCCCGTGCGCACGCCTGTGTTCACAAACCTCAGTTAAGAAGCTCATTTGCCCACTTCACTGCAATGACGATGGAACAATCTGTATATAGTAGTTCAGTGCAGCGCTGCTTAGAATGATCGTTTGTCACGAAGGAACATTTTCCTTGTCCAACATCTGTAAACAGGAAGTCGTGCTGTGGTTTTCTTGTCCACAGGAACAGGAAATATGAGTTGAGCAAGAGAAGTTAGAACGTTTATGCTCAGAAGTTACATACACTATCACATGAGCTTACTTACACATCTGGCAACCAGTTTATATTACTCCTAGGTAAGATCATAACAATAATTGTCTAGATAATAATTATGGTAGGCATAAGAATTATGAAGCAAATTGTCCATCACACCATATATCTTCTCTTTGTTTTAGGCAATCAGAGCTTAAAAAATTTAAACAAAGCGATATAGCTATGGATAGACAATTTGCCCAGCAATACTTGTGCATCCCACTGTACTAGTGGCTGAACATGAGTATATATTTTATTTAACTTTAAAAGGTATCCAGACGATATACATATTATATTAGAGTACATCTTTTGAATTTCTAATGATTTATTCCGACAGCTCCTTGTAATCAAGGGCGCCTCGGATTCAATACCCGGTGGAGCCAAATAGTGGTTCGGATCCCACTTAAACTGTAGATCCAATCCCGATTTGCCTTTCTGTGCATGAAGTGGACTTAAGAACAAGCTCAACAACAGCTGTATTGTTCATTAAGATTATGATTTTGACATATCTACTCCTAAGGCCAGGGACGTCGTTAGGAGGGGGCACGCGGGGGCACTGGCCCCGGCAAACGTCCACGTGGCCCCGGAAAACTTTTCTGTATTTGCTGGAAATTTTACTTTGATGACAAATATTGCAAAATAATTCTTCAGTAAATTTTGCTTGCACCTTGAAACACTTCTTCAATTTTCAGTAGCATGAACCCAAGCAAGGCATTTCTTTCTTATTTTCCTGTCTCTTGCTTGTTGAACACAAACAGATGTATTGGGAGGGGATGCAGTTAATGGTTTTGTGTTCCGCCCCGGTCAGGAAAGTCTGAGACCTATTGAAAATACACTTTTCCTCCCTGCTGCACACCAGATCCAGGATCCTCCCAAAACCCGCACTTTCTCTTCATCTGGCCCTGCACTGGCTCCATGGGAACCGAAAGGACGACAAAAACAGGAACATTTAGCTACGGGTGTCTAGAACTTTCTGCGTTAATTACTTATTTTATGGTTCAGAAAAGATATCCCCATGCGTTTCAAATTCCAAGAACAGAATTATATTGCTTGTTCCTTTTTCGGCGCGGGAATGAATGACATAGCGGCTCTTCTCACATGCACTCAACCCTCCTGCTAATGACCTGCCCTGCAAGGAGGAAAAGGCCACTTTCTGAAAATTCGGAGAAACATCGAAGCGATCAGTTCATCTGTTGATTTGCTGGACAGTTGATATCTGTCAGTTTGAAGTAGGATTTGTTGTCCGAGCGGTGGTAAACTTCTGTAAACGCGAGAAGATAGCATCACGAAGTGTTTGTGATCTCGTTTTCCTACATCGCGAGTAAAATGTCGAATGAGAAGCTGCCAGATTGTCTTCCTCGGAAACAATGGATCAGGAGCGACTGATCGACCAAATATCCAACATATTGGCTTTCTAAAAGAGTGTCTGACTACCACACAAGATCCTGGGTTCGACTCCCAGGGTGGTTGATCTCATGTATAATGAAGAATAAACCACGTTTCAATTAAGTAAGAAGCCCGACCCTGTGGCCGAGTGGTTAGCACATCGCGGTGCGACGCCAAGGGTCCCGGGTTCGAATCCCGGTCGGGCTTGGTTGTTTGTGAATGTCCATTCATCAATTTCATCATTTCATCACTCATCCCCATCTTCGCAAATTAGCCAAGAGGCACAAAACGCGAAGTAAAATAAACTAAATCAATCAATCAATTAAGTAAGAAAACTAGGTATGTGGCATTTTTTTACAGCCGTCTGCATGCTCTATAAGTATTATGTTAAAAAAAATTCTGACTTTCTGTGATTTTTCTTCATTTAGCCTCCACCTGCAAATGCGGAAGCTGCTGCTGCTTAGGTGGCTAGGTTGGCTAGACATACACATATAATTAATACCTAGTCATACAGCTAATAATACTTATCATATAATCATGAGTTATGGAGAAGCAAATAACTTATCAGGCATTTTTTGTTTCTATTTGTCGTGCAGTGGTTAACAAGGTGCATTACGATGCCAGGGGTCCTGGTTTGAATCCCGGACTGGGCGTGTGTGTTCTATATGATGGTCCTCTCATCAATTTCACAACACTCATTGTCATCTTCATCTTCACGAATAGCCAAAAAGTGTCAGAAAAGCGAAGTAAAATAAACCAAATCAATCATTTATATATTTCTATATTACGCCGCTTTTCTACTTCTTGAGTTAAATGCGACGATGAGGATGAATGATGAGCCGAAGGAATGACGATGGGACAGACATAATACAACCATACCTGTCCAATGTCCGAACCTTGGACCTCTGGTTTCGTAGCGTGTTATACTCAGTAGAATTCTTAGGAAGAAAAACTCTAAAAGTAGGTGAAAAGAAGCAAAGTTGTACGATGCATAAAAAGCCATGTTTAGTTCTTCTAAAATCTACCAATTATTGAGTTCGTGTTTTAAGTCCACTGTATGCACAGTAAGGCTAATCGGGGATTCGAACCACTATTTGCCTCCACCGGGTATCGAACCCGGGACCCCTTGATTGCAAGGCGGCGACGCTACCACTACGTCATCGAGGAGGCCGAGTAAAATTAATATTGAAGGACAAGGCCTGCGAAGAGTTCTTTCGTTCGGTTGCGCGTGGTCATCACATCGAGTACCATATAGTTTCTAGAGCAGAATTTGCTTCCATATCGCTTTCAAGTACTTCCCAAATTGTCCTCACGATGTTGGAACAGCACAGAAATTTTGGAACTCATACAAGCAGGCACATACCCAGGGAGGGGGTTCGGGGGCTGCAGTCCTTTCCCGAAATCCTACAATTATCTGATTTTAATAATGTGTAGTAGTAATTAAATTTACTTCATTAACAGGATTAAACATCTTGTATATGGTAAGTTGCAATATACCAAGAAATTCATCTTCAGCGCATTTACTCCTCCCCCAACCTTTTCGTCTTTAGATGGCAGCTGCCGATAAGGGATAACCCTCTTCTGAAATCAAAATCTGGCCACCGGCCTGACCACCAGGGATCGAACCTTGAACCTTTCGATTGATTGATTAATTGAACTGATGTTTTAAGTCCACTTTATGCACAGTAAGGCTAATCGGGACTGGACTTACAGTTTAAAGTGAGATTCGAACAATTATGTGCCTCCATCGGGAATCGAACCCGGACAGGTTGTTGAACCTGCCGAACCAAAGACGAGAGCGTAATGATTTGAGCGTGTGGGAACTTTGTTTTATCCAGTGCTATCATATATTCAGTTTTCCACACACAAATAAGATTAATTTTAAGAAATTAGACGTGTGCATATAATTTCTTATCTTCATTATTTCTCAAGTGAACAATCAGATGTCATAGAAGACTCGGGTCCGCCCTTGAACTAAGAGATACCGGATTCGATTCCGGTACGAACTGTATACGTGAGATGCCTGGCTTGAACTCATTACGCACACATTTCATATTTGCACTGTTGCCAATACTTGTAAACCTCGTTCCAGAACTTTATTTCTAAAACCACGGAAAAGGGTTTTATCTACTTCTCAATTTTTTTTTCAGGAAATTTACAAATCTAAAGACTACTTGGTGTATAAGCCATTAAGCTAATGAGGTCATTCTGCATTTAGTTTCCCGAATAATGGCTGTGTATTTCGCGAGAGTATATCCGTAGACTGTTGGGGGCTACAGAAGAAAATGATGTTCGTTTCCAATTTATTGATTGATTGAGCTGGTGTTTTAAGTCCGCTTTATACACAGTAAGGCTAATCGGGACTGGTTCTACAGTGTAAAGTGGGATCCGAACCACTATGAGCATCTACCAAGTATCGAACCCGGAACCCCTTGATCCTTTTCTTTCCAAGACTATATATATAGGTCTATATATATTGTTAATTTATAATAGTTTGCTAGAAAAAAAATTACGTTCGGGCCCCCCCAAACTGATCAACCTAGCTACGTCCCTGCCTAAGGCTTAAGCATGTAATACTTCTCAGATTATTAAAATTACATTATCTTGAGCGTAGGCAGCGGTGTATATTCTGGGTCATGTAGGTAATCGGAGATCACAGGGCTATAATTTATTTTTATTTTTTTCCCAATATTCTTCGGAATCAATCGTTGATTCGTTCATATCTTTGCTTTCAGCACGCGAATGTTTTCAACCGTTTGAAGCGGAATGTGCGAGAGGCTTTCTCCAGCTGGTGGAATCAGCAGGAGGGGAAGGAAACACTGCTTCTCAGGCGCGTTGATTCCGTGGTCAGGGTAACTGTGACGCACAACGGGGAGAGGCGAAAGGGATGGCATGAGACTCTTATGAAAGTTTACATAGGTGTTAACCCTTTCCCCACCTCGCCGCCGTGAGCACTATAATTTGTTCATAAAAAAAACAATTAGTACAATAATATTTATACAAATATTGAATTTATTATTTCTGCGTTGTTAAAAAAAAATATGATTAAATGATTGTGAACATTATAAGTATATACTTTTGCTTCTTATTGTATTTACAGTTCCGTCTTAGTTATTAGAGGCCTCTACTATTTGTTTTACTTATTCCATGCACACACACTAAGTCCCGGCGCCTTTCGTTGGGGCCCTTATTCACTGCACTCTCACCTGCATATTCCTTCTAACCTAGTCCAGTACTCTTCTTTTACGCACTTTCCTTCTGCGGCTTCATTCTTTCACTATGTCCAATCCTTTCCTAAGATCCTTGCTTCGATATTACATATGTCAAAAAATCCTTATCCGCACTATTTGCACAATGCACACTCGCACACTCTCTACAGGCTGTTTTACTATGTCCTTCTACTCCGCCATATTCTATCTTTGTTGTGTCTTTTTGTAGACTCTCTCCTCGAAGAGAGAGAAAAAAAACATAAAAAAACTTCCCCCTTCTCCCCCCTGGGGTGGTTCTTGGACTGACCGGCAGAGGGGGTGTCCAACAAGAGTCCTTTTTGGTCAGTCAAGAGGTGCTGCCCTCTTGCTTATTTTGTTACACTACATGTTAAAATTCCACATCTAGCTGCCCGTAATCTGTTATGGACCGTATATGAGGGTACATTGGTAGTACTGGACCTCAACTAATCCCTAACTATAACCCAAATACCCCAGGAGAATAGGAATAGATTAATATTTAATATAAACCCAAGAAAGAAAAAATATATATAATTAAAATACGAAATTTCTACCCGCACTTTCTCGCCAAGGTCCTCCTTGACTGGATCACTTATACTCCAGAGAAGAGCGCAAACTACACACGAAGCACATAAAAATAATAATAATAATATGTATGTTATTATTGAAAAAGAAATTCTAAACTGGTGGTTGCCTCACAGTAACAGTGTTGCCACAAGAAGGGAAATGTCCCTTTTGCAGGGAAATTTGGACCGGAATTTTAGCCAAAAGGGAATTTCGATTAAGAATACCACAATTTCATGGAAATTTTAAGACATCTGAGTACATTATCACAGTTTATGTTAAGTTCCAATTTCATATTCCCATTTTCATTTTTTCTGTTCTTTTTTCTGATCCCTTGAATATAGCTTGTATATATTTATATTTCTGTTAAGTACATCGCTTTTCTGCACCTTTGGATAATAGTAACGATGAGGATTAACGATTAAATGGATTCCTGACCAGAATCCTAACCTGGGACATCTGGTCAGGAAGCGATAAAAGTGACATGTATGTGAAAAATTTAATGTTTTTTATTCACACGGACATGGACCAACGGAAATACTACTACTGCTGCTTCCACCACCACCACTAATAATAATAATAATAATAATTACAGCTAGTGCTACTTCCAGTACTAATACTTATTATTATTATTGTATGATTTGCTTAGGTGAAGGGAAAAATTGGGAAATTGTACCCCTTGGAAAGGGAAATTGTGCCCTCATATTGTGGCAACACTGGCCTCCTTCTTGAGAGAGTCCACCAGACTCACTCTCCACCCCAGAGTCTTTACCATCCGACTGGCGCCCTCTTCTGCCATTCTTCGTCGATGACCTTGGTATCGTGTAAGTTGTGTTGTTATTGTTAATATTATGTGTTTGTGTTCGTCTTGTGTAGTAATTGTGCTGTCTAATGTGTTTGTGTTTGTCTTGTGTAGTAGTTCCTCCATTCATATTGGGGGTTAGGCGTAGAGCTGACAACTCTGTACTGTAAAAAAAAATGTCAAGAAACAGAAATATAAGGCCATGGATGTTCCCAAGGTAAAATATTCCAGAGGTAAAATAGTCCCCCGTTCGGATCTCCGGGTGGGGACTACTTTGGGAGGTCCCTGGACTAAGGATAAAATCTACGTTAGGAATAAGGATATTAAATTAGGCACGTGGAATGTTCTGAGCCTTTACCGGCCTGGGGCATTTCAGTGTACAGTTAATGAGATAGTTAAGTATAAATTAGATGTAGTAGCTGTCCAGGAAGTTAGGTGGCCAGGAGAAGGGAATTGTAAAACTAAAAATTATACTTTTTTCTATGGTGGTACTGAAAATCATAATTTTGGAACAGGCTTTTTCATAAATAATAGAATTATCTCGTCTCTTAAAACGGTAGAATTTATTAATGATAGGATATCATATGCAGTTTTACAGGGTAGGTGGTGTAAAATTATTTTTAATAAACATACATGCACCAACAGAAGATAAAGATGATAATACTAAAGATGATTTTTATGCAGAGTTAGAACAGGTCTTTGATAATTTTTCTCAGTATGATATGAAAATTCTGTTAGGTGACTGTAATGCACAGATTGGCAAGGAAGAGATATTTAAACCCACGATTGGTAAAGAAAGTCTTCATGAATTAAGTAACGATAATGGTATAAGATTGATTACTTTTGCAACCTCAAATAATTTAATTGTGAAAAGTACCACTTTCAAACATAAAGATATCCATAAATATACCTGGTCTTCTCCAGATGGTAAAACTCATAATGAGATAGATCATATTCTCATTGATAAGAGAAGGCATACTAGTATAATTGACGTTCGTACACATAGAGGTGCTGACTGTGCCAGTGACCATTATTTAGTAATTGCTAAATTAAGAGAAAGACTCTCAGTGATAAATCATAAGCAACAAAATCTAAAAGTTATAAAATTTGATACTGGAAAGTTTACTGATGAAAGAATTAAGAAAGATTACCAAATTAAACTGTCAAATAGATTTGATGTTTTGCAGTATTTAAATGATGATGAAAATATAAATGAAACAGATGTAAATAAGAATTGGGAGCGCATACGTAATGCAATAGAATCAGCAGCTAAAGAAAGTATAGGATACCATAAACCGAGAAAAAGTAAGCCATGGTTTGATAATGAATGTCATAATCTAATAGAAATAAGAAATCAGGCTAGACTTAGGTGGTTAAATAACTCTGATGATACAAATCTAAACAATTATAATAGAATAAAGCGAGAAGTTAACCGCACGTTTAGAAGGAAAAAAAGAGATTACTTGAAAAGCAAAATTAACGAAATTGAAACAAACAGCAAAAATATAAATATCAGAGATTTATATAAAGGTGTAAATGAGTTTAGAAAGGGGTGGCAATCTAAAGTAAACTTGATAAAAGATAAAGACGGTGAATTTCTAGCTGACCCAAGCGATATTCTAAATAGATGGAAGAACTACTTTAATGACCTTTTAAATGTTCATGTAGGAGATAAATCAGAAGTAAATGAAGTCCACACAGCAGAACCTTTAGTTCCAGAACCTAACTTGACTGAAGTTAAAGATGCTATTAAAAGGCTAAAGAATAACAAAGCACCTGGCATTGATTTAATACCAGCTGAGTTAATTAAATATGGTGGAAATTCATTAATATGTCAAATTCATAAATTAATGTGTTTAATATGGAATAAAGAAGAAATCCCTCAACAGTGGAAAGAATCCATAACTGTTCCTGTGTTTAAAAAAGGTGATAAAATGAACTGCAATAATTAACGTGGAATTTCTCTACTCTCAACAACATACAAAATATTATGTAACATTCTTTTAACAAGACTAACCCCATATGCTAATGAAATTATAGATGATTATCAATGTGGATTTAAACGTAACAGATCAACTACAGATCAAATTTTTCACATCAGACAGACACTTGAAAAAAGTGGGAATATAATCAAAATGTCCATCAGCTATTCATTGATTTCAAAAAAGCATATGATTCGGTCAAAAGAGATAAATTGTATAATATATTAGTAGAGTTTGGAATACCTAAGAAGCTTGTTAGTATGATAAAAGTATGCACCAGTGAAACAGAAAGTAAAATTTGTGTGGGTATTAATATGTCTGACAAATTTACAATTCATGATGGGTTAAAACAAGGAGATGCATTATCTCCATTGCTCTTTAATTTTGCCTTAGAATATGCTGTTAGGAAGGTAAAAGAAACTAAAGAAGGACTAAAATTAAATGGTGTGACTCAGTTGTTAGCATATGCAGATGATGTAGACTTACTGGGGGATGATGTGAATACAATTAAGAATAATGCTAAAATATTTTTCAAAACTGCTAAAGAGATAGGTTTGGAAGTTAACAAAGAGAAAACTAAATATATGGTTACAGGCCGAAACCAAGTGTTAGGTAATAATCAAAATCTAATTATTGATAACAACTCGTTTGAACCAGTTTCCAAATTCAAACTTGGGAGTAATATTAACAAATGAAAATTATATTAAAGAGGAAATAAAAAGTAGTCTTAATTCAGGAAATGCATGTTACTTCTCTCTTCATAAACTTTTGTCTTCTCGTTTAATATCTAAGAAACTAAAAGTTAAAATATACAAAACCGTAATTTTGCCTGTAGTATTATATGTATGTGAAACTTGGTCCCTTACATTGAAAGAGGAACATAAATTGAGAGGATTTGAAAATAAGATCCTTAGGAAAATCTTTGGACCTAAAAGGGATGAGGAGACAGTTGAGTGGAGAAAGTTACATAATTTAGAACTACATAATTTGTATTCATGTCCAGATATAATTAGAATAATTAAATCAAGAAGACTTAGGTGGGCAGGCCATGTGACACGAATGGGAGAGGAAAGAGGAGTTTACAGGATTGTTGTTGGGAAACCTGATGGTAAGAGACCTGTAGGAAGGCCAAGACGAAGATGGAGGGACAACGTTGAGATGGACCTAAGGGAAATCGGTAGAGATGGAAAAGAGTATATAGAACTTGCTCAAGATAGGGAAAGATGGAAGGCCTGTGTTGCTGCAGCCATGAACCTTCGGGTTTAAGAAGGCTAGGGAGTTAGTTAGTTAGTTAGTAAGTTGTGTTGTTTAGGACAGGGAAATTTCTCAGGAACAGGAATTCTTGGTGGTTCGAAAATTACCTACTGAAAAGGGAAGTGGGGAAAATACATCTGAGGGTGCGCAAGAAACAAGGAAATCTAAATAGCATTTGTAAACCAACTCCTTTAATTCTCATTTTAATTTCCTTCTGTCTTCCTCATCTCTGCTATTTCAACAGAATTTGTCAAAGGGAAAAATAAATATTGATGTTGAAGATAATTAAATAAATTAAAATGTAAACTAAAAATTCAAGAAATTACACCGACCTCCGTGGCGGAGTGGTTAGCACGACGCCAGAGATCCAGGGTTCGAATCCCGACCTAGGCATGGGCGTTCTTTCTAAATGTCTCTTCATCAATTTCATCATATTATCATCACTCGTCGCGATTAGTCAAAAGTGACAGAAAAGCGACGTAAAATAACCTAATTAAAGCAATCCAACACCATGGATTATTTTACTAGCCCATTCCTTTATATATTGCATGTTACATGTTGAGTTTTTATAGGTTAATTATACTTTCTTGTTTTATTATTTGAAATTCTAAATGTAGATTAACTGCAATCACAACAATTTATCGATAGTGGTCGCAACAATAAAGTAAAATTTTCCACACATATATTCATAAATCCTGTATGGATGCTGAGGTAAATTTGCAGGGAGACTTTAGGAGTTGTGGATGAATCAAGGGTCGGAGATTACCCACTCGTTAAAACCAGCCTACGCCACTGATCGTAAGGGTCCAACTTTCAGTGCAGTAAAACCTGAGATTTCTTGAAAATACAGTAAAGAAGTGGTTCAGTACCTTCATGAACCCGCAGCTCGGTAAATTCGTTTTTTTTAAAAGTCGATGCCCTGATTACAACAATTTTGCTTGTAAATAGATCTTCAATTTTCTAATAAAATGAAATGAAAATTTGAGGCGGGAAGCAACGCGCACCCCGGTTAGATCTTTTGATCGCTCATCACAACAGTCACAAAAGCATTTTCTGTTATCACAGTGGAAACCCGAACGGGACGCTGTCTTTCCTGGTGGGTGCCAGCTTGGGCTGCAAGTCAATTCACCCTTCCGGCCCTAATTCGTGAAAGGCGTAACCGTTAAAATTCAAATTTGGAGGCAGCACGGGTGACAGTCCCTTCTCGGTGGCTTTGAATTCTCACCAGCACTGGCAAGAAAGGATTCCTTTTCGATGATGAACCCCTAACGAATGGCCAGCTTTCCAAATGGTTGCCAGATCAGGCTGCAGGTCGCTTCACCCTTTCGTTCGGGGTTCACCAGCTTTCTCGTCAGTGCTGGTGAGAATTCAAAACCACTGAGAAGGCAATTGTCACCCGTGCTGCCTCCAAATTTGAATTACAACGGTGAGTTAGGGTCGAAAGAAAGAAGCGACTTATTTAACCCCGAACGAAAGGCAATCTTTCCAGGTGGTTGTCAGGTCGGCCTGCAAATCGCAAACTTTAGGGAAATCTGTAAATTTGACGCCGGGGTCCAGTACGGGGCTGCGGCCCATCGGTTGAGGAACACTGCAGTAGTGCAAGTTTTCTTGCAAACGTTTCGTCTATACAAGGATAGATGGCAGGACGGAGTCTCTGTACGTTCTGCGCTCTGGCGGCAGTTCTCCAAACTTCATGTGCGTAACAAATCACGAAAAAATAAAGGCAAAAGGTATCAAATTTGAGTGTATTTTGTCGAATTTGTATCAACATTCCACCTTCGTTATTTACTCATACGATTTATCTTTTAAACAATGACAATGTTATAAAATTTCCTCTTGTCTTTATGGTTTTCAGAGACTTCTCTTATTTTTGACAGGTTCCTGCAAATAAAATAGGACAATGAAACCAGCATTGGAAGTGTTGCTGCTTGCATCCATTCTCCTCATCCTAGGACAACGTAAGTGCAATATTAGTTCATTTCCGTGCATAGCAGACCTATTCTAGTAGATTTACTTGTTGATATGATGGCGATGTTACATTGTATTTTTGCTACTTAGAGTCTTCTTTACTGCCTCTGGAAGCATATTGCGACGAGCAATAAAATTAGATGAAGTAAAAGATGGTGGTGTCACGGATTTTTTTAGGGAAGGGAGGGTGAGATAATATGATTGGAAAAGTAAAAATTCAAATTCCTTTATGCTTTATCAATCTGATTTTGCACATTTTTATTGCTGCTTAAACAATGAGATTATAAAGTGTAAATGACCAAAACTGACAAATTTAAGTGGCGATATAAAATTTTGTGTTTTTGTTAATTATATATGTAATTGTCTTATTTCACAAATTGCGATAACAGATTTAAGAAAAGAACTTCAGAATCAAATAGCATGCCGTAAAAAATAAAATCTATTACGAGGGGTGATCAGAAATAAAGGAGGGTCGATTAACCTCTCATTGGACAGGCCTCCTAAATTCAAGAAAATTTTGTAGGGAAGATTCCTCCAACCGTTTTATACCAAAATGTATTTAGTGAGATTCAGAACCCGAGCAATTTATCCCAGGTTAATCTTTAATAGCTATGATTTTGCTGTAATCGCCAAGTGAAATTCGGACCAACTTCAATAGCTTTGGTGCCTCCCCGATGGCGCAGTGGTAGCATCTTCGCCTTGCAATCAAGGGGCCCCGGGTTCGATACCCGGTGAAGGCTCATAGTGGTTGGTCCCACTTTAAACTGTAGCGGTCCAGTCCCGATTAGCCTTACTGTGCATAAAGTGGACTGAAACACCAACTCAATCAATGGCTTTGGATAATTGAAGATGCCCACAGCTTTAGCACGTGAATATTTGAAATGCTTCGAAGTTTGTAACCAAATGTAATAGGTCTTATGAATCCATTTTTGGATGTTTCTTAGTAGTCATGCATCCCCTAGGTAGTATATTTCATTGGTGACCATCTCTTCATATTGATAAAAGATGTAAAATAAACTTCGCTGCCACTCAGAAAAAAGTGTTTTAAGTCCAAAAATAGCTCCCATGTATCTCCTAAATAGTTGGCTGGATAGATAAAAATGCTTAATCAAAAAATATTCACCATACAATTCTCCACAAACGAGGTTTCTATATATTTGTTTTATTATTAGTATTCTTAAAGTGTGCCTTTTGAAAAACATTAAATTTTTCCCCTTGATGCAAAACTTCGATCATAGTTCTTAAAATATGTTTTAATTTTTTATCAGTGAACATCCTCTCTTTTGCTGACACTGTATAATATACTGCTGTTATAGCAAGATTATACAATTTCTTCCCTAGCGTGGTGTTCAAGAGGGCAGAATGTTCCCAGCACTATTGGAGGTTCGGGAGCAGCAACAAACGACTCCTCACAGCAATTACCTGAAACAATATCTGATGAGCATCCCAATAATGGATCTAGCCACACAGGTAATATATACTAAAAATAGTAGTGTTGTATAATACTGTTCGTATCATTAGCTAGGATTCCGTACAAGTTGAGCGTTTCCTTTCCCTAGAAACTTGGTTAATGAATGGTTCCTGTTCAATACATATAAGTAACGTTCAAAATAAAATGAAGTTGAAATAGGTTTTGACACCCATTACACGCTCGGTGCGTCTATGCAGCTTTACTCAGCTGACATAAGTGCTTAGCCGTTTTCAATTTCTTTGTAAAGGAACACGTTGTGGAACGACAAAATATGGAAATCACAAGTTAAGGTGTCAAATTACTTTTAACGTAATACTCCTCTCTATATGAAAGTATATGTGGGAATTCTGGTCCCTATGAATATTCTTAAAGTTTCCTTGATATAGTAAGCATTTTTAATTCTTAGCGTTTCTTTTTAGAAATGGTTTGGCTGTTTAACCTGGCAGCAGTTTGCATCTTCTCCTTGCTATGGAGGAGATACACGGTTTGAGAGGACAAACCACGTTATGAGCAACTGAAGAAGATAGACATAGGGTAATCCCATTTTTTCCACAGATAATGAGTACTGTATATTTTAAAGGTAGAAAGCACCTACCAGAATAATAAAAATAAAAATAAGATATTGTAGTTGCGGAATTAGTTGATATGGTAATAAGCAAAGTGAAATACATATAGGTGGGGCCGTCAGACTCCTTCCGGAATTTCCGTTTGACGTAGGTCGGAGACTCGCCAATTTGAGCAAAACTTCAGTTCTGCAGTGCTTTGTTTTTTCTAGTTATTTATTTATTTGTTTGCTTCCTACAGAGAGAATCTCCAATTACAGGAAAGCTTACATAAATTCAAATAATAAACATATAAGAGTGTAGATTACATATACATATAAACACATACACACACAAACGCATTTATACACACAAGATAATAAGTGAAGTACTACAGGACATATATCCAACCATATACACATATATTCATAGTTCAGAACATAGCCTTTATATAGTATTGAACGGCAAAAAATGATAAAACAAAGTGAAGAAAAAAATAGCATAGAACGTAAAATACTTTCAGAATAATGGAAAATAATGCACAGTACAGTAGAAAATAATACACAGTAGAATGGATTCACATATGTATATTTAGTCTTTTTCAAAAATTGTTTTTAATGTTTTTAGATACAAGGAAAGTGGCAGACTGAAATCTAGATTTTCATGCGTTGTAGAAATATTATTATATGCAGAACAGAGTCTGAATAAAGGTGATGATTTGTATTTTTCGGTTCTCGGGGTATCACAGATGAAAAGATTTCGCATCCGAAGATTAGATTTTCTAGTATTAAATTTAAACTGATGAAGAAAATTACTATTATCCAGAATTCCATTTACCGTTTTGTAAAGAAATATTTGTTGTGCTAATTCTCTCTTACTACTGAGGCTTACATAACAAAACTCTTTTCCAAATATAATTCAACGAAGTTAAATCAAATTTGTGAATATTATTCGTTCGTGTTTGTTGAATACGTATGTCGGTGGAACAGACTTATATGCATTCAACCTTGGATAATACGAAAACTAATTTTAAAACAAATTTATTTATGTGACTCAAAAAGCACATAAATACGCCACGCCTACCCTTCCCAGGTGAATAAACTTGAAACGAAAATAAAATCAAGGCTGGGTGGCCCAAACATTGCGGAAGAGCGCATTGGTCTCTTAAGTTTCGATCTAGCAAATTGCGGTTTCCAGTAGACAGCTGTGTTTTCCACCAATGCTTCCTGTGATTCGGCATTTGCGCCGCCGCCATCTTTGGGTCACACCTCCCTTTGGCAGGCATCAACTGTTTGTTTCCAGTCTGGGAGTTGACATCTCGTCTTTGACCTTAGCACTAAGTTAATGAGGGGTATAAGGGGTGCTCCTTCCAAGTAGTGCACCCAATAGTCAATCTCACTTCCACGTAGCACACCCTGGACTGCAGACTAACGAGGCTCTGGCGACTGGCCTCGTGGCCAGTATAATTCTGTGTCGTCCTGTGTTTTGTCCTTATTTGTGCTGAGCGCCCTTTTTAGCCTCAGCTTTTAACCAAGTTTTAGTTTTCAGACACGCTTTTATTTTTGTTATGATAAGGGGCTGGACCCCGTATGGTGTGACGGGTGCAAAATAGCCTCAGTGCTGACGCACCCGAAAAATTTTAATTCAAATTCAAACTAAGCTAATAAACTTGGAGAAATTTTCTTACTATTAGATGGCACCATTTACTATCATGAATGTAAAATTAAAATACATTATGAACATTAATATATCACGTGCAGAAGTTGTACTGAGAATGTGGTGTTCCTTGCGTAAATATACAAATAAAATATTACAAATTCATACATGTTTCTGTTCGCCACGTACACGAAACTCTGTCTTACGTTTGGCAACACATTTTCAAATGTTCACTTCATAAAGAACACTATAGAAATTAGAAATTTGAAGTATATAATATGCTACTCATTCGTCAATGCCTAGAAAATTTTATTAGATATGTATAGCCACCGGCTTCAAATACGGTGCACCTAGATCCTGAAATACTCGCTTTCCTGCAAATCGTTATTCGTGTTCCCTAACGGTGATAAGTGGATTTTAATAGCAAATTTTCAATGGAAAATTCTGGCAACACACATAACGCCTTCCAGGGAAGCATTTCAGGATCTACGAGGTGCCCGATTTTTATTGCTGCTGACTGTGAATCATATCGGGTGGCCACAATTAAAGTTACCCAACTCAGAGCCCTCTGTAGCCTGTTTGAGGCATCGCAGAACTCTGAAATTTGGTGAATCCACTATGCAGACCCTGGGGAAGAGAGGATAGCGATAAAAAAAAATAGTTAAATTTTCCGCCACCAGGTTGAAATGTGGCGCTGTACTTCCATGATGGGTTGTACAAATAATCACGTTAAGTGATTTAGCTGAGTTATTAATTAGAAAGACATTTGTTAGTGGCTGGAAAATGCGAGAAAATAATCTCTCGTTTATTGCAAGGTAAAGGCAAATCCATAACCAATTGGAGCAGTTTACGTCATTATTACAACCCATCATGGAAGTACAGCGCCAAATTTTAACCTGGTGGCGAAAATTGAACTTTTTTATCTCCATCCTCTTCCCCATGGTCTGCATAGTGGATTCACCAAATTTCAGAGTTTTACGATGCCTCAAACAGGCTACAGAGGGCTCTAAGTTGGGCAACTTTAATTCTGGCCACACGGTATATAATATACGTAACGAACTGTAAATGAAATTAGTTTCTTTATACACCACGTTTCTTTTCAAATCGAAATGTATACGAAAATAACGTATTGCTCGTTTATTTCGTGCAGTGTGTTCTTTTGTTCTTCTACACGAAGATAGTAAACAATAATTAATAATAATTCACGAGAATCAGTTACTGTATGGATGCAGAATGTAAGTCACAGCTAACAGAGAAGAGGAATTTCAAAACTTTATTCTGTTATATTTGGATGTTTATGTGTTGTTGTTTCTTTGTATTACTGGCAGAGGCAGGTATTGATGGAGATCACGATAATTATGAATTTACGTATTATTCGCGAAATAGGAGGTTTCGACTTCAAACAAACGCGAAATTGGAACCTAGACGAGAAATATGAAGACAAACGTGAATTATCACGCGACTCCGTTGTTCAGCTGGACTTTGCCATATCCACTCAGCTTCGAAGACTCACAAGGACCCTTCTGCGGTGATATGCTGGCTCAAATTCCTTTTAAAATTAATTGTGAAAATGTTCCATTTTGCTACGTAACATTCATAGATATCTTGAAAAATCAACTGAAAAATGAGAATGTAGATGTTTTTAATTATAACACCATTAAGCCTTGTTTCCATGATATGAAAAACTCAATATGCTGACCAAGGCAGAAATTTATTTTATTATAAAACATAAACTAAACGTAACGTTTCAACCTTCCAGCAAGGTCTTCTTCAGACTCTGCACCAAGTACAAATGTAACAAGGTACACAGGAATTCGAAAGAAACGCCCTCCCTTACGGTTATGCAACCCGGAATTTTATATCATCTAGTTTCGCCTGGTAGAGTAGTTCTCGAGAGGAGCAGTGTTTCCAAACCTATAACCGCAGTGTTTCCAACCCTGTATTGGTTGGTTGGTTGTTGTTTTGGTGTTTTAAGTCCACAATGCACAGTATGACTAATCGGGACTGGACCTACAGTTTAAAGTGGGATCCGAACCACTTTGTGCCTCCACCGGGACCCCTTGATTACAAGGCGACGACGCTACCACTGCGCCATCCAAGCCTGTATTGCTTCGTAGAAGGCGAAACCTTCACGTAAACTTCTTCATTCGTGAGTTACATTTGGTTTACAGACTCACATTACAGGACACTCTTTTCCTGTATTGCATGTTTTCTGGAGCATTTATTTTTCCTCCTGCGGAGATAATTCTGTAATCATTTTTCATCTTATGTCTACCATTTATTGGCTAATCGCAACAATGAGGATGAATGATGACTCGATTAAATTGATAAAAGGACAGTCATAAAGGAACCATGGGGACTAGATTCATATTATTATTATGACTATTATTATTATTATCTTTCTTTTTTTACTTTCCTTTTGGCTAATCGCAACGATGAGGATTAGTGTATGATAAAATGCATGAAGGAACACTCATAAACAATCATACGCAGGCCGGGACTCCAACCCGGGAATTTCGGCAGCGAGATCAAAGGCCGACGGCTTACCACGCTCGGGCACAGCGTCGGCCAATTATTATTAGTGATATTGTCTCAAGTAGTGTATTTTCCCACCATATTCTTTCATACAATCATGAAACGGATGAAAATTAAAATGTTAAAATACCTGCCTACGTTTTTTTTTGTTTTTTTTTTAATATATATATATATAGCATGAAAACAAATTGTGGGAAAACGAAACAGAACCAAGTTAACATATCTTGACCGTGGAAAGTGTTAATACAAAATCTAGAAAAGAGCAATTTAACAGTTACCTGATTGCTTTTCCATTTGTTGTATGTGAAGAATTGTCTGAAATGTGTGTGTAGTGGCAGGCAAAAGAGAATACAAAGATCGAATAGAGAGGCAACACTGTCACTGTTCTGCACTGCACAGACAACGCGTCTCGTCGAGTGGGCGGGGCACTGTGGGTGCGAGCGAGCTGCTTCTGCAAAAAGAACACTGGCAGACAACTGAATGACGCTCCGCTTAGAATCTAGTCAATCGAGAAAGGATTTGTTGAGGAAGTGAACTGAAATATAAACACCAGAATTTGGTCTAAGCCTATAATGGTTACCCGCAATAAGAGCTGATCAATTTTTACATGTGGAATTCCGTAATGAAAGAGGCAACAGGCCGCACTCCACACCTTTAGCCTGGTAACACTAATAAATCATCTCATTATATGCGTTCGGTTATGCTGATAGTCATGTTTAATATATTACCTTCAAACATAAACAATATCATGGACTGACTCAGAGGCAGAATTCAATTTTACGCTTTATTTTCCTGAAGATATTGTAGCAATATAATCATTCCGCTCCATTTTCGTATTCTCAATTGAACTCGCACTATTTTTTCCAGAAGCTGTGCCCCAGCTCCCTTCTCCCACCTTGGAGAGAGGCTACAAACTATACTAAAACTGAATTACAGACAATACTGTACGACTCAAAGTGACGTGACCTAGAACGTAGTGAAAAATCACTGGTGCAAAATTCAACGTAATGATGATAAAATGAAGGTAGGAAAATGGATGTGCTACAAAGTTTTACATACATACACACACATAGTTAGTTCCGTGTAGAAGACATTTCTTCACATTTTTCTCACCTTGGCTTCCTTGAATTCACGAAAATGTAAAGCCATGAACGCGTTAACCCCTATAATCACGGAGTCCCAGGTTCGATTCCTGGTGGAGACACCTGCCTAGTGGTTCGGATCCCACCTTCAAGTGTAGGTCCCACTTCGGGTAGCCTTTCTGAGCATGAAATGGAATTAAAACAAAATTGGAACACGGTAACACATCACAACATACGCGCAGAGGGCGTTGAACTTAATGACTGACAATCATTATATACATCGAACTTTCAGCGAAGCTGGAATAAGGTCTATTTGCCATGCCAAATAGTGCGAATTTTCAGTCTCGTGGTGCCATCTATACGAAGTGCACGCAAGTTATCTAAAAAAAATTCAAATTTGAGGGTGAGTCGAGCTATGTTTCTTTCAATAAGACTCTTCACTTCAAACATATTTTGCTCTATAGCTGTCGATTTCGAATGGGCATCTAAGACTGGTTGTTTAGCGGACCGGATTTGGAGCAAAATCACAGACTATCATAGTTCCAATCACACTAGAGACGTAGCAAAAATTGTTCGCCTGAAGATGAGAGAAGAGGTGATCTCTTGAAATGTCTCGAAATTTAAAGATAGAATATATGGTCAATCAAAAAGAAAAACAATGGATAATTTCCAATCAAGTAGAAACGCTGTTAGAACCGGTGTTCATTCACAGAGCAGAAGGGTTATTTTGACAAAATCCTGTTTCCCTACTGGCTTCGGGGAAGGGGCTTTGTAAAGTTATCGTTTCTTGCCCAAGGGGTAGGCCTAATTGGTTGATTGACCACGAGGTCCTTTGTAGGTAAACGCGGCAACAGAGGATCACTCCCATAAATGTGGTTCCCGCGCCGGCTGAAAGAGCGACGGGAATTTAAAGAACCATTGTCACTAACTTCAGACAAACATCTAATCATTTCCTTAGGTTTCGAAGCTGATCCGAAGGGACAACAAATACCAAAAAAAAAAAAAAAACGACATGAATTAAATGATCGATTGGTCCGTCCTTCTGTTGATGGATGGCAATCCATATTAACAATAATAATCGTAAGCTTATCATTAAAGAGTCAACAATCAAAGCTAATACGCATCTATTGATCAGAAATTACTAGGGTTAAAGTTGTTTTTGTACCTCTTTGTTATTTTAAGTCGCTCTTCTGCCACTTTCGGCTAATGAGGATGAGTGACGATTAGATTAAATTGATACCATGATACCAATTCTGAAGCCGTGGCTCGAACCCGGAAATATCGTGGGATCGGAAGTGGACCACTTAACGCGCTTGGCCACCAAAGAGAACCGGCTCTGCGGCCAAGCGCGGTTAGTGATGGACTAACGATCCAGACACCGAATGTTCCGGGTTCGAGTCCCGCCCAAACCTTTGTCAATTTCTTAATCGTCAGAAATCCGTTCACAATCTAAGACATAACACTTTATCAAAACTTCATTCTCCTCCCCTCCACCTCAAATTTAATACTCAATCTTCCCAACAAAATTTCCATGCCAATTTTAGACTTCCTGTTGATATTGCTCCCTTCAAAAAAGCAATCTCAGACGTAATATTAATACACAAGAGTTGGGATTCCCTGCCCCCCCCAAAATAATTATCAATCCAGCTACCTGAAAATCCCACTAACTTCATTAATCGCCCACCATAATTTCCCTATCAATCTAAGGCCTAATATGTAAGAGTTGGCCCCCGGTCGATATTACTTATTACCCGTAACAATTCCCCTGACAATCTACAAATTACTATTTGTATAACAGCAATGGCTAATTGATAACGTAATTCATCAACATGTGCTCTGTTTACTCAGTCAAATTTCCATCACAGTCTGCGCCATAAGAAGTCTGCATCATTGCTTCTTTCTTTGCCGCTCGACGGTGCCGAACTGTTGAAGCATGGCACTCCAGTTTCAATTCTTGGCGAATCTTCGTTGCAGCCATGAAGAGATTGCCCTCGCTCATCTCCCTGGTTGTCTTCCTCGGCCGGCCATTGTTGGGTCTTGACTTCATTCCTTGGTCCCCTTCTTCCTCGTAACACCGAATCCAACGCCTGACGCATGAATCGTCCACACCATGGGTCGTAGCAATCTGAAGTGCAGCAGATCCGCCGCACAAGAAAATGCGGACTATCTTCTCTCTTGGAAATTCCGAAGTGTAAGGCATGATGAAATGATGTCGTAAATGAACATTCGGACCGAAGGGACATGCTGCACGTGGCACATGCCTCTTGAAAACACCTTATCATTGGTGCATGTAGAGTTTCACGCCCATTCCGGTGCAGAAAGTTTCATTTTATTGGTTCTGTTGCAAGTGACATGCTCAAGGCATAGATACGTGTAAAACTGCTGCAGGATCTCGAACGAAGCACCCACCGGGGCTCGAATTAAAGCCAAAGCGTGGTGGCAAAAGGCAACCGTGAAGTTACTGCATCTGAGATTTACGTCAAGCAGGACCTGCGTGGTGTGTGCAAAGAAACTCACGCTTGCTTTAGGAAATAAGGATACTATTGAATCAATGCAATATAAAAGAGTATATACCGTAAAATATACGTTACTATTGACTCGTGCATTCCCTGAAAAATATGCATTGTTTTCTCGCACATTTCTGCCCGCAATGAATATAAATGTATAATCTATTAAATTAAGCAGGTGCATGCAGATTTAAAAATATTGATAAGATGATTCGATTGAATTGAATTGATTTGTTGTTTTTTAAGCCCACTTTGCGCACAGAAAGGCTATTTGGGACTGGGCCTACAGTTTATAGTGGGTTCCGAACCACTATGTGCCTCCACCGGGTACCGAACCCGGGACCCCTTGATTAAAAGGTGACGACTCTACCACTGCGCCATCGGGGAGGCCCTAGTCCTCTTACGGAGATAATTCGTTCGAATCAATAGAAACGCCCTATCAAAACAATTGGGGAATATTATTTTCATTGTGGATATTCTTCGGAAAATGTGTTTCTAACAACAGTTTACCTAAATAGTGGGGACGTCGGGTGAGAGACAGGGACGCAGTTGGAAGAGAGAGAGAGGGAAAGCACACAATTTTCTGTTCAGTGAGAACCTTTGGGATTGCTTTTTCCTAGCGCACCAAAAACACAATACGTATAACCCAAATACAACCCAAACCTTCAATGCCGAAATTCTGAGTCAATCATTCAACTGGAATAAAAAGTACGGATTTAAATCTAGGAGGCCAGAAGATAGTTATTGCGCTACCATGTGCCAATACAAAAAAAAATCCACTTTGCTCGCGAGAATCGTCATGTATGAGTGACATGTAGTTTACGTTAGTTGTGAGAGTTGCTTCAATTCCATTGCCTGCCAAGAATAATGATAGCGCTGAAAGCATAAAATACGGAAATGTGCATGTTTGGCGAGCTATGAGAAAAGTAGATCCTTGTGTTTTGTCACGTGCCAGTTTCGATGACACAATGAAAGTTGCAAGGAGGAATGGTTTCTCGTAATCGACGAGAGATGGCAGCACGCTATATGAAGAGGAGC
Organism: Lepisma saccharinum; assembly: GCF_977018435.1. Classification (NCBI taxonomy): domain Eukaryota; kingdom Metazoa; phylum Arthropoda; class Insecta; order Zygentoma; family Lepismatidae; genus Lepisma; species Lepisma saccharinum. The sequence continues at coordinate 114,225,874 of NC_139232.1, read as the reverse complement.
AAAGGAAATTATAAAAAACTTAGAGCGGAGAAGAGGGATTATATATATTATAGTAAATTGAGAAATATAAAAAAGAAGAGTTCAAATACTATAAAGGAAATAAATAGAATGTTGTATATAGTAAATTAAAATAATTAAGAATATGGCCGCATATGAAACGTTTAGGAAAGTTATTAAGTAAGCGAACAAATTCAGAAATCTATCTCTTTTGGTTTCTCTGACGAGGAGAACATCGTCAGTGTTTTGTTTGTTTGTCCCCGGTGGCGCTGTTGTCAAATTAGACGCCCCGAAGCACTTTTCGGTTGCGCTCTTTATTAGTCGCACTGGGCCATTGGTAGCGCTTGTTATTGGCGATCCTGGTTATTCCCCTTTGGTCGTTAAATAGGAGGTGGCACTATTTGTCAGTTTAGTCGACCCTACTCTTTCTACAAGTATAGTTTGCATTGTTTGCCAAAGAAACTGGGAAAGCGAGCGCATAAATAAGATTACGCTTTAAAAAAGAAAGATAATAAATTAAAAGAAGAAGAAGCCTTTTCCATATTAAAAAAAGAAGAAGCCTTTTTGACAAAATAAGAAGAAGCCTTTTTGATAGAAAAAGAAGAAGAAGCCTTTTCCATAATAAAAAGAAGAAGCCTTACGATAATCAAAGAAGAAGAAGCTTTGTTGATAGTCAAAGAAGAAGAAGCCTTGTCGATAATCAAAGAAGGAGAAGCCTTTTTGATAACCAAAGGAGAAGAAGCCTTTTCGATTATATATTTTGTATAGTTCTCAGAATATAGATCCGCATTTAACTATATCCTCTTGGCTATAAAACGCTTTCTTATTTGGAATTCTCAAATAAAGAACCTATCCCCCTGAGATTAAGATATCTGTAGCCGTGGTAAATAACATTTAAGTACGTACCCACAAGGGGCGTAGTAGTTTTCTTTTCGAATTTTACTCATTTTATGTCAACTTTTACATATAGCCAATGGCGACAGAGGATGGATGATGCTTCAGGGAAATTGATGAAGATTGAAGAAACAACGAAAAAGAAAAACTCATAATTATCAGAGGCTAGGACCCAAGAACCCTGGCTACGCATCATGGTATGATATTTAAGTATATCACGGATTGCTGCTAAATCCTTTCCTAGATATTTGTAATGAATGAACCCTATATGAATGAAGACTATAGGATGTGAAACATTCACAATGTAATTGCATTGCTTTACATCGCTTTTGGCTGTATTCCAAATGTAGTAAGAGATCAGCGATAAGTTGATTTTTTTCTTTTTGGCCAAGGTATAAGTGTATTTGAGCGCAAGGGGCTACCTATTTCATCATTCATAAAGAGTTAACTTCGTCATTACGCTAGCACCAGGCACAAATGCATCAATTTCTATTTCGGTTATTTTACATCACTCTTCTGCCTCTTGAGTTAATCGCGTTAATACGGATGAATTATCAATTTTTAAAATTGTGACGGGACCAACTATGTGATACATTCATGCCTGACCAGAGTTTGAATCTGGAACATATGACCTCGCTTCGCTAAAAAGGCTGGCAGAAATGTATCGGAAAAGTGTAGGAGCACCAAGAACCGGTTTCACCCAGCACAGACGATGAAATCATTTACAGCAACTCCCTGTGGCAGTGTTGCTCGGCACCTCCCCTTCGCTCGCAGGTAGCTTTCTCAGCACCCCACCTGCTGATGGAAGAGTACTGTCAAATGCTGGCACCCCTCCTCCCCCTCTTCCTCCCAAGGTTAATAAATGAGACTCTTGCACTTTCAAAACCCTAATCGCAAGAAGAAGCTGGCATCAATTTTACACCACCATACAATAAGATTTACACGGGAAACATTTCTTAACATATTTTCTTGATTCGGACTAAGGTCAAATTAAAAACAGTCAAGGGAATTATACACAAGAGAATTAAATTACTGAAAATATGTAGTAAGTGCGAAGGGAAAATCGAGAAAAGGGGGGGGGGAAGTATATAAGTATTCGAATAACCAGATTAAGAGAGAAAGTTATCACGGCTCGAACAATGCAAATGAAAAAAAAAACGGGAAAAGAACTAATACGAATTGAAATATACGACAATCGGAAGTAGGCTGAAGGAGGCAAATTTTAATAAACGTGGAAAGAAAACATAATCAAATGAGCGCTGGTTCGATTCGCGACGGAAGCTCATATTTGTTGTTCGAATCCCACTCTACACTGTATGTCCAGATGCATTTACACTTAGAACAAACTTCGTGGAACTTTTTCCGAAACAGATGTCGCCAAAAATTTAAAAACAAAAAGAATAACTCTAAAGAAAAAATGCCGAAAGCGTTTTTGCAAAATGAAAAAAATGGGTGTAATGGGTGCAAATAGGATACAGTGGGAAAAGACAAGCGTGACAGGCACAAGCACACTGAACGGGGAGGGGGTAGTTATGGAGGTCAGAATCCTCTCTTTGGACTTACCTATGGTGAGAAAAAAATCTCGAAAAGAATAACTGCAACAATGGAGTTCGGGGGTCCGCATTAGCGCGAGTGATGTAAAAACCAATCACAACTTCCACGTCATTTTACGTGTTCCGAGCACACGTAATTTTTTAAGAAAATTATTGATTTCAATTTATGCACCAGTGGAAATTGTATCCAGGACCGCTTCATTACAAGGCGACTTAGGCTATCAGAAAGGACTTTTTTTCTGAAATAGATAACAGAATTAGTCATAATGCTATATTTTCGTCTGCAGGACTCTCTCATGGGAGGTGTCAAGTATCCGAGCTATAACGAAATCCGTGATACCTCCTTATTCACATATTGGTTCGGAGGTGGTAAAAGAATAATAAAAAACTCAAGCAGAAAGGTTAATAACACTTGATATTATTACAAGAGAAATTCTCAAAATAAACTTGTTGTCCGTTGAAATCGAATAAAGAGGAAAGCAAGATCTCCACCCTGTCGCGTGAATCTGTGGCTAGATTCAAGAGTTGGAAACACTACGCTTCTCGCGAGCTGCTCTTCCTGGCGAAACTAGACGATATAAAATTCCGGGTTGCATAACCGTAAGGGAGGGCGTTTTCTTCGATTTCCTATGTACAAAACAGGACGATATATATACACAAAAATACTCCCCTCCAGACTATTAGAAAGTTGTTCTGGAACATTCTAGCAGATGGCTAAGATAAGGTGCAGGTGCCTAAGCAGATAGGAAGGGAGAAGAGAATACTAGTGAGAAAATGGAAGGAGGCCAAGGAAATAAAGAAGATAGGTGAAGAAGACACAATGAACTGGAATGGGGACTGAAGATAAACAAAGAATGGAAGAAGGTGTTAGAAAGAGTGGAAAGGACAAGAGAGAAAGAGGAGAGAAGAAGGAAGAAGAATGAAGGAAATAGAGCGTGAGATAAAGAGTCCAACCACATTCTCTTTCAGGTGAAAGTACAGTTGACAAGGGAAAGCCACCTGCTGGAATGTTCCAGAACAACTTTCTAATAGTCTGGAGGGGAGTATTTTTGTGTATATATATCGTCCAGTTTTGTACCTTGTTACTTTTGTACTTGGTACAGAGTCTGAAGAAGACCTTGCTAGAAGGTTGAAAAGTTACGTTTAGTTTATGTTTTATAATAAAATAAATTTCTGCCTTGGTCAGCATATTGACTTTTTCATGTTTTTAATGTTTCTAAAAACCTAAAAATACAGAAAAAAACAATATAACCTTTGCCAAATTTTCTAGCTTGTTTATGCAAACTGTTTGTTTACCAATATGCAATGCAGACTCTGATTTTTTTTTTTCAATATATAATTTGATTGATAGGTGCCTTGGAATGTAAGAAAAACATTGAACACTGTGCAGTGCTGCAGTCCGTGGATGTAATTAGGGGAGAAATACACCAGTAACAAGAAATTTATATTTTTAGCGTTGTGCATCAATCTCTGTCAAGAGAGTAAAACTATCTCCATTGGCAGCAATGTTAGAAAGTAGTAAAGTTAATCTCCATAAATGTATTCCTCCCACTATTTGTAATCCAGGATATTTCACAAAAAAATGATAAAACAGTAGATCGATTATCACCTTGTTCTTCTTACGATTCATTCTAAAAGTACAAATATACATATGAATAATATATAATTTTGCCCTCAAATGGTAGCTCTGAAAAGCCTTTTACTTGCACCTGGCTATCCTGTTTCTTCCTACCCCTAGCTCCATTCCATCTGTTCTGGTATCGCGCCAGACGTTTCTTCGGTAGTTGTCATGGACATTTCTGGGTTATAGAAATCTCATTTATAGTAAAGGGTGTCGTTACGATACAGACGTGTTGGTGACTGTACGAGGGGCACTAAAATATTCATTCGAAAATAAAATTTCAAGACGCAATCATGATTTACGAGTTTTCATGTGGTTGTATTATCAGTATCTGGATTGAGAGTGTTACTAACCTAGATTATATTCCACTAAAATGTCGCTTTTTCACTCATTCACGCAACAACAGTTGAGAATGAATTTGCAAGTGTTGTGTGCCCCTCGTCTTTCAATTTCAACACTGGAATGAATTACCATAATGTAATTTCACCCGTATTATATATCGTGTTGTTAACCACTGTGACAATTCGTTCACCACCTTCCTCTACATGAAACACTGTAGCACACGCTTCTTCCAAAATCGTCGCAGAAGCATTCCCCACACTCCTGCCACCACCGAGCTCCCGGGGTGCAATCCTTGTAAGAAACGCACCCCATCTTGGTGCACGCCAGTTCCCCAGTGGCGGAACAGGTGCAAAAGTTGCAGTCCTGCCTCCACGCTTTGCCAGAGGTGCAGTGCGCAGAGATGAATTTTTGTGTCGGCGATAGAACACCTAGAAGAAAGAAGCATGGACTTGTATTCGCAATATCAAATATCTTGCATTGTCGTCAAAGAAAAGTATTTGCACATGAACAGAGGAAAAAGCTGTCCACAGCCAATGATTGTTCTCCATAATGTTCAATGTATTTACAATGTAAGCAAATCGCAAAGTGTACCAGCGCTATGTACAGATATTTATTTTGAGAGATCGATTTTTGAAAAATATGTTACTCCCTCTGTCCCATAATTATTGTCCGGTACACTTTTGTTTGGTGTCAGATAATAATTGTCCGATAGGCAAACTGTGACATTGTTGTATACAGAAGAAGAAAATGAAACACGAGAATGAGTCACACAACGTTATTACTCAAGGATCAGTACAAATTGGCCGATCAAGTATCCAAAAGAACATAAATAAAAAGTTACCATTTTGGCATACCGGACTATAATTATGGGACAGAGGGAGTATTATTTAAATGCCCACATCAATGTGGCATGGGTAGCATCCTTCCAAATCAGAGGTTCTACGTTCGACTCCTAGGTAAGGTATGAACCTTTCACTATGTTCCTTCATCTCCTTCAACTACAGTTGTTGTCGCGGGTTCGATACCCGGTGGAGGCACGCAGTGGTTCGGATTCCACTTTAAACTGTAGGTCCAGTCCCTATTAGCCCTATTTACTACTACAGTGGTAAAGAAGATCGAAGTTAAATAACTCAAGTGCAAACATTATTTAAATGATAAAAGTACTTGCAATCCCTCCCACACTTTCCTTCGTCACCTCTAAGCGTGGAGATCTTCAACCAGTATTGGAATAGTCGGGGGGTCAGCCAGACGTATCCCCAGCCGTTAAAGTAGGTGTCCGTGACCGGATTACTTACTCATTCGAAGCTCCAAAATTTCCTCACCGGCCCTATACACAGGTCGAAATTTCCCGAGACTGAACCCGGGATCGAACCCATGCCGTCCCGTAATCGCCGTCCAAAGCAAGGTGCCTTAGACCGCACGGTCACGGAGGAGCAACTATAACTTCAAATATATATTTTCAGTTTAACTTACAGAAGTCACTATGCTTATTTTCAATATGGGAGCTAATCTCACGTCCACATATTGCACCCCGGTAACTATTGTAGGCCAAAGAGGCTCTGCACCTGGGCTCACAGACAGTGTAGTTCTCTGTGGCGCTGGTGTTGTGACGTCCATGTAAGACAATCACAATCGTCCATTTCATCTTATCGTCATTCTACCACATCGTCCCGATTAGCCTAAAGTGGCATAAATGCGACGTTAAATAAACCCAATCAATGAGTCAATCAAACCAGAGTTTTGCTTTAACAGAACCCCCCCTTCCTTAACACCCCCCCCCCAGACTTTTGTTCTCGCCACTGTAAGTCGCGGGTTCGAGTCCCTGCCTGGGCACGATTGTTCTTTGTGAGTATTCATTAATCGGTTCAATCATCGTCTATCCCCCATCGTCGCGATCAGCCGAAAGCGGCGTATTAAAAGAAATACAATGTAAGCTACTTCACACACAAAGTAAACAAGACATGTGAGGTAATCGGTAGTGCCACAAAATCAAGTCCATTACCTTACGATTTTTGAACCCAAATGAAACTTTCACCTCGTTCGTCAGACGCACTCATTAGATACAGGGGAAGGGAATATAAAATTTGAGCCTCTAGGCTATCCGTTGTTTTGCGGTCCAATCACAGTTACATTATCAACAGTTTTGTTAAGGTACTTCACTTCCACTAATTGCATGCTCTGTATTAATAACACTTGTAAACTTTAAAATATAGACACTTCTGATTAAATATTATTCATTAAATTTCGATCAATTACTGGCATTCAAAATGTTTACAGTCGTTTCTTTGAGGAACAGTTGTTTATCTTCGAGCACTGTTTCGTGACCTCCCGCAGCTTCCTTTGCAGTCTGCTATATAAACTTGTACTCGGTTTAAAATACAGTACTGATAATATACTTTTTGTGCAAAAATTTATTTAAACGCTAGAAACTCCATCCTCAAATCTTTCACGAAAAAAGCAAGTTAAAGAAGTGACATTCTTTATTTTGCTATTCACAATATTAAGGAAATTTAATTTAATAGTTGGTGGTTTTGACACTTCTGTCCCTTCAGCGTCTCATTTTTGTGCGGTCCCTACGCTATAGTCTATTATAGCCCCCCCCCCCCCCCCGATTGGATATTAGAACCAAAATATTGATACTTACGTTGTCCAGAAATGGAGGACGATAGCAGCAAGACAGAGAGGAAGAACGGAACCTTCATGGCTGATCTAATTGTTCTGACAGCAGCATGAAACGAAGCTACAATTTTGTTCACTGCATATCTTCACAGATGGAACAATTCCTTATTCTTGTTCTCTTACACTTGTTTTCTGCCCGCCGTATTTGCATTTCCTGTCGCCGTGTGTCTCCTGCTAAACAAAGCCTGTCAGTACATCGTGAAGTCCTTGATCTTTTTCTTGCCGAGACGTGCTGTCTTCATTTTCTCTCGGTCATAATTAGAGGGCGCTGCGAGTCAAACTGCCAAGGACTGGGCGGTGAAAAAGTTAATGGCAATGACAATGAGATGCGCAAAATCCAAGGCCGTGACATTTTCCAGCATCGTCACACGGTGAGGAAAGCTCCCACTGCTGCTGACACTATGTTCGAGCACAGACTACCCACTTAAAACCGAAGTATTTAGCAATTGTGCAATGAAGACAGTCAAATACGTATCCAAAGCAAATAGAATACTCATACTTAGAACTAGATTTGGCTTTTCCTTACTAAATATTACAAGAGTCAATTGAAAACCTTTAAAGTTCAATAACAATTGTAGGTTAGACTGAATACAGCTCAAATTTAGATAAGGTATCAACTATTATTTACAAAACGACCTCAAGGTTTCAACACTAATCAAGTAAGCTTCAAAACGCCATTTGTGTTATTTTAAAGATGGCGCCTCCTCTACACACTTGCACCAGTGAACATGAGTGTTTCTTGCCCTCTATGAGCCTAAAACTGAACTTTCGCGGCAAATGAAAATTCAGTATCTCTGTGCATGCTTACCACGCCAGCAAGTTTACTAATGGAGTAGAAATGTCGACAATGGCCTCAGTTCGCAGGCAGATGGGTGGAAAGGCCTTCGTAGTGGCTCATGAGTGACTGCACGTGGACCGCAAAGACTTATTCATCTTAAGGTATACAACAGGCAGTAACTCAAAGTTGAAAATATATATAGATCAGCAATAGGTCTGTACTAAAATGCAGCAAACTTGTGCAACCCCACATACAGAAACCTACTAGATAAGGAACAAAAAAAAATCATTTGACTCTCCGTTGTAAATCTGTAAGAGGAATTCTTCAAAACGAGTCAGTTTGCAACACATTTAATTGTCCGAAGAGCCTAGAACTCAATTTTCATGCAGCTGTCAACATAACTCTGATCAAATTAGTTCTCTCGTATTTAAGCACATTCCGGATTTTTAGACCTACTAGCATATTTTTTTTAAATGTAAGCCTTTAACATTAGAGATAGTACTGTAGATTTGCATTATGAAAAAGAAGATAGTTTATAATCGGTGTCAAGCGAAACAGTTCCAGCAATCACTCCTGCTACTAATTTTAAAATGAAACACCTACGTCATACATATTTTCTAAATGCAAAACTTTATTGTCTTGATATACAAAATAATATCATGTAAGATTTTCATTGAGTACCAGTTAGTTTACAACTACAGCAAAAATAAATATGTACATCAATTGAACAGATCCACCTTTTGGACTGTTCTGCTTTGGTTATTCTCAGATACATTTTCTTTATTTATAAAATCCATATCATGTTTCACTAACGGGCCTTACACATTTCTATTAATTGCAATAATTTGCACAGTCGGTTTCTTCAAAATGTTCTTTGGCTTTATTTTGGAATAAATGTTATTCTGTGGCTGACTATGACTAAACTACTTTCAAGTCTGTTCTCGCTAAATTACGCAACCAGAACTGTGTACCTAAAACCGTGATTTATTTAAATATTAACTGACATCAGAACACGCCACTGTCATATATTTGCGTCTAAGAACATATAATTTTTACACGATGTTGTTTCTCAATTAAGGTTATTCTTTTTTAGTTAAGAAATACAGATCCACGTAACATTTCTTTCAACTTCTGGCCAGAAACAAGGTTCAATGAGGTATAATGTGAGAGCAGTTGATCGTCTATTTACAACATGTCCAGTGTCGATGAGCCGTTACTTCTGCAGGTCGTCGTTCCATAGTTGTCCATTTCAGCCTGAAACGAAAAAGGAAGTTTTTGAAAAGTACTTTTATCAAATTAACGATTTTCGAAAGTATTCATCATTATGCTTTCACGTGAATTGATTAATGAATGGATACTTTTTCCAAAAGCTTTAATTTGCACTCTGACTGCAAATTATAGTTTTATACTTTATAGTATTATAGTTTTAATAACTGGAGTGAGAATTGACTGTTATGTGCAGTATGAAACAGAATTGAGCTAGGTATGTTTTGTCCTGCAAGGGAAACTAAATACCAGTGGCGTCTCGTCCCTTGGGGCTTCCGGGGCTTAGCCCCTAAAGAAAAACGGACGTATTCACGTAATTATCAATCACCATAACGCATAACTATCACACAGTCTTTTAAAAGGCGATTTTTACCCACGTAAATTCATCGTCTGTTGCAATGGATACGACAGCGCTCCTAGCGGCATTGATGTCAATTATCGTTTTCCGGGGCACGTCGCAAAGGAAGGCGTGGCCTACACCCACCTACGCTACAGTGAAGGTCACATGCTAGCAGAGAGAGGAGGGAAGAGTGCAATGGATTTGAGTGCTGATTCGGGGCTAGCTCCGTTGCGTCGCGTCGATCTCGCGCGTTGTAGTGTAGTGTTGTGGTGGCTTTCATTCGCTATGTTTGAGTGAGTTTGGCAGGGTTGATGTTCGAACACAAATTGTCAATTACAAGACACAATGAATTTGTCCGGAAAAATAGGCATATATTAAATAGAATTATCGATTGCTTAAAATTCTGTGGTCGACATGAACTTGCTCTACGAGGACATAATGAAAGAGAACAATCTTTAAACAGAGGCATCTTCCCAGATTTATTATCCCTTCATAGAAGAGGGAAAACTAAAGAGGGAACTTCGTGTTCTTTATTGTAGTGAAGAGTTGAAAAACATAAACTCTATCAGTATATTGCATTCATTTTTTATTTAAAATTATTTAGAGGGTGCCTTTTCAGAAACAGTAAAAATGACAAACATAGTTTTAATAACTCCAGTGGCAACAGCTGAATCTGAACGATGTTTCAGCACATTGAAGCGTATTAAAACCTGCTTAAGAAATGCAATGGGACAAGACAGACCAAATGCTTTGGCACTTGCTTACAATAGAGATAGAATACATTTCAAACATAGAGGGCTTCAACGAAAAAGTAATAACAAAATTTGCTGAGCAGAAGAACAGGAGTCAACGTTCGTAGAAAGGTATGTTTCACAACAATACCTGTTTCTTTTGTAATCATGTGAATTGTCATTATATTTTTTTTTTAAAAAAAAATAAGTCCAGTTTTGTAGTTTAGAAGAAGATAAATACCCGTTTTTTTGTAATTCATGTTATTTGTTATTACATTTCAAATTCTTTCAAAAAAGTAAGTCCAGTTTTGTAGTCTAGAAGGAAAAAAATACCTATTTTTTGTAATTCATGTGAATTGTGATCAAATTTTAAATTTTTTAAAAAATAAGCCCCGGCCAAATTTGAGGCCACGAGACACCACTGCTAAATACTATGTTCTTAATCCGATATCCCAGCCACTGTTTCAGAAATGTCGTATCGGGGCTTTGTGTTGTGTTGAAGGTGAAAGTTCTACACGTGTATCCGTCCAGGATATTTACAGAACACGATTAATTTATTTTCTGAAATGTGAGTCGGTTCAATTAATTACCCACGTATGCATTAATTTACGTCGTATCTTTGAAAAAGACCCTTCAGAGTTGAAATTTTGTTCAAATTTCCATACACGCAAAGAAAGTGTCTATCAGCCCCACCCGCTAGCATACACTTATGAGGCTACAGCCCCTCCCGAAATTTTGAGGAAATCAAAATTTTCAAATAAAAGTAGTAAAGAATACTGGAGAAACAAAGTTGGTAAATGTACCCCCCCCCCTCTTAAAATTACCCCCGATTACCATTTTTATCTTTGAACAACTTTTAAAACGAAGGTTTAAATTGTGATTACAAAGTTTTTATAGTGTATACAGCCTCTGCTTAGAACGCAGCTATGTGATATTCACTTTTACAATTCCAGCCCTTCCGAAAAAACAGCCTGCGTACGCTATTGGGCTCACCTGTACTTGTTGCACCTTGTAAGGTCCTATTAGACCAAAAATAATGCAAAATTTATCATGTTTCCAAATAGTTTCTTTGCCATGACTGGGTTTAACTATTTTTTTATTATGTTTACATTTTGGAAGAGTATTAGTAGGGTGGTTGTCCAACGCGCCTAAAATTGTCCATCATAATTCACAATCACTTAGCTTTACGGAGTAATTGTGGAAATTCTGCCTTGTAAGTGCCATGACCTACCTCAACGCCCATACGTCGTTCCTCTATTGCCGAAATTTCCTCCAGATCCAATTGGTCTGTTCAGGCCTCCAAGTGGACGACGTGAGCCGGTGCCGAAGCCGGAGCCGGTGCCAACGCCACCAGGTCGGAAGGAACCAGAACCGCCACCAGGTCGGAAGGAACCAGAACTACCACCAGGTCGGAAGGAACCAGAACCAGTACCAGGTCGGAAAGAACCAGAACCAACTCCGGGACCATATCCCCTATTGGATCTCTTGCCCCTTCCTGAAATAAATAAGGAGGTTAACTTCTCCACATGTCGTAGGAAGAGCAATTGTCTCTGTGCTCCCACCACCCAACTCAACGTTGGTTGTCCAAATCACTCATTGTATTACTACTAATTACAACATAATCTTTTTCACCTTTAAACCAGAAACTAGTGAGCAATAAATACGTCCATGCACTTCCACAGTTTTTTTTTCCAGGGAGGGGTAAGCAAGGTAGTTTTTTTTTTCCAGGGGGGCATATGAGGCATATGTTTCCCCTTAATAGTGATGGCCACTCAAAAAACACTATTTCAGTCTGAAATTATCATGTTTTTCTTCACCGAATCTAACGTAAATTATGTGACTGAAATGAAATTATGTGTGAAATATATAACTTTCAGGTGGACATTCATTTTCCAGGGAGGGGCCGTGGCCCCCCCTTCTGGACGTCCATGAATATATCCGTAACATGGCTTCCGATTGCACCACCATTCCCTTAAGTTTCTATTTTTAAATGATGACGAAATACTTGCTTTCTGTTGATTTGAAATGCTTTGAATCACCCCCTGTGTAAATAACATAGCCCCGGTTACATCCAATATAATGAACTCATCTGTTACGATCTGGTACTACTTATATATGAACCCCTTTTTGCCGCTTGACTATACTAAATTGTTGTCATTGAATACTTGATCTCTGCGTCATTATTAAGAAATTGTTTGTTGCATTTTATTACTTCTTGTATAATCTTCAGAAACGAAACTAATTTTTTCACTAGTTGAACTAGAGTCTGTAGTAGAATTGATTTTTTTTTGTTTGAAATGAAAGTTCAACTTTGCCATAGAGGTCTCTAATACTAGACCGGAAAAGCCTATTCACCAAAACAAATGAATGCAGGATTGAAACTCAATAAGATTGTCGTTACAGCTTTCGAATTTATTAATGCAAGTAAGTGCCTACCCACAGTTTAAATTCTCTGCTAGATAGGCTCCTGTAGAAATTATTTTGAAGGTACATGTTTTGCAATCAATTACTTTTAATAAATATGAAATTGTTGTGTTACCTCAACGTCATGGCAAGAAGACAATATGATTTATGCTCTGATCCGGGAATCTGTGGAGCAGGCAAATGAAAGCAAGTCCTCTGTGCAAGTAGTGGCTCGAGAAGGCTCCTCCAACGAACACGTGAGAGGGTAGTGAGTGCCGCTGCAAACCATTCGCAGCAGCGCGCACTGCTTTGCTCCGCCCACTCGCTTTCTCCCCTTTTTCACCGTTATGCGCGGCCTTGCTACACAGATTCACGAGACAGAGTGTAAGTTGCTGAATTTTACTGTGCGAGAGCGAATTGCTTCTTTGTTTGTTTGTTTTTGAATGTTAAAAGATCATGACTATAAATACCTCCATAGCCGCCACCAAATCCGCCGCCTCTTCCGCCACCCCCTTGTCCACCAAATCCACCACCCCTTCCGCCACCAAATCCACCACCACCTCTTCCGCCACCATATCCGCCTCCACCAAATCCACCACCCCTTCCTCCACCAAATCCGCCACCCCTTCCGCCGCCTATTCCGCCACCGATGGTCCCAGGCAGGGGCCGCCCTTGTCCTCCGCTTCCACCGATGGTCCCTGGCAGCGTCTGCCCCTGGATCCTTCCAGGCGGCGGGCGACGGTTGGAGCCATAGCCAACGCCATCTGGGAAGAGAAATGGCGATTGTATTTCAGAAAAATAGCAAGGAAATTGAAGTTGTACAGAAAAGTTTACAAATGTGACTCCTCTTTCTCTGTTGAGATAGCAAAAATCTAATACTGAAGATTTGTGCGTCAAAATGATTACGTGTAGCGTGATTGAGCGTCTTGCCGTGAATCACAGTGTTTTCAACTGGTCTGAGAAACCCTGCACCAAGTGTTTTTTTTTTAAGTGATTGAGACTATACTTTTAGGAATTTCGGTATTTATTAATTACATTCATACACACGAATCTATTGTGTAAGTTATGTACAAAGTGATTTTCTAAAAGTTATTTTTATAACCTGTGTTGCAAAAACGTGTATTCTACTTTGTCGGGTCAAGCCTCCTCTCCCTCTTCAACAGGCTTCCGATCAGCAGCGTCTCTGATTCTAACGTATGAAATATAGCAACTCTATGCATGCTTTTCAATAGCAAATTAAATATGGGCTTCATACTGAACTTTTTTTTATAATATTAGTTTGTAGATTGTCAATGAGTTAGTAAGAAACAAAACACCTTAATTTTATCTACTTTGGTTTTAAAGCACTTGCTTTTGTTGTCCAAGGGGTCCCGGGTTCGATACCCGGTGGAGGCACATAGTGGTTCGGATCCCACTTTAAACTGTAGGCACAGTCCCGATTAGCCTTACTGTGCATAAAGTGGACTTAAAACACTAACTCAATCAATCAAAATATTTTTGTTGACGTTGTTTTCGCACATATTACCTAATTCATGTAACCTACGCCCATTTCTTTTAAAAAAACGATTCAGTTATTATGCTCAATATAACATCATTCGACTTCAAGACAGTCTGCAGCAGAAATTCCCTAGATACTTGGACTGGAAATAAAATATTGTTCAAATATCGGGCACTTTTTAGTAGCCCGACACACATCAGAATATTACAAGAAGAAAGTAATCGCGTTTTTATGTATGTATATAATTTCCAACAACTGCTTTCCTGAAACCTTTCATGATATATTTATTGTGCAAGATCGGCCAAAATTTATCTCTGCATTTGCTAGAACTGCCTGCTTACCAGATACCATAATTAAATACCAATAACTAAGAGCATATAGTCGTCCAATTCACACATACTGTAGTCTCCTTATTATACGGCCTTTCTCAGACACTGTACACTTTGGAAGTGTGGGGATTTGCATATTTCTGTTAAGTCAAGCTTTTCGAAGCAACCGGAAAAAAAATAGACCTTCAATTTAAAGACAATCAAAATCAAAATCTGAGAACCACATGAATATCATATACTTACATTGTCCAAGAGCCAGAGACGCACACGTCACTAAAAATAGAAGTAATACGAACTTCATGACTAGGCCGAAAGGGTTCTGCAAAGAAAAAGAGAAATATTTTTATATATATTTCTGTACCTTCGCATTTTAACTCGCATGTGTTCTGGGTTTTGCAACTCTCGATGCGTTAGTTATCTGGGCAGCTGGTATTAATTTCAATTTATACACATACAAACAAACTGGGACTGGAGCTACTGTTTAAAGGGACATCCGAAAAACTGAGCAACGGGCCTCCACCGAGAATCGAACCAGAGACTCCGTTACCACTACGCCATCGAGGAGGACGCCTCGGTGGCTGAGTGTGTTTATTTATTTATTTAAGTATTTGATTTAACTGCTGAAAAACAGCGTACATGCCTAATACAGCAGTTTGTGATGATATAACACATACACAATATTACAAATAAGAATTAAAAATTAAAATGAGTACTACATGATAAAATTAGTGAGAAGACCAATTTCGTTAAAATTTAAAAAATACAAATTTAAAAAGTACAATGTAATCACATATGTTAAAAACACATTAAATGTAAAATTACACATGTTATTATCATAATGAAAGGTTACTAGACTCCTGTGGATTATGACGGTATTGGGATATGAGAAAATTAAAATACCTTTTATGTTTAAAATAAGAAGCGACAGAAATTGCAGAGCAGTTGTTTCGGAGCACATAATGACGTGTCTTTAGTGTAATTTTAGATAATAAATATGGTACAACAAGTTTTCCATTAATTAATTTTGGAAATGTAATTCTAATCGTTAATATCTCTTCTTTCCAAGAGACACGATATATTAAGTTTGTCTAACAACTTATAATATTCATAATAAAACCTAAAAAGTCTGAATTTAGAATATAAAAATGAGGCGAATCTTTTCTGAACATTTTCAAGCATGTCTTTCATATTATTGTTACATGCAAAATTCCAAGTTGTTGTCCTGTATTCCATAATAGGCCTTACATACACCGTGAATAACTGAATTAACAATAATAGATTGTTTGCATTCGACCATTTGTTAACTAAGTGGCCGCTTTTCTTTCTAGCTTTTCTAGCAATTTCATTGAGTGCACTCAAAACCAAAGGTTCTGGATTCGAGGCTGGACCTGTTTGTTCTTTTATCTACACAAATCATAATTAATCTTTTCGTCCTGATTAGCCTACTAAAATACTATAATCCAGTGCCGTGCCAAGGATGGGGTTACAGATTCCCCCTAACCAAACTTTCGTAAAATCAAATAGGACTTATTTCTTTTTTAAAAGAAAAAATAGGAAGTATAAGTCCTACCTTTTATACGAAAATTTTAAGCATGCAACTGCAATAACTGAACATTTGAAAAGTGTGTTCCGAGACCTTCCACCTTTCGTTTTCTGGTAAATTTATAATGGGCAGAAACTTTATTATTATTATGATCCTTTATTTTTTATGTACTGAACAGAGAGTACCACCAAAATGCACCAATGCAATCAAAATACAAGCGATCTCACACCACAGTGTCGTGTGCATAACCAGTAGGAGTTTGACAGTCAGAACCCTCCCCACTTTACGACCGAATTTCTCATATCACACATGCGTAAATAATTTGTACATGAGAATAGATGAACTTGGATTTCCTAAAATAAACTACTACGTAATACGATTTCTACGTCAAAGATTAGAAAGATTACTGCAATTACTCTAACCCAAGTGCAATACACATTTAAAATCTTATAAAAGTAGGTTGAAGAAAAATAAAATGTATACGTCATTTTGGTTCACCATAACAATTATATTCGTAACTCTAATAAACTGTAGGCTTGTAAGTTATTTGTTCTGATGAGATTATTTAACATCGTGGTTTTTTTTTATTGTCAAGCAATTGTGAAGCATGCCTAACTCTAAGACTGTGAATGTGTAGTTTATTCTTGTATTCAGTATACTAGCGTTAATACATTCGATTTTGGTCCGTACTCCTGCTCCCTTTCAATCCAAACTGTAATACCGAGAATCCAGTCATATTGTCCTGTCGATTAATTAACAAAAAGCCAATAGAACCTGAGCAATTCTAATTGGAAATGCCTTGTTAGCAACAAAAAGCTTTTAGTGAACAGTGTGCAATTCATCACAGCAGCTGAGCGAGCGTGGACAATCGCAGACAAGGTCGGGGCCAGAACGTTCTACACGTCTCACTGTGTACGTGTAGCAAATGTGACGCAGAATTGAATGAAGATCGTAAAAACTGCGATAAAGCTATTTCTTTTCTTTCCAGGTGATCGGTTCCACATTGAAAAGTGACAGAGCGAAGGGAACAGACTTCTAAGAACAACCGATACGAAGATATCGGCAAGGAAAGGTATGTTTATGGAACGTAGAATATTTGTTGACTCTCCTTGTAACAGCCAATGAATGCTCTCTTTAAATATTTTCACCCTTCTATGCTTGTAAGGTATTATAATGTTCACGTTTAACATAAATTAGCTATCTCTTTAAGTATCTTGTAGATTATACTTGAGCAACCTAGATCGTACGTAACGTTTACTCATTCATCCGATAAAGGAAGATAACAATGTTGCATATTTCAGTTGGAAGTAAAATATTGTTCTGGCATTTTTGCTAACCCAGTCCGCATCACAGTACAACAAAGACAAATAATTGTGTTTTCATTCTTACTCTAAGTATGTTTTTGTTAACATTCTAATAAATTGGAGGGAATTCTCCTTAATCGATCGTAGGGTATTCTTATCAAATTCAGTATCAGGTTAATGATGTTTTTAGATGATTCTTGTTTATTTATTTCCTGTACAGCAGAAGCCATTTTAAACCGGAAAGAAACAATACTGGAACAGTAAACTAAATCGTGTTAAACAAATCAAATCATTACCAAGATTAAAACAGAGTTTGGTCTCACAATAACATTACTTATGCACAATTTTGTTGTAGGTTGGTGATAAAAGACGAATCACAGCTGACGATAACTATTTGGTTTGAGATGTTCTTAAACTGTTTCGGTAGCCTGTGAAATAAGGAACGTCGTATGAGTGAAATTCTGGAAGTTGTAATGTGGATAGTTTCCTTTATTTGTGGAAACGCGTCCAATTTGAACTTGCCATGAATTTTTAATGTCAATTATCTCAGGCTCAGCCTCAACTTTCTCCTTATAGAATCCTGCCGTAAACAGACCATTCAAGTGTTTGTAAAGTAACGATTAGAATAAGACATGTACAAATACGATTTGGTTTTACTTCTCGGAAAGATGTTCGCTTAATATTAGACGATAAGAAACGGGTAGACACACATTTATTATTTTCATTGATCCATATTGTAACCACCCATGGCCGTAGTCTTCGTTATATCTTGTGAAGATTATAATCAAGTAAATTATATATAAGCAGATGTGCTGTGTCAAATGGCACCGGATCAACCGGAATTATGAGAGAATAAAGGCATTGGACAAAAGCTAGCTCAAGATTATGGTAAAAGGCACCACCCAACTGAGAAGGAAGAATGGATTTCTATTAGCCTATCTGTGCAAACTTTCACAGAGTATAGAAGTCTTTTTTCCTTAAGGCTCGGCTAGGCCTTTGCTTTGATCGACGTCAGGCAGCTTTTTTTGTAATTTTCATCTCGGAAAAATCGTTATGATATTCCAAAATCTGAAAAAATATATCTGCTTAGAATTCCTTCTAGAACATTTTGCTGTCACTGTTGTCTAGATATTATCAGTACTTTAATAGGCTTACAAAGACACGAAACTATTGAGAATATCTAGATAACAGCGAAAGCAAACCACAGGTAAATTCAAATGAATGCTCTAGAACAGTGGGTCTCATTGTACCCTTTAGTCGTAACTAAACGTCTAATGCAGAGGCGCAACCACGATTTTTTTGTCGGGGGGGGGGACAAGTACCAGGATAAACGTACTAATAATAATAATAATAATAATAATAACAATAACAATGATATTAATAATAATATTTTATTTTTATTATTATTACTACTACTACTACTAGTAGTGGTGGTAGTAGTAGTATCGAAGACGTGATTATCCTCATAAATTACGCAAAAAGGAGATAGCAGTCGGCATTAAAGCATTTGTTTGGAACAAATGATTTGAAATATTTTTTCAACTCGTTCAATTTCACATAATGGAAAACAAACACACAAACTGTATTTTTGAATGGCAGAAATGAATGATAAATGCATTCCGAAGATATTTCTTTGTTTACGTAACATGTATAACTTTCATGTATAAGGTATGTTTTACACATAAGCAACATTGAAGAACATAGAATAAGAAAATATATATGCGACATGCTAACACTAAATTGTGCACGTATTCAAAATTTATTCGATACAAATAAGCAATATATATTATTTAAATACATTACAGAAAACAAGTACTATATTGCAAGCGAAGCGAGCAAGAAATTTTTTTAGATCCAATGTTTGCAACTGAAAACAATATTGATTTAATTGGGCGCAAATAATTTCACGGGGCGCCATGGCATTCTCTCTTTTACATTTTTTTTTTTCATTTAGATCGTTTGGCGTCCATGGCCGACTCCCGCCGCCCCCTAGCTACGTCTCTGAACTTTACGAGACTGAGAAAAGCAGGTATTCCGAACGAAGCGGGCAAGAAAATTTTACGAAATGTATTTTTATTTGCATAAAATTTGAAATCGAGGGGGGCAATTGCTCATCTGTGCCCCCCTGCAAGTGCCCTTCGCCGTCAACGGTTGCCCCCCCTAGCATTGACTTCCGTCGAAGGTTGGGGGGAGGCAATGCCTCCCTGTGGTTGCGCCACTGGTCTTATGTACCCCCACGATAGATTTTCTCCGAATAGTGTTTTTTTTTTTGGGAATGTGGGGGGGGGTTGCCTGACTGGTGGGGCGTTTTTTATATGTCGCAGGCGTGTATCTGCAATAGAACAAAATGGCATTCGGGCTAAAAAAAGAAACATTAGAATCCTACGTTTATTATTTTATTGGATGTTCCTACGTTTACAACCTTCATGATTAGTTAAGAAAAATAAGAATGTGAAACACATGTATGTTAAGAAGAATATGAAATACTTAAATTTTTATATATTTTTTCCAGAGTTATTGAAACAAAAGTGAAGAACAAAAATAAGTTTGTAAACAAAATTTCAAGCACAATTTCGCAGTTTTTATTGTAATTGCTAAGAGTTTCTAGTGAGAAAGATGTGCCAGACGTTTTTGCACTTAAAATGTTTGTGAGTTTTTTGAGTTGAAGGAAGCATGGTCCACTCTCCCCCACCCCTACTCGCGGGGGTACGGTGCACAGGACTCGCGGGTCTGCGCAGGTTGTTTTGCTCGTGGTTCCACTATATACACCTGCAGCCAAAATGTTGTCGTGTGAGTATATTCTCGACATTTCTCTTCCGAGCTGATAGCGTACCCCCTTCAAGTCATTCATGCACCCCTTGGGGTACGCGTACCACAGTTTGAGAACCACTGCTCTAGAAGGAATTCTAAGCAGATTTTTTCCCCCCAAATTTTGGAATATCATAAAGATTTTTGGTAGATGGAAATTCGAAATAGCTGCCCTGGCGTCGGCCGAAGGTCCAGCCGAACCCTAATAATTGTTTTGTTGTTTGAGGCCTCGTTTCGTTGCCCTACGAGCCCTCGAAAATCGAGATTTTATACATTATATACCATCACTCATAACAGGCTCACAATTGACGAAAACATTGAATTAAACATCCACTTAAGGCACGTAGCCAGGGGCTGAACCCTTCTCCAGAAATCCTACAAATTTGTCGTTCGTTTATAAACCTGCCACTTTGAAACCCTTCCGAAATGAAATTCTGCGTATGCAGAGCATCTTTTTAAATGACTGGTCTTAACATTTAATTCATAAACAGCTACCTCTCCACTTTTTCGCCTCTATATGGCTGCTGCTGATAAGGGATGAACCCCACCGAAATCGACTTGGTATGACTAAAGAGGTAAATTTGGTTTAGGATTTTTTTCAATATTATGCCAACATCCCGGTCTCTCGAATTTTCAGAGGTTTGGCTCCTTCTCGGTCTTGTTCGATAAATCTCGATGGGTGTGGTCTCGTTCTCGTCTGCATTTCGTAACGCAACTCCCATGCTGCGTTTGGGATCGAACCAAGAACCTCTAGATTGAATTGGGTAATGTAGTTATTTGTCATTCATCTCTCAGATGGTTATCACTCGCTTGGCCTAAATGTGATAAATGCAAGAGGTTACTTTTTAAAGGAATGGCGATAGAAATTAACTTAGGTTAGATATGGGTTTTATACTCTCCATGACTGAACCGATATGGATTGGTTAAGAAAAGGATATTACTTGCCTTACAAATATATGAAGATTGTTGCTACGCTTGTCCTCTCAACTATCACTTGTCTGACCTCCCTGTGAGACATCGAATCTATCACACACCATCGTCCAATAATCGTTCTCCACTTTGCTCCTCTCTCACAATCCGCAGACCTTACTCTCTCTCCTATACTCGCCAACTGATCACACCTCCTGAGTCACTCCCCTAACGTTTGCCTAATTGCTTATTCTGCATTCCTTTCTCTGCTTCCTGCTATGCTAAGACTTTATACTTCTTACCCAATACCTTGGGTACGATACGATTTTTTGCCTTTCCGTCTCCGTCTCTGTCTCTACACCACCCTTCTGCCTGATCAAACAGATAGATATGTGAGAAATTTTTAGAATCATTCGAGTAAAAATCTCACATGTAGAGGGATAAAGTTATTTAAAAATATGGAAAATAGAAGGTCTAAGAGAGATGGAGACAGAGCAAGAAAGATAGAAGAAGATAGGGAAAAGTAGAAGAGAGATATGGAAACAGTAGATATAGAAGAAAGAGAGAGAAGCAAGGAGAAATTAAGAGAAAGAGAGAAATAAGAAGAAACAGTAAGATAGAGAAAGACAGGGAAATAAATAAAAATATAGAGAAATGGGAAGATGGAAGGGAAAAGGAAAAATATAAGAAAACAGAAGAAATGAACAAAAAGAGAAACCGAGGGAAATCAAAACTAAAAGTAGAAGAAAGCGTGGAGAAGAAACAAATAGCGAAAAGATAGGAGAGAATGAGTCAGAGCGGAAGAAAGAATGGAGGAAAAAGAACTATAGAAAAGGATATAGAAAGCAGAAAATGATGGTAGTTCCCATGACAACCGAGCGAACAGAATTCCCTAGCGATTGAAGTAAACAAATTAAGAGTTTTTATGAACCCAGGTAAACATATCGAACGTTGGAAGCTCACCTGTTAGCCGACAACCAGCTCCGCTCCAAAGATGCGAACGAGGACTCAGAGCTGCGGCGATGGACTGACACAAAGGAAGCACGTGCCCCGGAAAGTATATCCACGAAATAAGAAAAAGAAACGCTGGAGGATGCTTCGATCGACCACTTCCTCGCTGGCGAAACCACATCGGCCTTCCTGCGTTCAAAACAGCAGAAGCTGGCTGGCAAAGAATTGCTTCAACGTACTAGGATCGGTTGGAGTCCACAAAGGATTTTCTTAGGGTGGCATCAAGGGTGGAGGGCAATCACTGCTAAGACTCTTCTCTTCACTTTGTCTCTTTCTTGATAAATTTATATTTTCCTCTCTTTCTCTTTCTTCTTGTATTTCATTTCCCTCTTTCTGTCTTCTGTTTCTTTATCTATCATTCTATATTTCTTTCTGTCTATCAGTTCTTCTCCTGTTCTTTTACCATTCTGTATTCCTCGCTTTCTATTTTTTCGTTCTGTTTCTTAATCATTTTATATTCGTGGCTTAATATATTTTGTTTCTCTGTTCCTTAATTTATCATTTCTTCTTGGGTTAGTTTATATTTCCATCTAAATTCTTTTCTATTCCTCTTCCTTTCTCTCTATCATTTCTTCCCGTTTCTTTATCTCTTTGTCCTCCTTTCATTCTTTCTTTCCTTTCTCTGTTCTTTATCTTTCTGTCTTCTTTCTACCTTCCTATGGTACACTCGCTCGCTCTCTAAATGATTCTGGAAATTTCTAATGCAGTTTAGTTGTGTGAGAAAGATGGTTGGCTGGAACTATGTAACGCTGGCCTAGAGCTCAACCTCGCCTCACTAAATCAAATTTATTGAGGAGACCAGGAATTGTATGCAAGTTCCTGTCTATCTGTTCGTATCCTGTGCCCGTGTTTTCCAATTAGATACAGTCTCCAAACGGAAATTTTTAATGCCAAACCATATATTCCGGCTTTTCTTTTCTTTTATTTTTTAGAAAATGTTCATTAACGTTGGATGAGTAAATGATCCAAGAAACTTCATAACAAAAGCATCACCACCTCGGTAGTGGTAAGGTTCCTAGGCCCCAGCCTAGGCGTTGGTTTCGTGAATGTCTCTTCATCATTTTTATGTAATCATCTTTCACCTTCATTGTCGCAATTCGCCGAAAATAGCAAAGAAGGACGCTAAATAACAGAAAAATAAATACAAAATATTCATGAAGTTTGTAATGTTACCAGGCAAAATGAATACTCATAGATTGGAATTATCTATGACTGAGGTGGGTTGTTCGTTTTCACTCAATAAAGAAGGAAGTTATAGTATACTGCAAAATATATTTTTATTGTAGGCACTGGTTGTAACAGAGAATTTCCAAACCATTGGTGCAAGTGCATTCTTTGCATCCTATTGTGAAGGTTACTTCTGAAGGGCTGCAGTCGGTTCTACCTGTGAAAAGAGAGAAGCGAAATCAATTACTGAACTTTGTTTTAGTCATGGGCGTCCGGGGGGGGCGAACGTGTGGGTGGAACCCCCCCCTGGAAATTGACATCGTTCATTTAAAGATACAAGAAAGCCGAAAGGTTGTTACTCTTATTGTTAAGAACAGAAATAAAGTTAATTTAGTTAGTACTCGAACAGAATAATCAAAGTAGAAATGCATTGGATCGAAAACAAGGAACAAGGTTGGTATTCTACCCATTCATCCAAAGAACAAATGGTTCCACAGATTTCAAAATTCAAATAATTACGGTTATAGGTGAGAGCTCACACAACAAACTTTATGAAACATAATCCCCCTAACATTTAAAGCCTTTTCTTGAACGAGACGCGCAAAAGTTAAAATCAAAATGGATTTCAAATACTAACTGCATAAAATGCAAAACAGTGTGCTGGTATTCATTCGTTTGGTGGATCGAGTCTCACCATTTATATAATAATAATAATAATTATTATTATTATTTCGAATAAAATTTACTTTTGTTAGTTTATAATATTTATTATTGTATATTATAACCGTGGTAATAATACTTAATATGTTTCTACTATTCAACTTTTATCATTTGCCCGACACCCCCTGCAAAAATTTCCGGCGACGCCCATGGTTTTAGTGTCATGATTGTTGAATATTTACTAGGCGCTTGTAAGATGAAATGTAAAAGACCTTAATGATTATAACTATGGTGATCGGGACATAAGTCACAAACTGCGATTTCCTGTTGATATCATCTAAGTCCCACTGAATCAATTAAAGCAAATACAGTAGGTTCGTGTTGGCGCGTGACATGGCGCAGATGCCGGCATTGTCGTCCCGTAACGTCTCGCTTATTTACGCACATATCTTCAGCATGCAGACAATTATATTTATATTGCATAACGAGTACTAACCCGTGTTATAGGAGTTGTTCAAAGTTGTTCATGCGCTATCTCGGCCCAGAGCCAAAACGAACGCATTGTATTATGAGTATTGGGCATGTATAACGAGAACTATTCAACCTCGTATATATCCTGTCTGTCATGTTTGCTCTTGAAAGAATAACATTTTTTTAAAAAAAACTGTCCGTTGTAAAATTGCATTTTTGACTTAAGTGTATTCCCTCAAGTGGTTGTATAATTAAATCAAGAATGGTAGCGATTCAACCTTCAATTTACCAATTTGTTACTATTATTTTTAATATTCAGGAATGCCAAAGAGGGGTGTAAGAGGTGACCTGAGAAGTCAACCTCACTTCCAAGTAGTACCACCCTGGTAACTTCAGTGTTATAAACTCTGGCACCTGGCAGTATACTCCTCTGTGTTGCGTCGTTCATGTGTGTCCCTCCATCCCCGCCATGTTATCACCATTCATCCCTATCGTTGCGATTAGCCAAAAGTGGAAGAGAAGCGACGCCTTGTAGTCTAATTTTAGAAGATAAATTTTCACAAGACAATTCGCAGAAATTCAAGACTTAAAAAGAATTTTCAGGAAACTGTTTTGTACATTACATAATAGATTCCTGTATAGGAATGTAATTAACAAATAATTAAAACTCGCTTTATGTAGACGTAGACGAACATATTCCGCTCCGTCATCTTCTTTCCCTGCATAATTATATTGCTGTGGATCTTTTCAAGCACATTTCTGATCTTGGAAATCAATTTATGAAACTGGATAGATGATAATTTAGAAAAGACTTAAGAATACGTCCACGCGTTTAAACAGAAATAATGTTCACGTATTAGTCTTAATCATTCCTGTTTCCTCACCCGGAATGAATTAATTAATTAATTAATTGAAATTGTTGGGTGCGTCGGCACATTAGGCCATTTTGCATCCTTCAATGTATTCGGGGAAATATCCGCTTACCTAAAATTCTTACTTAAAAATGCTAAACCAAGGGGTGTAAAAAGTTCCTTGGGAAAAGTTAAAAGTGCCAGGTTGTAAATGAACCTGCACAAGACAAACACAACACATTTAAAAGTAACAATATACTAAAAGCTTCCTCACAGGCAGTGGAAGAGACCACCTCTTCACGAAAAGCTAAAAACATTGGATAAAATCGGTCGTCATACCCCCAACAGGGATGACAGACAGTTCGGTAGATTAAAAGTCTGCCTGAGGAAAGCATATTCGGTACACTCAACTAACCTGATAGGTGGGGATGGTACTCCGTTGTGTCGCGAGGGCACTCCATCAAAGTACAGGAACCCGTTCCCCCCTTTGAACTGCAGAAGCAGGCATTGCAACCCTCCTTGTACACCCTGTTTGGATAGCACTCGAGCTTAAAAACTCCTGGAAGACAGAAAGTTTGATGAAATTATGTGCGTGCTTCTACAAAACAAATATAGGTGCGTGCATGTGAAAAATACATAATTCTGAAGAACACTGCTTGGAGTAAAGGTAACTGCAAATAGTTACTTTTAAAGTGAGTTACTTATTTATAGTAAGGAAAACGAAATTAATAGTTACTTGAACTCTTACATTTTTGTGCATCTCAACAGCTTAGAAAAAAATGTTAATCTTCTTGCTTACATTTGTTACAAGCAAATGTTTGCGTCACGCTAAGTTGTTCAGTTTCCCTACCTTTTTTATTTTTATGCTGAATCGTATGAATTTTATTTTAATCTAATGACAATAAATGTTAATTTTGGTAAAGAAACATTAAAAAAAAGGATGCTTGCAGATATTGTTTCATCAAATACTGATGAGGCCGTTGGCTGTATGTTTTTGACAGACATGCAAATGGCTCCTGATTTTGTCCAAGGGAATTGTGTTTTCTCCTTTTTTGTTGGTGATGGCGCATGCCAAGAACCATAAGCGAAGGCTGCCCTGAGGTTTTTTTCTCTGGGGAAGCAGCGCTTAAAGCGGGGGAAACGTGAAGTGATGCTTTCCTCCAATAAAGAGAATTCTCATACAGCACTAGGATAATTTTCATAGGCACCTAATCTGTTGTCTTTCCGGACACTCCTCGTCCATGTTTTCACGTTAGAATTTCATCATTTGAATTGCATGAATTCTTTTCAGATATCTCAGGCCCCCTGGTCCTTGTGGGGGACACTCGCACCCCTACAATTTCCAGGTTTATTGACATTTACATGGAGCCTGAGATTTATGCCCCCCAAGTTCAAGTCACTGAACTACTTCTTCCTCGACTGTCAACTAAGGGTGGACTTTATTCTGGCAGTGACTCGTTTACGTACATGTAACGCTGGATCATCGTCGATATCACTATCAATTTCCTCAACATCAGTACCTTCTTCGTCCATCATAAGTGTGTCAAACTCTTCAACAACAATATCTTCTTCAACCAGCTGCTTTTTAATCTGTTCGAAACTTCAAGTTGGTCCCTGTTTGGCGTTTCCTGCAAAATACGGAACAAATCCGCCAACAACTTGACAAACAGGTCGCATTGCTACTGATATACGATACAACCAACAGGAACGATTCCGTCCTACATGCATCCTTCCCCTCGCTTTCCCCCACTTACACTTTATAGCATATCTTTTCTTACGTTCTACAGCACTACAGCAGAACCAGTGCCGGATCTACAAATCTTCGGCCTCCCCGCAAAATATTACTAATGGCTCCCTCTACATACCTATCTTTACACCCCCATATATATATATATATATGTGTGTGTGGGGGGGGGGGGTGTATATATATATTTGTGTGTGTGTGTGTGTGGATGTAATTCTTGATCTTATGTTGACAAAGTCACATATAAGGGCCTAGAGGGTGATTCAAAGTCCCTTAACACCCCCTATAAAAAGTAAAGGAGTTAGGCTGGGTACAATTGGCCATAATAGAAACAGGTTAGGCATAAGGGCAACCACATTTATGGCCGCCATAGAATTCAACTCAAAATTTTTAAATGAAAAAGATACATTTGTTACAGTCATAACTTTTTCCTGATTAATGATAGGTTGAAGAAACCTTCATCACTGCATTTCTCGCGAAATTCTAGCCTGACTGCAATGCGAGAAAGCCTGAATTTTTCCGGCTTTGATCCTGCATAAAGCGGCTGTAGGGCCCACCCAGCCTCAAATCAAATGGTAGCCGGGGGTCGCAGTGTGGTGCTGATCGCATCACCTCCAAGATGGCCGACATTGAAAATATGTGGGGCCATACCCTAAATATGCCTTCATGGCACGGTGTTATATGTACAGGGAAACAAACCTTTACCTGCATATATTGTATTTGTTTCTCTACTCCTGAGTAACTACTTTTATATTTTACATACGCATATATGAACCCTCTACTATGTCAATGGTTTAGGGCCCCTAAAAGGCTTACTTGCCTCCGGACCCCCCCGCACTGCGGGGTTTTGCGTGTTGTAGATCCGGCACTGAGCAGAACTAAGCTCGTCCCGTTCAAAATATCAGCGACATGGATCCTCCATTCCTTGTTAATTTTTTTATGAAATACAGAAGTAAACGTGGTTAAATAGAACGCAACGCGTTCTGCCTGTTGTAATAAGGTAACTGTAAAAAGGTCGAAAACTCTGCACTTGACGGGAACAATGAGAACAGCCAAAATTATGGAGGAAATTGTTGTCCTACATAGGAAATATCCAAAGTTCTTAGAAACCAGTGATATCAACCTGAAATTAAACGTTTTTCTTTTTTTTAACCGCAGCAGTAACTTCCGTGGCACGAACGGTACTAGGTTCGAATCCTGAGTAAGGCATGTGCTTGATCATCTAATCGTTTTGCAGAAAATACATATTTAGTGCATAATCTGTATCTTCAATTCTATCTACGTTTTGTCTCGTTTCTCTCTCTCACTGTGTTTATCTTCTTCTGTGTCCATCTATCTTTTGTCTTTTTTAACTTTGTATATTTCTTTCTTTCTCTCTCTCTCTCTCTCTCTCTGTAGTGTAGTGATAACATCGTCGCCTTGGAATCAAAGGATCCAGGGGTTCGATACACATAGTGGTTCTGATCCCACAATAAAGTGCCTGTTCCCGTGGAGGAGTGGTTACCGTATCGCGCTGCGACGCCAGGGGTCGCGGGTTCGAATCCCGGTTTGGGCATGGATGTTTGTGAGGTTCCATTCATCAATTTCATCACTCATCCCCATCTTCGCAAATTAGCCAAAAGTAGCACAAAAAGCGAAGTAAAATAAAGCAAATGAATCAATGAACCCACTATAATGTTGAACTGCCTATTGGCAGCCCGGGTACGTAAGAGTAGAGACACTCGCTTTTGTTCCTTTTCAATATTTATTAAAGCACCTTGACGATGCGGACCCGAATGTCGACTAGAAGTAGACCCCTCTCAATTACCTAATACTTTCTCTTTCTAATCCTGGTTCCTCCTCACTTCCAGCACGCCACTCTTTTCTCAACACCACCTTCTCCTCACGCATCCCCAAACGCTACCCCCGGATCAGTCACGACCAGTGTTGCCACAATATCAGGGCACAATTTCCCTTTCCAAGGGGCCAAATTTCCCGTTTTGGATCAATTTTTCCTTTCACCTAAGCAAATTATATAATAATAATAATTAGTAGTAATGGTAGTAGCAGCATTATTAGTGGTGGTGGTGGAAGCAGTAATATAGTACGTAGTTAAGTATTCCGTTGAATTCGTTATTCGTTTGAAAAAAAAAACATTTCAGTATCACACTTCCTGACCAGATGTCCCAGGTTTTAATCCTGGTCAGGAATCCATTTAATCGTTAATCCTCATCTTTACTATTTACCCAAAGATCCATAAAAGCAGCGTACAATAAACTTAAAGGAGCAGAAACAAGTAGGAATAGCAAAATAAATAAATAACATAAAAATGTGGATATGAAATTCAAAATTAACATAAACTGTAATAATGTGGTCAGATGACCTTAAAATTTCCCTGCAATTGTGGTATTCTTCGTCGAAATTCTCTTTTCCCTTTTGCCTAAAAATTCGGGCCGAATTTCCCTGCAAAAGGGAAATTTCCCTTCATGTGGCAACACTGGCCACGACTTCCAGCCAACGTCTCACAGTTGTCATTACTCAGCAATGACATTGCCCAATCGGAAGTCGCACCTGGATTCCTACTTCAAGATCTCCCTTCTGTCCACAATAAAGTGCAGGTAGTTCCTTCTATCAATCTTTCATGCCCTTTGTCTCTCACTATCTCCCTTTCCATCTGCCTCCCTACACCCCATTCTTCCCCTCGCCTAGTGATAAAATACGAAACAAAGAAATGAAACGAACGTACTGTGCCAAAGAATCCAAACCTCGGGTGTCGCGTGACAGATCTCTCTTCACCACCATCGCCTCCTGGCGCTGCCCGGGGGCGTCCATCGGGTGGGGATCGGCTTGCAGCCCGGGGGACGGTGGTCCGCCCTCCTGCCTCAGCGTGAGGGGGCCCATGCCCTCGGAGTCCAGGTCCACGGGTCCCTTGAGGGGAACGACCGCCGTCTGCTCCGGAGGGACGTAGAATCTGGGGAAGCCGAACGGGAACAAGTTGAACCACGGGAACCACATCCAGGGCATCCAGGGGCAGAATTCGGAAGAGCAGGTGGCAGTCTTTGGTGCGGTGCACTTGCACTGCTCGCACCCAAGAACGAAATCGGTCCCTGGTTCGCATGCCATCATAGTCACTGGAAACAAAGGTTGTTTGGGATATTATACGTAAAACACAAAGTGATATACATGGAGAATGGAGAATGTAATAAGCCTGTTTTGAGGAATTTCCCACATAATAAGAGGGGTTCGGATAGCCCCAAGTGCTGGTGCACCCAGAAATTTTAATTTATTAATTCTTTTTATTATTGTGCATGTGAAATCCCCTGAAGTGACTCCGTTTTTACCAAATACTGGGCTTGATTTTCTTTTTTTATTATTATTTAGCATCGCTTTTCTTCCTCTTTTGGCTAATCGCAGCGATGAGTGATGATCTGATGAAACTGATGAAGGAACACTCGTGCCCAAGCCTGAATTCGTACCCGGGACCCCTGGTCCTCATACTCTGCTACTTACTGAACCAATAACTACGAGGGCCACTATTTATATTTTGAGCCTTGGCAACACTGATTGAAGTTAGGCGCGATTTGACGTTTGCACGGAATCGTCTGGCATTATTGACCATAACGTACTTCAAATGTTTTGTCAATAGCTTGATTTGTGTTGTTTATGTTGCCTTGGAGATTGCGCGACAACAATAAAATGGAATTAACTCGTGAACGTTTTCGTGCGATGATTTTTTACGATTTTCGACGTGGATTATCAAGACAAGAGTGCATCGATCAACTTACTTCCACATTTGGCGATGAAGCCCCATCCTTTGCCACTGTGAAACGCTGGTATAACGAATTTAATCGTGGCCGCCATTCGCTCACCGACGAGATTCGCGAAGGTCGTCCAAAATCAGTTGTTGTTCAAGAAAACATTGATGCTGTGCAAAACCTAATACTGCAAGATCGTCATGTGACATACTGTGAGATTGAGGAAACCATAGGCATTAGTTCCACCAGCATATATAAAATATTACATGATCATTTAGCTGTGAGAAAGGTATGTTCTCGTTGGATCCCACACAATTTGACAAAAACTCAAAAAGACGCTCGCGTCAATTGGTGCAAACAAATGCTCAATAAATACAATCGTGGTGCTTCAAAAGACGTATATAAGATTGTAACAGGTGACGAATCATGGATATATGCATATGAGCCGGAACGTAAACAGCAGTCGACTGTATGGGTGTTTCAAGATGAACCCAATCCAACAAAATTTGTTCGCGCTCGAAGCACATCGAAACAAATGGTCGTCTGTTTTTTCGGGAAAACTGGTCATGTGGCAACTGTGCCTTTAGAGGAACGTAGAACGGTCAACTCTGAATGGTACACAACAATTTGTTTGCCAGAGGTCTTCGGTCAAATACGGAAAACAAACAAACGCCGTCGGATCATTCTTCATCAAGACAATGCCAGCTGTCACACATCTCGTCTAACAACCGACTTTATGAACAGTCAAAAAATCGAATTGATGGGTCATCCGCCGTACAGTCCTGATTTGGCACCCAATGACTTCTTCTTGTTCCCGAATGTCAAGAATAAATTGCGTGGACAACGATTTTCGTCGGCGGAAGACGCCGTTGATGCGTTCAAAAACCATATTATGGAGGTGTCTCAAGAAGATTGGAAATACTGCTTTGACAAATGGTTCGAACGAATGCAATAGTGTATTGACCATAAAGGAGAATACTTCGAAAAACAATAAAGCAGTTTTCAATGCCAAATTCCTGTTTTTTTCATTGTTAGGCTCAAAATATAAATAGTGACCCTCGTAATAACTTGTGACTGTTCTCTCTGACAGCACAAATTATTTTTTTCTTATATTCATTTTTTAAATGTGCAATTATAATCATGATGTATTATAAACTTCGAATGTACATGTTAAAGTTGATGTTCAATAACGTTTGTTTCCTTTTTATGTTAAATTGTGTAACGTTTATGTGCTTGGCAACAGAGATAACAGTTGTGGAATAGTGTGATAAAAGTTTATATCAAAAAGTGATTTGCTGCGTTTTCATTTATACAAATACTTAGGTAATTGCAAATTTAGGTATGTGATCAGCCCATAGAAGTTTAGCTTCGCCTTCACAAATCCTGAAAAATATTATTCAGTTAAATAACAGTACACACGTAAATAATCAACGACGACAACAGTACAAACTATTCTCTATCCACTGTAAGATGGAAGTTGATGTAAAGAAATCCAAGTGACTTTGACAAATGATTCATTTTATTATGTGTTAGTTCTAGAGTTCTTTTGTCATTGAATATATTGGTAGTAGCTGTACAGCTCATAACATAAAGTTCCACAACTTCAATACAGCAGCTGTGGCTTTATCACAATCACTATATTCTTATGCGCAAGATTCCTGCGCGGCTGCTATTCGAACAACCAATAGGATTTCTTAGAAGCGACGTGTATTTGTTTACATGGACTTGGTTCTTACAGAGAATAGAGCAATTCTGGAGAACGACGCCAGCCGAAGCGTGGTGCTGATCACATCATTTCCCAGGCCGAGCTTATGGAGTCGCACACACCCTCGTGACAGGCGACAGATTTGATTGTCTCCTCACAAATTCCATCTCGTCACCTTTCATTCTCATCTTCGCGATTAACCAAAAGTGACAGAAAACGAAGTGAAATAAATCAGTTAATCTAGCCTCTGAGTTCTCTGCAAATACACAAGTGCATTTCGAACATGAAAAACAAGAAAAAAATGAAAGAAAATATTAAAAACCATGAAACAAAATAAATGTCAAAAATATTTATTTTCATAGAGCGCACCATACGTATTGTTATTAATTAATTCCGTACATACTTGACCACTACGTATATTTACAACCAATAAAATGTTGTTGTTTTTTAGGAAAAAATAATAGGCATCAACAGATATAAAATATTTAGTACTGAATTTTCTTGAAATAATTTTAGAATAAAATTTCTCACGTCTTCACATAAATTTGTCACACTCAAATCAAGCGTGTACGCCTAACCAGGAAAATGGAGACCAGAAAGTAAAAGTTTGTCAATATGAGGATGAGTGATGATTAGATGAAATTGAAGAAGGGGCACTCACAAAGAATGATCAGGCCCGGACTAGAACCCAGGAACTTAGGTGGCGAGATCGAAAGTGGTCCATCGCAGGGCCTGACCTACAGTTTAAAGTGGTAGCCTAACTACTGACATGTCCCCTCCCCTTTTCCCCGTTAATCGAACCCGCGGGAAAGACAAAAGTGTAATAGAAGTAACAACAAGCAAGCTATTGGTTCGTTAACGAGGATTATTAACTTTACCTGTTCGTTCCATGGCCCTAACCGTCATCGGAAGTAGAAGCAGGAACAAGTAGCGACCTGTTCTTCCCATGATGCAGCGTTAATTGACTGTGCAAAGGCATTGTTCAAAGGAAAACACATCGCACTGAATTCCTTGCACGTGAAGTCAGACAAACAACAACGCTCTTGGTGAAACAGTAAAAAAAATGTTTTTGAACACGAGCTTATAAACAGGACAGAAACAATGAAAATACGTCTACAATTGATAAGGAATTACAATGGAAGTGTTGAATCACTACTATTTGGGTACAATGCATTGTTAAAGCCTCAGGTTGACTTTGAATTCCAATGCAAGGTAAACATTTTTGTTCGCGTATATTACGTGCTTTCATTGACCTTGTGGAGTCACTTTGACTTAATACTGAATAAGTCTATGGACTGAAGTTTAAATTTACGCTCTCATTCAAAGACGCCAAATTAAGATAAATTTGGGGGCGCAGTATTGGCATAAACAATACCTTATATACAGGGTGTTCCGGGAGGAAGCGGCAATACTTTGGGAACTGGTAGTATGGGTGACTAAGCAAAAAAGTTCATATGAACATGGGTCCGATTTTGAACGATAACGGAGATATGAACAGAAATAAAAATGATGTAGGAAAACGTAAACAGAAACAGTAACAATTAAAACATGGTAATGTAATGGTAATTGTGTAAGTAAATACGAGAAGAGACATGCTGATACTAATCTTTATTGCATGAATTTGTGGTGTAGCAGTAATTAGTACACGATAATTAAGTAATGAAGCAAGCAATAAATGTAGAACTGCTCATTCCAGTCGGTTGATTATTCAACATCTGAATTCCACCTACCCTAATCGATGGATTGGTCTTTGTCGTCGTCGTAGTAGTGGTCTGGTTCCGTAGCCACCTCGTTCTCCCGACCTAACCCCTCTTGATTTCTGTTTATGGGGGTGGATGAAGCAGGAGGTTTACCGGGAAAGGGTGAATACAGGGGATGAACTGTACATTCGCATTATGAATGCTGCTGTGTTAATCCGGGAACATCATCGGGAACTTTGTAGTGCGACACAAGATGTCCTCCGATCCGCTCAGAAGTGCATTGATGTTGGTGGTGGTATTTTTGAGAATCTGCTCTGACCTGCTATCATTTCTGTGGCCTTTTCGCTCCTTACATTCGTTCATGTGAGTACTGACCAGCAGGTGTTAACATTTCATTTTTCTACATTTATTGCTTGCTTCATTACTTAATTATCGTGTACTAATTACTGCTACACCACAAATTCATGCAATAAAGATTAGTATCAGCATGTCTCTCCTCGTATTTACTTACACAATTACCATTACATTGCCATGTTTTACTTGTTACTGTTCTTGTTTACGTTTTCCTACATCATTTGTACCTGTTCATATCTCCATTATCGTTCAAAATTGGACCCATGTTCATATGAACTTTTTTGCTTAGAATCAACCATACTACCAGTTCCCAAAGTATTGCCACTTCCTCAAGAAACACCCTGTATGTAAATATGCATAAAATGTGTCCTACGTGAATTGGGGAACGTAGAAAGTTCCTTGCCCCCCCCCCAAAAAAAAAAAGTCTGTGCCTATTCTCTCATTGCTCTAAGCCGCGCGTCAGGCTAAGTTTGCAGCAGGTTTTATGTATCAATCCGCGCGAGAACTGAGCTCAGAATCTTCCGTGCCAGTCTTTCCTCAACCGCCGAGCTGCTTACATCGCAGACACTGAGAAAATCCACAGTGTTGCCAACCGCACACCACATCAAAACCCACATGCATGTCAAGTGGAATGTATTTTTGCTTCTCTTTGTCTCCTGAAACATAAAATTTTAAATGTACTTCCTGCGCATATATTATTTAATAAATGTGTCATTACTTAATATAAGAACGAAATAACTTCTAAAACATGAGAGCATGTGTGTATATTTTGAGCACGCAAAACGAAAAATAAACGGAGATAAAAGTAAACAACGATAGGCCCTCTTGAATTTAATGACAAATTATTGTTTTTGGTTTAAAAAGAAATACATTTATGAGAAACGTGGTTGCTTCGTTCGCAATACATCCGTTACTGTAAGACACACGCAATTCAAGTTATACCACCAAAAAAGCATGATTTGTTATAGGTGATATATACAATCAGGTGCATTGTCTGTCGCTATTACTCTGGTTTCAATTTATGAATCACTTCACTAAACCAGGATTCAAATCTTGGTCTGTCCATTTCTTGCTGATAATCACCCTTCCCTTTCTTTGCGCGGAACAGTAAATATGCGCCTTCAACAAAGCTTTCATTGCCGCCAGTGGGTGAAACAATAAGCCTCCCCCTTCCCCTCATCGTCGGTTTCTTCAGCCCTGGCGGTGGTTTTGTATGGTTGTATCCTTCCATGTTTTATTCCCCCTTCTCCGACCCACCGAGTTCAAGGACGTCTCGTCCAAATAATAAACATGTTTCTTCTCACTGCGATATCTTTTAATACCGCGGAGATTCTTTTGTCGTCAAACAATCGTTTCCTCTTGCTAAACTCAAACTGCAAATCATTCAACACCCGTGATACAATTCGTGCGCACATTGACGGCAAATTACCTCACGCCCTGTTTTACTTTGATCTTGTTGCCGCAAGGAGGATTATACATTTAAAACAACTTGCTTGACTTTGAAGAGCATTTCCCTTCAGATGAAGCCCAAAAAACATTCGGGTAAAACCGCGCGCTGAACAGGAGATTCAGCCATTCTCGCCGCTCTACAATAAACATAGGGTTAAAATAGTGGGATGTGCAACACTGGTATCACCGATTCCACGCGCTCCGCATCGCATTCAGTCTCGCTCGACTCGCTCTAAAGTTTCAGTGTCTCTCCAATGCAATACATATTCCAGTTGGCGAATTTGCGGTTCTAAGTTCGTCTGCACAGTGATTGCAACCAATTAAGTCCATACCTGCTAATGGATGTATTATTTTGTCTGTATATTACAAATTAAATAACTGTTTTCTTGCAAGTATGCAGTTGTGTCGGAATGGAACCCGTCTCAGTGGAACTATATTCTTGCGCGAACGTTTGGATCTACATATGCGAAAACCTGCTGCAAGGTTGACTTGACGCTTGGCTTAGTGCTTTAGCGTTACTGGGTACGAATTTCGTCAGTTAGTTCTGTTATCTTTTTCGTCACTTGACCGTCCATTCTCACGATCAAGATTAAACTAGAGAAATATAAAAAACGACGTAAAATACAGTAGCGGCGATTATGGGAGGCGTGGGGGGTGCAACGCCCCCACTTTTTGTCACATTTGCTCCTGCAGTATGCTAAACCTTATGGACCAAGGGAAAATAAACTGTCCTTGCCCCCCCTAGTTTTGCGATCCAATCTCCGCCACTGGCTAAAGTACAAATAATTTTCAATTCAATCGGTCACACGAACAACGTTGTCACTAACAGTTTTGCCAACAGATACGACACAGATGTAAAACCAGAGAAAAATTATTTTGGCTTCAAGAATATAATAGTGGCGCATTTTACGAATTGAACAGTTCGAAGATTTTTCTGTTCTGTGGTATGCAAGGTCCTGTTAAAGATAAACTTGCAAGAGAAAACAACATAGATATTTTATTTGCTGTTTCTGTGGCATTTGATTTCTGTTTGATACAACCTATGGCCGATTCAACTGTACATTATGGTGGCTGAGCGTGTTAAAGCGATCGGCTTTCGACCTGCCGTTCACAGGTTTTTTTCTCAGAGGGGGCTGGAACTGTAAAGGTTAATATTACATAACTGCGTTCTAAGCGGTAGGGGTATGACACACAATGAAATATTTCGCAATCACCATTTCTAACCTTCGGTTTAAAGGTTATTCAAAGACAAAAAGTGTTAATTTGGAGTCATTTAAGGAAGTGTTGCATTTACAGCTTTGGTTTTCCCGAGTTATTTACTGTTTACACTTGAAAAATGTTTATTTTCTCAGGAAGGGCCAAAACCCCATCACTTCCCTCTTTTCGTACGCTAGTGTAAACAACGGTGTTCAAGTTCCCCCACACTTAAATGACTATATTTGTATTTCACAACAACGAATATGATTTATGGTATTGGACAATTAATTACACTCACGAATTTTACTAAGATCATAGGCGAACCCAAAGATTTTCTAAGGGGGGGGGGGTCCACGAAATAAAAATTTTCTGTTGTTGCCAGGAACATGCCTCTCGTAAAAGAAAAAAAGTGTGGTTTTTATTCTCAAGCAAGAACTTTGGTACGGGTTGAATTGAAAGTCCTACAATAGGGTGCGAAACAGTCATTCCTGTTATTTGAAAATTGTACAAGGATGAGAAATTTTCCATTATAAAATTGTGGAAAAAAGTAATTTGCTGAATAAAATGATAGCCCAAGGGGGGATGGCTCTCATCCCCATACCCCCCCCCCCACTTTCGGTGCGCCCATGACTAGTCTGTGTTTTAACGTTCGAATGCTCAGTACGTTCTTTCAACATGTAATCAATTAAGGAATTATCAACGCCGTCTGTTCATTTAGTTGATCTATTTACAAGAGCTATGGGAAAAGTTTAGTTTTCCAGTTAACGAAATCAAAAGGAAGAAAAATGAGTTACCGGAAGTAGCAACCGCTTCCTGTTGAGTAATTGGTGATCCTGTTGTTTTTCCTGCTTTTACCAAAAGCTTCCTCTCTTCTACTTCCTGTACATTTTACGTTGAGTGTATTTTGTTATCAAACTGATTACATTATGATATTAAGCAGTGACAATAGTGCAGAAGCGGTTCTGAGAATTAATTATTGCAGGGCATATGGCTTTGTATTAATTAAT
This sequence comes from Lepisma saccharinum, assembly GCF_977018435.1. NCBI lineage: Eukaryota > Metazoa > Arthropoda > Insecta > Zygentoma > Lepismatidae > Lepisma > Lepisma saccharinum. The sequence continues at coordinate 114,187,829 of NC_139232.1, read as the reverse complement.
ATTACGTTACCGATGCACACTACGTATATAGTAAAATTATTAAAAATCTATGACAGTGCCAATAATCCCAAGAAAGCGAGGGGTGGTTATCTCACAATGCCACTTACGAAGATTGGAGTCCTGGCTTGGGGGCTTGGGCATGAGCGTTTCTTATCAATTTCATATAATTATCGACATTTGGGGAACGCGAGAGGGGATGTCATCTCCCCAGTTAAGAAAGTTTTCATAAAGTATCCCCACCTACTGCATTCTCTCCAATCTCTCTCCGTGTTGACCCATGCAAGCATTCTCCACTTCTCCCCAAACCACACATGAGGAAAGACTGTATGTCCAAACCATAAGCGTACGAAAGATTTTTATCGGAGCGGGGTGGAACTGTAAAAGTGAACATTACAGAGCTGCGTTCTATGGAAATGGGAGGGGACGAGACACTATAAAATATTTCCTAATTATAATTTTTAACCTTCATTTAAAAAGTTGTCAAAAGACGGATATGGTATCGGGGACATTTTAAGGGGGGTTGCATTTCTCTGGTCCTTCACAGGTTTCATTTGAAAATTTAGATTTTTCAAATATTCTGGAGGGGCCTAGACCCATCAGCTCACCCCTTGCGCACGCTAGTGGTCCAAACTGTGCCAAGCATCCCTTAGTCAGAAATTTCCACTTCAAACGTTGCTAATCAAATCACCATTCATCCATAAAAATACACAATCTTTTAAACGTACAGCTAACGGCAAAGATAAGAGTAAGCAAATTGTCCATCATTATTTTCAATACTCTTTATTCCACACCCTGTGTTGTTTTAAGGAATTAATTTCTGTTGATACATAGCAAATGTTTTCCTCTGCCTATTGACGTTTTTACTTCAATTCATGATCATTAGAGACACATATTTTTGGTAAATAAAAAGGCAAAATTTCGGTACAAAAACTGCGTCAATTTCGGGTTCAAAAGCGGTAAATAAAATAAAATATCGGTGTTATAGCTTTGAAAAAATGAATGAAAAGTGGTATATAAAAAGACATATTGGTTTTAAAATTGTGAAAATAATCCTAAATTTGATTTAAAAACTACACTTATTCCACAGAATTAACATTTCACTTCTAATAGCACATTTATGTAGTTATCAGAGTATTAAGTTTATTTCTGTGTAAAAGAGTCCATTTTTGCTTCTCCAATATTAACAGCAGAATTAATCAATTTTCCGGGAATTGCATAACTCTCAGGATAATTCAGACATCGGAAGGTGTCGCGTCGGTGAATAAACCCTGAATTTCGTGTTTAAGAGTTAATTTCGCTTTTTGCAGTTCATTTCGCATTATTTCGTGACAAAATATGGTCACAAAATGCACCTCACACCTTTCAAAAACATGAAAAATTAACACTACAATGTGTTTTTTCAAATTTCGTTTTTTCGTCAAAAACGAAATATGCATGCCCCTAATGATCATCACATTGTGGAAAACGGACTGAATGAAAATGGTTATGGACAATTTGCCTACTATTTCTTTCGCCGTTTGGTGTACGTGTCAGTAGAGTATACCCCCTCCCCAGTGGCGGCGATTAGGGGAGGCAAAGGGGGACAGTTGCTCCCCCCACTTTTCGCCACTTTTGTCCCCGCACTATGCTAAACCTTATCTGCAAAGGAAAATATACTTTTCCCCCTCAATTTTGGCACCTTGCCTCCCCTGTTTTGGAACCCAATCGCCGCCACTGCGCCTCCCCCTTCCAAATCAAGAAACTGTATTATGTATGGAGGCTATTTGACGAATGTATACAAATTAGACGACTTCAGTAGTACAGTGATATCTATGAGTATTACAGTGCAAATTGTCCATTACCACGTTCGTGTACTTTATTTGACCCAATAAGAGCTTCAAGAATTAAAAGAAAACTCAAAACAAGCTGTTGACAACTTCTGCACCAGCACACATAAAAATCCATCGCTTTAAAACACAAAGGATGTGATCCCCAAGTATTGCTCGGCAGATTGTCCACGACAATTTTCATTAAATTTTCCCTTGCATCACTACATGTTTTTTTTATGAAAAGGATTATTGTTTATACTGGTGCAGAGGTTGTCAATAGCTTCTTCAACGTTATGTTTCAATTCTTGAAGCACTCTTTGCGTAAAACAAAGAGAATATACGTGGTGATGAACAATTTACTTTGTTCATAATATAAGTTCATAATACTTAAGGATCCCACTGTACCTGGTAGCTGCCCGGTTAGCAAACAAAATAACTGGAACAAAACTGGTGATTACAATTACCATCAGTGTAATGTCTGAAAAATTTCTAAGGGGGAGGGGAGCAACCTCTTCCACAGCATGTTTTTGATTGATTGATTTGGTGTTTTAAGTCCACTTTATGCACAGTAAGGCTAATCAGGACTGGCCCTACAGTTTAAAGTGGGATCCGAACCACTATATGCCTCCACCGGGTATCGAACCCGGGACCCCTTGATTACAAGGCGACGACGCTACCACAGCGCCATCGGTGAGGCCCTACAGCATGTTTTTATATATACGTACATATATGTAACATCATCCCCCGAGGTCTAAAGATTTACAGCCACAGGGGGTGTTACCTCACCTACAATTACCCTTCTGTTTATCACATAAGTAAAATAATCTAGTGATATTGCTTGTATATTTTGCATGTATTACCACGAAATTACATCACACTTCTTTCGAGTTTCTGACATTTTCCGTTTGAAAAAAAAAATTCATCTTCGCTAAAACTATTATATTTGATTTTCTTACCTTGCACACTGCTACATTTCGGTAAAAAAGTGAAACCGCTAATCTCTTTCGACTTTATATTTTGGTCATTTACATGTTCTATGTCGTTTTTCTGTCTTTAGCGTCGTAAAGGTATTCTGCTGGCCACTCCGCCACTGTGGCCGTTGGTTGTGTTCGAGTGCAAAATTAGACTTTTCAAGTATTTCATGTCGTAGTGGAAATTTCCATTGTAATTGAACGTTGTATAACGCCTTTCAGTTTCCGATTTTAACGTGTCTTGAACGCTTTGTTTTAATGTTAATTAGTTGAATCGTGCACAGACGGGTCATAATGAAACGCTCTAATTCCTATTTTAAAACTAAGTGAAGTAATTAAAATTTGACGAAGATTTTGTACTTGTTTGAACCTCACTCTAACAGAAAGAGACTATCTTCGCTTTTCAAAGTTACGTTCATGGCCAAAATAAGCATTATCTGCACTCGTGCTATTGTAGTTCGATAGTCCACGATGCGCGATTAATCACGGTGTATGAAAGAGATTCTGGCAACACTGCTTACAGATCGCAGTCAGTCATACGAACATGAAGGAGGCGGTGCATCACGGAAGTCCAGCTGTGTTCCCATACAGCATACCAATTCAACATTTAAATATACAGTTGTATTTTAGAAAGTAGAACTAACGCAAAATACGAGCAATATTTAAACAACAGGTATGTTTCTGAGTAAAATAGTCGTTTTAATTTGTTAATTTTAAATGTTAACGGGTCAGTTTTCAAAAGGCGCCCTTTCTGACTGCCATGTACTGCTGCATAAAGTGACTTTTCGAATGTGCAAGGGCTCTAAACATTCTTAAGTTTCAAGGAAATTCTGCCTGCTTTCCTCCCGTTTAAATCTAACAAAAGTCTTGTTTCGTCCCTTTTTTATCAGTTGGTTTTGTATAGGGATGAATATTTTACACGCAAAAAGAATGAAGGTAGGTTAAAAATAACTTGTTTAATAAGCTATGATTTACGACATATCGTTATGCACAAGACCTTATCAGATTTTCGTCATGTGCTTTTGTATCGTGTAAAATCTAGAAGGATTCGATTTAACCGAGAGTGGTTTCCTGAACTTTTAATTGTTCTGTTGCAATTTAGCGAGGAAGTATCTTAAAGCCTAGTGTGAATTATATTGCTTCAGTTACATTGCCAATTTAATAATGAAATCTGGTATTTGTTAATCCTAAAACTGTAACACGTTTCTGTCAAAGTGGAAGTACTTTTTTGGTCGAATTTGGCAAGTTTTATCCAAAGCGCTGCAGTAGGTCTAATTGAAGGAACAAAGGTCAGTTGTACACGGGTTCTTTCCTCACGCTACATTACGTAGTCAAAATGGTCGATTTCGATTATATTTTGGTCAAGTCTTGATGTGTGTAAATTAGTTTTCGATGTTCATGTGCACGTATATATATGTGTGGGGAGGGACGGTGGTACCCTTGACCCTCTGTACCTCCGCTAGAAAGTGGAAAATTGTTCTGAAGTTAATGAATATTTTCTGTTTTAGCTCGCGGAAATGTGTTGTACTGAAGTAATGTGTGGTTGTAATGTGCTACTATGGGGTTGAAATATGTATTTATGGTTTCGGCGCCCTGAAACAAAACTTTATTACACAACTTTGATATCTATCGATAAAGAAAAATTGCACCTTTTTTCGCTTTGAGTGTGCATACAACCTGTTTTTATGAATGAAAACCAAGTAGCTACATCATTCTTGTGCCACTTGACACATTTCACCTTGCAACCACATAGCAGAAAATGCATAATTTCAAGGTGTGTGTGTTTCTTGACTGTTTTTTTTTTAAAAAAAGATTTCATCTGTTTTTTTTTCGTTACGAGTGTTGGATTCTATACTGATAGTGAAATTAGTCTTTTGTTAGGAGGTTCGACGCAGCATTTGCAGGTCTTTTCTTTCCTTTCTTACGATGTGCACACAACTGGTTTTGACGAATACAAAACTGAAAGTAGTCAGATAGGTTTTTACTTATACGGCTCAAACTTTGCGATCAATTATCTCGGTTATTGGTTGTTTCTGCGTTCTGAAACTAATGTTGTTACATAAAATATAGAAATGTATTTTAAAATATTGGCGTCATTCTCGAGGAAATACACTGATACAGTCTGTCAAAGGGACCTCAGTGTTCCTTAGGGTTTAAAGCTCGCCTTGTTCAAATGCATCCCCACTCTGTTCTCGATAATGGTCCTGCTGAAACCTAACCAAGTGCTTTTCATTGCAGGGAACATCATCATATGAGGCCCAACGCCATTGGATGCGATAGGTAAGCCCCATGGCTTACGGAAGCACCCGCGCAAAGAAATATGCCCTCGAAAGGTTGGACACCATCGAACCCTCCCCAGGGTCATCACCTCAGAGGTAAGTAGTGTTCTTTTTTTAATGTGTTGGCATGTGTGATTTCTACCTCAATGACTAAGTGGTCACCAAGAATAAGTGTTTAATTATTTACATATTGATAATTTCAAACTTAAGGTGACTTTTGTGCAGATAGACGTAAAGGTTGTTTTAGTCAGCTATCGCGAAAATGCCTAAACTTGCAATACATTATTAATTGATCCATTTGTAAAACTTCAGTTGACGAAAGTGTGAAAATATTTATTCTACATAATTGTGCATTTGAAATTTTGTTTGAGAATGTGTTTAATCTCGCAAAAACCTGTAACTTTAGTTCTATGCAGAGATATGTAATTTTATTCTTAAATTAAGAGTTCGTTATTCGTAGTTTTGTTATTACTATCCCACAGTGAACTGATGTTAAATTTTGATAGTATTGACAAAATACTGATACACATTACTGATATTCTACTGGTCCAATATAACATGCAATTGTTCCTAAAATATGAATGGTTCATTCACCTTAATTTGTGTGGCATCACGTGTCTGCGATTGCTTTTGGCTTTGAAGAAAAGTCCGTATTTAAACATTTACTTAACAAACACCAGGGCATATAAATGGTTTTTATTCGTAAAAATAATAAATTGTCGGAATATCGCACTGGATTACAGACTATTTATAAATATATCTGATCTGTAGAATTATTGGTAATACTCGGGGAAGTTCATGTGGAAACTTGATTCTTCCAATCTGCCTTTGAATTTAAAATTCTTATGGTGGGTGGGTTGGGGTTACTCGAACCTTGAGTATAACGAGGGCAAATTGATGCTTTTGTGTCTAATATGGTAACATTGAGACTTCGTTACTGGTTCCAATGATAATGTTTCAGTTACCACAGTACGCTCTGGTTTTAAACTCTGTGTGGCAAGATTTGCCAAAAACGTGCTTTTTTAATGTACTCGCCAAATTAAAGTTTACTGATAGTCCACAGTACCGGTTGTAATATATATCCTATTCCTTCTCTTGTGATAAGTTTTCGTCGGAAAATCGTGTTCAAAGTACTTTGAAGTTCACGGTTTGCGATAAACAGGCAACAATTTATTATTTGTGTGTACAAGTCTGTGCTAAATATACACGCACAAGGGCAAAGTTCAGTGAATCAGTCGAAGGGCACAGGGCCACTTACTCACATGGCATCATTGCGACCCCGATGTTCTTTTTTTCCCCTCGAGTTGACATATTATTGCACTTTGATATATTCATCGCTATTTAACGTGCATGGCTGAGAACGGGAAACTGGACTTCCTATCATTGTTATGTATCGTACTTCACAATGTCTTTTGGGTATTTAGACATTCATAACCTAGTTCAACCTGGGCAAGCCACCATATGCAAGGGAGCGCACGAATTATTATCGCAGTAATAACCGAAATTGCTTGCATATATATGATCAGTCTTTAACATGCAACGGTTATGGACTTAAGACAACAATTCAAATTTTTCGTTCCGACCTTTTCTTTGACATTTCTTGTTCATTTGTCTTTCTCTATTCTTATTTTTTCTCATTCTAATTTTCTTTCGTTTTCGTTTCGTAGTGCCCTTGATGAACAGAATGTATTTGCCTCTTTTGTCGTATATTTTAAAGTATATTTTCATTTTTACTTTTTTAAATCCACTTTATGCACATATAGATTAATCGGGACTGAATATACAGTTTAAAGTGGTATCCAAATATCGAATCCGGTGCCCCTTTATTACAAGACGGTAACATGCCACTACGCCATCCGACTGACCCCAAGTCCCTTCATCGTCACACGTTTCAGTATCTTCTGGAAATATCGTGACGAGGCGGATACTTATCGTCCGTAGCTCTCGTTCGAGACTTTGGTATGATATTGAAAATTTTACCTGAACCAAATTTACTTTAGTACTTGGCGACTTAGGAGGGCACACTAAGCAAGTATCTCTTATTTACAGATGTCCTACAATTTGCTTGTAATAATTGTGGGAATTGTAAGCCTACCATTTCAGGATAATATGCAGTTTTTTAGGCGGCGGGTAGCGTCTAACAACCACCAAAGAAAACCTGTTTCATCTCTACGCGTGAAATTATGTGGGGTGACACGTTTTATAAATTTATTTTGAGCAGAGACCGACAGGATACCAAGCCTCGTCTCGATCCATGAACGGACTCCTCTTGAAAATAAAAGGGTATGACTTGAGATGACCGGACCCCTCTCCGATTTTCTTCATATTTGACATACTAATTGAGGCCTCATCACGAATCTGAAGTTAAAATTTGTCGGTCACGTCTAGAAATTGCGAACCATTGACGCTAGCCTCACGAACCATTGGCGCGTGGCTACGTTAGTTCGGTTAGGTTAGGCAAACCGTTAAAATTTGGTGTCGTGGTAGTATCAGGAATATATATATATTTGGTTGTGAAACAAAAAATTTCGCGAAAATCGACGGTTTCCATTCCGAAAACTAACGCTTTATTTTCGCTTATTTTGCAATTTCTAGAAGTTTCAGACAACTTTTAACTTCAGATTCGTGATTAGGAGGCCTCAATTAGTGAGTGTGCCAAATATGAAGAAAATCGGAGAGGGATCCGGTCATCTTCAGTCGTTCCCCACAGACTTTTAGAAATCCCCTCGTCCTTGACCTTCACAATTTTTATCACATGCAACGAATCACTCTTCTCTATTTCGCGGGCCCTCATGTAAAACCTATGATGCAAGAATTTACCTTCACCAAAGGCCGTTCAACATTAGTTGCCTTCGATTGCTGTTAGTATTAGGCTGTGAATTAATCCCTCGGGAGTCATGGCAGTCCTGTCGTAAGTCACCATGCGAGGAAGACAGCGGACGGGCGATCTTCAGATACGGTTGTTCGCCTCTTTATCATTCTTGGGAGGAACTAAAAATCAACCGCTTTCACATAGTATACCCGGAAATATTACTGTATTACTGCCTGAGTGGTTAGTGTAGCAGAGATCGACAGAAGAACCCTGGGTAAAGCAAAGATATGTGATTGTCCAATCCATTCCACCGTTTCGCCGTGATTGACCTATAGATGTATAAAATTGATGTGAAATAACCAATATAAAGCCGACCTTCATGGAGGAGTGGATAGCATAGCGCACTACGACGCCAGGGGTCCCGGGTTCGAATCTCTGCCTAGCCATGGGTGTTCTTGGAGTGTCCCTTCATCAATTTTATCCATCTTCGAAATTAGCTGATAGTGGCACAAAAGTGAAGTAAAATAAATCAAATCAATCAACCAATATAGATTAATTCTGAACAAACAATATCCACGTTCAGCATCTTTAAATTTGTTTCACGGAGACACTAAATAGGTCTTCATGGCACTGCCCCCTCCCCTCCTCCATTCTAAATGAGTTGTAAATACTATTTTGGGAACGCTATTAAGCCTTGTTTCCATGTTTAATAAAACATTAAAATGCAGACAAAGGCAACATTTATTGTAAAATAACACACTATGAACTTAACGTTTCCACCCTCTTAACAGGGTCTTCTTCCGAAAAGATTCACAATAAATTTTAATGTTCTATTACGAGTATTTTGGGAATTATTATTCTAGACATATTCGAAGATTTCCTTTTTAATTAAATGCAAGCAAGTGAATAAATGTTGATTAGCATTATACAATGTTCTACATACTTTCAGTTGGTTAGGTACTTGTAAGATTTTATTCCCTCGATTGCAATACAAAAGTGACCCAGGCTGAGTAATTGTAAAAGGAGGAAATCTGATGAGATGTATCTGTGCGAGTAGACAAAAATTCAAACATTCTTCAAATGACGAGGATAGAATAAGGAACATATAAGATCTTATGATCCCGCATATGAGACACTTGTGGTTTTCAATAAGTCCGGTCTGTATGGATTCTTGCAAGTTGCGTCATCTGTTTCATTAGCGAGTTGACTTTGACACTGAAGTGAAGTTAATGTGTTTGCAGAACTTTCCATAGTTCAACAAGCTTTTAAGGCAGTCGTCTCCTTTGTTTTGTTTTAAGTATTCCTGATTCTGCCACGACTGGCTTTTATTTCTCGAAGTAATAAACAAGAAGGCGATTTCCGTTGAGTATTGTGTGTAGTTTTATCACCCATTAAGCATTAAGTACATTGTACTTAATTTTGACTAAAGGTCTTTGGTGATAGCAAGATTGGCATTAGATAGAACGTAGTTGTTCTTATCTTGACGAAACTGTCCGTTGACTTAGTCCCTGTGAACTGTGTATATATTTAATAGTTGCGAAATGATCATAGCTAGAATTTGACTTGTAAATCCTGATAATTAGCATTTTTTGTTTGGAAAGTACTTGTTTTCAGAGTTCTTGAGCACGTAATGGTGCTATTAACTATCACTGTAGAGTGGGATGCATAAGTATTACCAAGTAAATTGTCCAGCATTGTATATTTTATTTGTTTTAAGCAACGGGAACTTCGAGAGTTTAAACGACAAACAAGCTGCACACAATCTCTGGACCAACATACATAAAAATCCAGTCCTTGTAAATACGTAGGATGCAAGAATAAAATTAATGAAAATAGTAATTGACAATTTGCCAAGCAATACTTGTGCATCAAACTGTACAATCGCCTCACTTAGTACTGTGAAAGTTCCTTTATATTTGCTAAATATTAAATTGTTCCTATATTTTTGGGTTACGTTTGTCATATTTTCGTGCAATCTGTTTCTTCTTGATTAAAGTGAACAATTTCACTGGCCAACAACAACAACAACAACAACAACAAAAAAAAAAATATTCAGGTACAGAGAACAAACATGCTGGCCTTTATTAATTTAAACCTGCTGATTACGAAACTGTAAGCAGTTTTCCCCATCACCCTCCAATGTTAACTTATAGTGGTTATACAGGATGTTACTAATAACAGCAGTTAGCGCAATATATTATACAAACCTAGAGTGAGCTCTTACATATAGAGCACACAATTGTAATGAAAACTTGAAGCACAATGTAATATACCAACCTATAGTGAGCTCGTACATATATAGCATATAAATTCTTTAAAAAAACAGAATATAACATTCACATTAAGAACGAATCACTATATTTCGTCCTTTAAGTGGTAAATGATGATGCATGGTGAAGTCTCTTTGATGAATACTTTCTCCTGTGGGATATAGACCCTTCATACTGAAGAAACCAGCAATAATCACTTGACATTGAAGGGTTCCATCTACCTTTGTAACTGTTTTCCATCCGCAGTATATCCTGATGGAATCTCTCCCCATGCTCATCACTAACCGCTCCCAAATTTGGAGGAAAGAAGTCCAAATGAGAATGCAGAAAGTGTATTTTCAGGGTCATTCTGCATCCTAGGTTTTTGTAGTTTTCTAACAGATTGCCTATTAAAATATCAGTTTTTCGTTCTTGCATTTCCTTGGAAACCTTGAATAACCGTCTTAAAAGAGCACCATGCTGCAACTCAAGTTGATTTAACTTTTCTTCCAATGATGTATCATGCATTATTTCCTAATCTGTGGCCCTATGAAAATACCTTCCTTCAACTGTCTTGTGCACGGCTGTCCCAAAGACAAAGGAAACAGCAATGTTTTGTGAATCCACTCTGTAGACCGAGTAACAAACCAATAACTTGAAGATCTCCACATATACTCCAGTTGTGATCTTTAAAATGAATAGCTTCAATTACCTCGGACAAATTCACGTACGTTTCTTTCATAGGCACAGAGTAACCTACAGGAACAGATGGAAACTTGTTGCCATTATGCAACTAGACAGCCTTAAGGCTCGTCTTCGACGCATCTATGAACAGGCACCACTCTCCAGCATTATACGCTATGCCCATTTGCGTCATTAAACCAAATACGTCACTACAAGCACAAATGTTACCCGTCATACCAAACGTTTTCATGAGATCTTGATTTCGGTGTCTGAATGGCGTGATTTTGGTTTTTTCATGAAGCAAATTCCATTCTTTAAGACGTGAAGCTAGAAGTTCTGCCTGTTCTTTGGACAATATAAATCACGTTACTAAATGTAGCCTTTCCTCTGGAAACTGTTCCGTCACTTGATTCATGCTGCACTTCCTCAGAGTTGCTTAACATATCGTTGGCATCACGAATGCCTTCCCATGTAGATGGGGTAATGGGTAATGGGTAAATCTTCTCCATGAAACACAGGTCTAATTGCCGAAGTAATATTTGGGTACAGACGGGATCAAATGAAATGTATTTCTCTTTTCCTACCAACTCGGAAGCGAGTTGAAAACTCTTCATTGCTCCTGTATAGATAAGAAAAGTAGCAGACAAGGCCAGCACGCAAACTTGTTTCCAGCAAGCTTTCTGTTGGAGTCTTAGCAGTATGTGGAAGGATTTTGTGTTCCTATCCCCCGCCTCTCTCTCTCTCTCTCTCTCTCTCTCTCTCTCTCTCTCTCTCTCTCTCTCTCTCTCTCTCTCTCTCTCTCTCTCTCTCTCTCTCTCTCTCTCTCTCCCCTCCCCCCCCTTGTGTTTGTGTGCGTGCGCGCGCCAACACCTGTTTCATTTTAAGTTTGACGTATTTTATTTCATTGACTAATTGCTGTTGTGACTGGGTATGAAACAGGTTAGCAATGGAGACATAATGAAGGATCAAGAATACAAAAATTCCTGGCATGAGTAGTTAGTAGTAGTAAAGGTAAGGTAAAGTTCGTCGTCCGTATAGAACCGTGCCATGAAGGCACATTTAGGGGATGTGGCAGTAGGGCGCCGCATATTCTCGAGTTCGGCCATTTTGGAGGTCAATGATCAGCATCACGCTCCAACCGTTTTTACTTCCCAGGAATGTAGTAGAAACGAGAAAATAAAAATGTTTTACATTTCGCGTATGTGACAGTATTCTTTGGACATTGTCTTGGAAGTGTCTGTTAACATCTTAACCCGCAATTTTGTTTAAGGATAAAACTGGCTGAAGGCCGCGAGTGTTCCTGACAACTAATGAGCATATCACATAATGCGCAATAGTTTGGCTCGCGTTTCTCGAAAAATAATAATAATAATAAAAAAAAAAATATATATATATATATATACAAATCAATTCTACGAATGCTTACGTCATTGTGACCATGGAGTGCATTTTGCACACTAACAAGGATCTGGTGTCTAGACATAAGGTCAGTATAATGGTCTGTGGGGTTTGGACTCATATCCATCTACGTTTGTAGTTGTCCTTTCACAACTTTCATCTTAGCACACCATTCATTACCCAAAAGTGGAAGAAAAGCGAAATAAAAATAATAAATCAATCGGTTATTGTGTCCCTGCGTTTTTCAATTTATCACCATGACCGAAAATTAATGTTTCACTGATGTAATGCATCACTATAAACATGTGAATTATTTTCCGTCATCATCGTGTGCTTCATCATTCCTTAAAGCATAGACTCTTAACGCTGTTGTCTTAGTGTGATTGATCTTATTGAGTGGAAGTTTTGATGTAGGCAAAAGAATGGTTAAGAATAAATCTCAATTGATTGTTCGAAATTTAAAATATAATAACTCCGAGGTGACGCATATTTGTAGGAACACAAAATCCTTCCACAAACTTCCAAGACTCCAACAGAAAACTTGCTGGAAATAAGTTTGCGTGCTGGCCTTGTCTGCTACTGCCCTCCCCCACTTATCTATACAAGAGCAATGAAGAGTTTCCAACTCGCTTCTGAGTTGGTAGGAAAAAAGTACATTTCATTTGATCCCGTCATTTGATCAATCCTATTCTTAGTCTTGGAAGTAAAACCGGTAAGATTAATCAAACAGAGTAGCAATCGTCCACGAAGTTTTTTGGCTCACGCCAAATCATTGGTATGCCAAATGGTAAGTGTTCCTTTTACCTTTCAACCACTGCGTTAGTTTAGCATTACACCTGGAATAAGCCATGTGAGGCGCCCAACTTTTATCTTCGTCTCCCAGTGGACATTGGAAATATAAACTGTGTGCTCTCTTCAGCGGTCTAGAAATAGGCAGTCTTTGTTTTTCGTAGCACGGACGGCGACAGGGGTGCCCACCCAATCAAATTCAATAAGTACATATACTTGGGGATATATGAATGATTCAATACATAAGTGTATTCTGGTGTTCATAGCATGTATATTTAACTTGTGAATATTATCTATGCTACAAATATTCACATATTATCAACACATAAAAAGCCAATTTTGTTATTAGAAGGTGAAAGTAATTACTAGAGCTATTGAAACAAAAACTGTGATCAAATGAATACTTCCATGATTAAAAGCAGCTAGTAGACTTAGGAGGCTCAAAATTATGCAGGGTATGATCAAGATTAGATCAGAATTTAAGGTGAACTTGAGGACTGTAGCTCCGGGTCTCCACATACGTAGTATATATATATCCCGGTTATGGTTAAAATAATCTCCAAATAAACAGATGAAAATATCATCTTACAGCTACTTCCTCCAGCAACACAATGATTTCGACCTTTTAATTATTATTATTCTTAGAATAAGTTAATCAAGAAGACTTAGATGGGTAGGCCATGTGACACGAGTGGCAGAGGAAAGAATAGTTTACAGGGTTCTTGTTGGGAAACCTGATTGTAAGAGACCTGTAGAAAGAATAAGACGAGGATGGAGGGATAACGTTGAGATGGACCTAAAAGAAATCGGTAAGGATGGGAAAGAAAGGATTAATCTTGCCCCGGATAGAGACAGATGGAAGGTCTGTGTTGCTGCAGCCATAAACCTTCGAGTTTAAGTATGCTAGAGAGTATAATATAATTTGAATTAGCTCTGCATTGAAATTCCAGAAGTGTCCCTTTTTCATTTCATTACAATTTTTATATACCTGTCATCTTCAAATATCAATATGGTATGCGAAATATCAACTTTATATTCGTTCTACTAATAAGAAGGAATCACAATAATCACTACAATACCAAAGTGAATAAATTTTAATAAACCAGTTATGTATGGAAAAAGCTACAGAATTATTCAATTGCTAATTACTGGCTTATCATATTTAGAAATCCTCGTTCGTCACATAAATTTTGACACATGAATCAGCAGAAAACGTTAACAGAATCTGTAGATGCAGCTGAAGTAAAGAAAAAAAAGTAATGTCATGAAGTACCGAGAAGACTATTTTGTTAGTTTGTTTTTAAGCCCACTTTTATGCTCAGATAGGCTAATCGGGACTAAATCTACAGTTTAAAGGAGTCCGAACCAGTGTGCATTGTGCTTCCACCAAAGGAGGGGGGAGTCGAACACAGAACCTCTTCATTATAATGCGACAGCGTTATGCCATTCGGGAAAAATATAAAGAAAGAACTCGCACCAAACGTGTCATTTTATCACCACAGAAGATACGTCCATTTTAAGAGGGTGATTGCCCTGACACAAATATTTTAGACTTTCGGAAAACAACGTCATTGTTCACGGAATTAGCTGTCTTGATCAAGTAATGAAACGCTGCGCAATTGAAACTTAACTTTCTAAGAGTTATGAACTAATAAAACTCCATTTTTTGAAGAGTAAGTTGTGGTTGATTTGTTTTATTTTAAATAAATTTAAATCATTTTTCTGCTAATTTTGATAATGACGACGATAAGGTTCAATTGTGATTAGATTAAAGTAACGAAGGGGCGAAAACAAACACATTCTGACACTCAAAATACAAGCCTCATAAATTATTACATTGACAGTGGTTCCAGGCACCAGGGAATCGTTGCCCTGAAAGAATAACGTTTCCAGAGTATGCTGCACAGGATAGAGGTTGACATTCTAGTGTGTGCGAAATGGTCACGCCATACAACCCAAGTCATCTATGAAAAATAGATGAATTATTACTGAAACGGTAATCAACTTCGATGAATTCCTTGTGTCCTAAATCATTTTGTTACCTCAAAAAATATGTTCATGTAACTATACGTGTATTGCTTGCTTCTTCCGCATAAGTAACATGACAGTTCAGGAAACGAATAGCAACTTAGCTAATAATCTATTCAATTCTGAACAGAATTTTCAATCTTACTTGTTTCTCATGAGTGATATTTTGTCAAAATAGCCTTTCATTAGCCTAGGAATACTTCATGGACAAAGATCAAAGAATTTGTTTTCTGTGTGTGTTTAAAATCGTTCCTAATAAGACGTTCATTTTAATCCAAACATGCAGTGGCGGCGATTAGGAGGAGCGGGAAGTGGGGGATGCAGTTCCCCGCCACATTTTGCCCCCGCACTATGGCCTCTTTATGCTACCAAGAAAACGTATATTGTCCTTGTCCCTCAAATGTTGGCACCCAATCGGCGCTACTACAGATAGATTTGTCAGTTGTACAAACCTTGTAAGCTAGGAAAAGTGACCCCCAAGGAGTAAGAAAACTCTTTCAGTCAAAAACGCATACGATAAAAATTCTATGCTGAGAAACATGCATTTAAATTACGAGAGACTTCACGATTGTCTACCATCGCACTTTATATTATTGTCCCCGAATACATAAAATCAAGTATGTGCCTCGTATTTACAACACAAGCTTAAACCTAATTCACATTTATTTCACTGTATTAACATGCATGAAAGAATGTGATTAGAATGTAGGGCTGCGCATGATTAAACACTTCCTTGAAATAATTGTCCATCAGAGACAAAGCGAAAGGAAATGGAACAAGATGCGAGAATAGATTAGAAAGGAATAAAGAGGAAAACAAGGAAAGGAAAGGAAAAAGAAGTAAGATAAAAATCGGGAATGTAAGAGAGAGGGGGGATACATACGTCTTACATACACATATATACCATATATGGTCTTACATTTATATTGCCCACCCTAATCTATCAATATGGAGCATTTGCCCACCCAGTCGAAAATTTCTGGCGCCGCCCCTGTTTCGTAGTGAATTCGCCACATACATAACAAAAAGTATCTGGATTGTTCTTACACTCACGATTTGTTTTCTTCATGTTCCATGCACACAAACTGGATCCACTCCTACTGATTCTTCTTCTTTTACATGACCCTGTCAACAATACCCTTTGTACTTTGGTCAGCGTTTCTGTTATTGTATTTGTTTTAATGTTTCTCTTCTGAAGTTGGTAGATAGTCACTCAAGTTCACCAGTATCACAAACATAAACAATTATGAGAATAAATCACTTTTTTGCTGTTATTTTATAAAAATCATTTTATATTTGAAGCCTACATTTTTTTGCATATGCGTACAGAAGCCATATTAGTGGAGGAGATAATTCTGAGAGAAGGGAAGAGACTGATATGGGAAATGAAATGTTCAAACGTTGTATACCTTTATAGAGTGTGATTCGTTAATGTGAGAAAATTCGACATTTTAAGAATAAATGTTGCGCATCAGGATTTTCATTACCACATTTGCAATTTTGTTGAGTTTTAATACAGGTATTTTTGCTAGGTGTGCTGTTGAACGCACGGGTCCCGTCTTTAACCTATTGATGAAAATTATGACCTGCCGTGGGAGTGTGTACAAATAGAACCATGGGTCTTTAGTTGTAAAGTCTGCTATCCATCTATATGTATTACCCACAACGTTAAATTGTTCCTTGAACCATGTCCAATGTTTTGAACAAAAGAAAATCGCTCTTTGCAATGTTTCCGCATTCCGTTCAAACTCTAAACTAAGGGACAGTTGAAAGTAGTACTGCATTCACTCTAGCATGCGTCATCTGTATCGTGTAATACACGAAGTTTACATCCTTTTTTACCTTTGACACCTCAGGGGGTTGCCCCATACTTAGAATAAAACGTTGAAATAAAAATAGGGGTGAAACAAGTCTTTCAAAAGGGTTTCAGTGAATCGACGTCCAACTGTGCGTACATGTGTAATACGCTGTATGAATAGTGTTGCCGACGAGACTGGACAGACTTTTAAAGATTCGAGACGAGACGAGATTGATCATGTGTCCCTTTGACAAACGAATATTTTCGAGACGAGACAGCATTGCACAGCATTTCGACGAGACGAGACAGACCAAAGTCTCGTCTCGTGGGCAACACTGTGTATGAATAGCTTATAGCACATTTTTGCACATAACTTTTAATCCTGACGTGATGGCCACTTTTTGCTTTCGCATTACCGTTAATCTTGTGGTCTGTAGTATTGTTCAGCATACAACTTGTCTGTACCAAAATCAGTGTTGACCAGTATTTTTAAAGCGTAAAATAATAGTAGCAGTCTTAAACTATGAAAAAAGTGTTAACTAATTCGTTTACCCTGTTCTCGAATGTACTAATATGTATACGAAACATGTACAAGTATAGACATGTCTTGGGATTCATTTAGTATTATTCATAACTGCTATTTCCACTTTTTTACTTGTTAATTTAAACTTCCCAAAGTTTGTGAATATTCGTATGATTCTTTTCTATGATCTTTTCTTGTCAGACTCTTAAATATGATCGCCTGCAAGGGAAGGGCGTTGATTCCTCTGAGATTCGGGGAAAACTTGATATAGGTGAAATTGGAGCGTGAAAATGTGGATGAGGTGTGCTATGATACAGCAGATTAAGTAGTCTGCACCGAAAAAGTACAAAAAGACAAAGAACTTAAAGATGTTTATGGAAATGAATCAGTCGAATCCATTTTCTATTTAAATTGTGGACTCAAGACCAAGTCTGAACATGACAACAACGCCAGGGTAATTTCAATTCAGATTTATAAAGAAAAATATATATTAAATGACAAGGTATGAAATCTTAATCTGCACCCCAGTGCGCTCGAAACTGGGGTTAGGGAGCGTTGACCAGTTTGGGGAAAGTTGGGGGGCTGCTTGTACTTATGTACCAACCAGGCCCGTAGCTAGAGGGGGCAGCCCCCCCTGTGAGAAATACAGAAAACATTCCTACCTGGAATTCTCACTAATCTTTACAATTATATCATGTGTTAATCTAGCAACATAACAAAGACACTTATTGATTTTGTGATTTATTAGGGTGTATGGGATTCCGTATAATGTCGTATCAGGATTGGGAGGAAAAATTCCCGTCCAGATTCAGACGTCTCGAAATGATTTTGCAATTTTCAGTATCTAGAACAGTTGCGACAGTTCGAGTAGTCTTGTATTAAAGGTGCCTAATGTGTTTGGATGTTTTGCTATGAACTTTGAACTGTTTAAATTTTTGTTTCCCAAGTCTACCTTTTGATAATAGTGATTCATGTGGCAGATAGAGGGAGTGGATATTCGATTTTTGTTACTTAGCGTTGCTTTTCTGCCACTTCTGCTAATCGCAACAATGAGTAATGACGTTAAATTGATGAAGACACACTCATAAACAGTGTCGCAACCACAGGGGGCAGAGGGCATTCTCCCGCACCCGACCTTGGAGGGGAAGCAAACATTGAAGTAAAAAAAAAAACAAGACTAGGAGAATCTTAAGAATAGTAGGACATTTGGGTACTCATGATGGAATTAGTTTGTGTGTGTTCCTTGCATTTTTCTTCCAGACGGTCAAGGGCATTTGCAAGGGGCACAGAGGGGCAATTGTCCCCCCCTCGATTTCAAATTTTATACAAATAAATATACATTTCGTAAAATTTTCTTGCTCGCTTCGCGCGCACTCTCTGCTCTCTTATAGTCCAAGTTCAGAGCCATAGCTATGGGGCGGCGGGAGTAGACCTTGGGAGCCAAACAATCTATATGAAAAGAAAAATGTTAGAGAATGCCATGGCGCCCCGTAAAAATTATTTGCGCCCTATTAGAACAATTTTTCTATGAAACTTAATATGAAATATTAATGATGACACTGTAATCCAAGAAGTCGTTGATCAATCAAGGGATTCCTATTTGTTTGTCGGGTGTCAAACACATGTATTTCAACTATAATATAATACAATTCACACAATATTTTGCAAACTGGTTAACGTAACCAGTAGGCAAACATTGTCTGTAGTGATGCAAGAGTCTCCTCTTTGAAGGAAATAGTCTGTGGGGGACTAAGGGGCCCATGTTTTAATGTTTTAGCAAGTACAAAAAATATATTTTACAAATTTTTACACAAGTCATCAAAGTGTAGATAATATGTAACCATTATTATTTAATTAATTCGATTTTTCTTGCATAACACAACACAATGGTGTTGGATTCTCGTTAGATTTCTTTGTGCGTAAAAATCTTGCATACTGGAAACTAAGAGGGAATCATTATGAAGCATGATTTATAAAGTACTCCCTTAATCAGTTCTGCAGAGAAGCCCAAAGCTGTTGGTACATATTAATCGTATATTAACATTATCGACCTGTAAATATCAAGCAGATACAGTACCTATTAGCTTATTTGTTAAACTTTATATTCTTTGGCAATGTGGAAAGGTCATTATCGAAATATTGCTATTTGATGTTGCTCGAAGTTGTGTTTTCGTTTGTTGCAGTTTCTGTTATTTATCTCTTTTGGGGAGGGGGCAAGTGCCTCTGTGTGCCCTGCTATATCTGCCAATGCGACACAATATATTAAAAATCCCCCCCTCCTAGGATTGACTTTGCCCCCTTACAAAGAATTCCTGGCCACGGGCCTAGTACCAACGTGTAGAAAATGCAGTGGGGTGATGCCTGTGTAAATTATCCTAGTGGAGGGATTCTTTGAGAATGTTCTTAACTGGGGGAACAGTATTTCCCGCGTCCCGTATTTTAAGCTTTGCTGCTCCCCCTCCCCTACCCACCTCCGTTCTGCGAGAAAAAATCCTTCAGGCACCCTTGCTCTTCAACGTTATCAAACTACCATACCATACCATGCCATTTGTGGAAGGTATCCTTCCCTCAGTTTTTGCTTTAAAGAAACAATCTGCAAATCGCTTTTACTAATGCTCCTCACTCATCCATGAATGAAAACAACCCTGAGATTAATCTTTAGTATAATCCGCCCATAAATACCATCTCGCCACGTTCTTTCTGCATGGCTGACGAATGCATATAGTAAATTCGTCTTCGTATGCAAATGATACGCTGTTGTACAGGACGGATTTAGTTCGGATAATCATGCAGCGGAGAGGTGACCGGTGTTTTTCCACGGCCATTCTCACCTGCGGAGAGGTCGCGACTGTTCCTTGCTTATTTCTGTCCTGGGATTGCTTCTGGGGTCTTAGTTGCTTGTCTTGGTCTGAAGAGTTAGGGCGCGTCCTCGCGAGGTGCTGTCGAGATGGGTTGCATAAGCAAACGGAGGCTGAGCCGTCAGATGAGCCATTGTAGGAAGAGGAGAGCTTCGTTGAATAGCCTGAGGTTAGTAGTACGTGGTTCAAAAACTCAAATTGTTCATCATGTGTCTCTTTTTTAGTTACACATCTATGTTTGTATTTTCCTAATTTTTACCTTTGGTTTTGTCCTCATTGTGATTTGTTGTAAATATGGCGTCTGACTTCCACGCGGGATATCCAGGTTCGATGAGCGTATCTGCGCCTCGTCAGTGGGTAGGTGGAGGATAAAGGCAGTCGGAGTGTGGTGTTGATCACCTCACCTCCATTACATGGTTAAGATCTACATGCACATCCCCTGTATGCTTTCATGCCACAAGGGAGAGCTTTATAACTTTTTATTTTACTTTCATTTCCTCAAGTCACACTCAATTTACTCCGATTTGTCTTTGGTTTCGATCTCTCGTCTCTTGTGTGTTCCTTCTTAATTGTTAGCAGAATTCGTATTCTGCTTTTTTTACGCAGAGGAACTAATTTCTTTGAATTAACCAGAGATGTTTGGTTAAGCTTCTTAGTAGTAAACATTTCGGTAGTCTTTACTAATTTGGTTATTTTGACCTTTTTTTTTTGGTAACTCTCGACAAATGTTAAACATCACCAAAAGAATTTAGTTATGGTGAATAGTCACTTGTTTGTCGCCTATATGAACAAATCTTGGTTGCGGGAAAACTGTTTGATTATTCCAAACAAACTATTTTTCTATGTGTATCATCGTCTTATCCACTCTACGCGTCTAACGTCTTCATAATTTGATTAATTTAATTTTAATCCTCCATAATATAATCTTTGCTGCATAATGATAAAAGTTAATTAATACGATCCTGTACCATTGATATAGTCTCGTTCTTTCCATACATTCCTTGTGCCAAAAGGACCAGTGTTCAAATCCCGTAGAGCTTTGTTCGCATCTTTGCTCTCTTTAGAAGGTTACACTGCAGCTGACAAGAAATAAAAAATCATATCTCTCTAATTGAATGTAAATACCGGATCTAAATAGAATTATCTTCCCTCTTCAAGGATCGTTATCAAGTAATGCCAAGATGCACCTTCGACTAGGCATGCAAGGCCATTTGAACCTCAAGGGCGCTTCGGTTGACATGTTCCATTCTCTTAGAAACTGGCTGCTCCTTAGACTCTGGTCATTGAACGCTTAGTCTGTGAAACAATTAAACACTCATGTTTCAAGATCATTAAAGTTCGTAAAAGTAATGTATTTTCTTTTAACACTACATGCTTTGCAATACTACCAGGATCATCGTCTTCATTTGTTTACTAGCAACATTTACTGTTGGCCATTTTCTTGAGCATAACACATCACTTACAACTTAAATTTCGAAGTGTCATTCTCTCCTAACTCCGTGGCGGTGTGGTGTCAGCGTGCTACGACGCTATGGATCCTGGTTCGAATCCCTACCTGTGTAGGATGATGTGACCCTTCTTCGGTTTAATTTCATTCCTTATCGCCGCGTTTAGCCAAAGTGATAGAAAAACTACGTTAAATAACAAAAATCAAATAGAAGTGTCACTTGCTAGTCTTCATTCGACCCATATTACATCAACCAGTGACATTCTACTCAAGTAAAAATGACATGAATTCTAGCCAGTGCTTCAACTCTATTGTTCTCTATGGTACTGATATCCTCGTGTCACTGGGAATTTGCAACATTGTCATTTTTCTGCTTTCGTTCTTGAATGAAAATTCCAAGAAATATACTTTTTTTTCGAATGGTGGTCTCAAAAATGGGTCTTGTACATTGGGATGCATAAGCAATACCAAGCAAATTGTCCACCGCCATGATCATTTGCTTTGTTTTACGGAACGAGAGTTTCAATAATTAAAATAAAACTCTTAAACAAGCTGCTGACAACCTCGGCACCAGCATACGTAAAAATGCATTCCTTAAACACGTAGGATGCAAGAGAAAGATCAACGAATATACTCGTGGACAATTTGCCGAATAATACTTGTGCATCGCACTGTACACTCGTTCATACGGCAAGTTAGAATTTCTATATTTTGTGTGGCGAGATATTTTATTTTTTACATGTGGAAAATTTTGTTTCTGTAGCTACATTTCAGTGAAGCCATTGCAATTCTAATACAGGTTAATTTTATGATTATAAAAAAATGAATGTCACTTTGTGTTCGTTAATATGGCTTTTGTGATTAATTGGGCATCCTGTTTTTCCAGGCAGGATACATCTTATCCTGTGGCCACTCTGGAGGTGTGGAACAACCTTCCAGAGACCATCAAGCTGGATCCCTTCCTGGCCAACTTCCGGGAAGGTTACGAGAAGCACTTCCGTAGATGCAGCAACGCCAGCCTTCGAGGGCTCAGCGTGCCCAGCACAAGCAGGTGAGTAATCTCTGCATTTCCTATCTAACTTCACTAGGGGTGTGCGGGACGGGAAAATTCGCAATTTCACGACAAAGTTGGGAAATTTTCGGGACGGGAAATGTTCAAAATTTCACGAAGCTCTGGAAATCTCGAATTCTACGTCATTTTCACTTTAAGTGATTGTTTCTGCATTTCTGGTACAAAAACTAACAATTTTCGATAAGTTCCAGACATTTACAACGCAGACAACGTCGAGAATTAACGACCTTTTAAAATAACCATTCGGTATTTCCCGACTGTTCGGGATCCCGAGAAGTCTGGAATTCATTTCCCGAAGTCGGGGTCGGGAAATTTTTTTCACGATCCCGGTCCCGACTTTTCGGGATCCCGCACACCCCTAAACTTCACTGCTGATCGTGTAGCTTAAGTAGGAACAGTAATGTGCCGTACTCCCATGTTTGTCTACATATGTTTTCTACGTTTAAAACGCATAAATTGCAAACTTGCTGTAATAAACTGACAATAAAAATGATATGTAAAATAATTTACAAGTCTGTTTTGAATTTAAAGTGCCGTTTTCCATTCATGGTGCTTCGTATAAAGCTAACTATCCCATTTACAACAAAAAAATCATCAATTATTGGGAAATAATTTTATAATGTAGGCATTACACTGTTCATGCCTCTCGTTCGGTTATTTTTTTCATCACACTGAACTATATCAAAATTTGTCTGTATTGTAGTGATTATAATTGCTATTTAGAACGAATATAAAGATTGTTATTTTGCTTATTATTGCATATCGTCTTTAAAGATGACAGTTACCGTATTTGCCGACGTATAAGATGCACTTTTCCCCCTTAAAAATAGGTTTGAAAAACAGGGTGCGTTTTATGCGCCGATACTGTTTTTGTTTACCTCAAATTCTGGAAATTTTCCCTGTTCTAAGACAATTTCCTTGCGGTTAGTGGAGAAGAAGATTAAAATGTATTCTTTCCTAGTTAGGTTACGTAAGTTATTATTTTTAAAGTAGACTTACATATTACTTTATATTTGAAATACTGTGCATTAATTATATTAAGTGATAAAGCTTTTTCATCAAAAATGTGACCAAAGAAAGGGGATGCGTCTTATACTCCGGCAAATACGGTATATAAAAAAATGTGATTAAAACCGGCGTTACCTATTTACTAACCAACCGCGCGGAATAATCCATAAAATCTTACGGGATGGTTAAGGCAGGCGTCTTCTTGTTTACATAACCAAGATGTTCTAGCGTACACAGTGATTCAGACACGCAACATCGGATATTTGTGGTGGAAACTTTAAGAAACAATGTGTTATCTCAAATTGAAGAAACTCCTTTTACATAACATGGATGTTTTTGACCTGCTTATCGTTGCGGCGCGATCCCATGCGACCGAATGCAAACAAACCAATTCTTACTCAACCTTCACTCCGGATATGTAGATGGCGCTCAGTAACCACTATATGTGTCGCACTTAGTGACTGGTACAGTTGGATGCATAAATATTATCAACCATATCGTCCATCGCTATTTTGATTCATTTTTCCTCATGTCCTACAGGAATTTAAGGAATAGAATTGCGCACATGCTGGTGTAGTGCAGAGGCGTCTTCTGAACGCATGCGTCAATTGTGGGAAAAAGGACAGCTTGCTCTGCGACGACATTCATGAGCATTTCTACATTCTAATTTCTTCATATATGAGAAGTATTTATTTTATACGAGAGCGCTGAACTAAGCTTATATTACATTTCTTGGATCTGAAGTGACGCATGCATCAATTGTGGGAAAAGAAGTATTACTTTATTTCACTTCAGATCCAAGGAATGTAATATAAGCTTAGTTCAGCGCTCTCGTGTAAAATAAATATACTTCTCATATATGAAGAAATTAGAATGTAGAAATGCTCATGAATGTCGTCGCAGAGTAAGCTGTCCTTTTTCCCACAATTGATGCATGCGTTCGCGAGACGCCTCTGGATGTATTTTTAAGTCCACTTTATGCACAGTTCAGCTAATCGGAACTGGACATTAGTTCAAAGTATGATCCGAACCACTGTATAATGTGGCTCCACCGGGGATTTAATCCAAAACCGTTTTAATTACAAGGCGATATTTGTAAGCCAGCAAAGGCCTACTGCTTCGTTGACGTTTTGATTTTTTTTAGTAATTTCCTATATTTTGTGTATTTATAAACTGATATAATTGTATAACGTAACACTTTCGCATGTAGATCAAAACAGTTTTCACATAGTTAGGCTTACAGTTTACATTCTACTTACTTCCTAACTGCAATCGCACTGCAAATAATAATTTTTTTATGTCTCACACTATAAAATAAATTCAAGTGGCATAACTTTTTTGTGGCCGCCATAATTTCCAGTTTTCTGGTTCTGGCTCCATAAGGTGCTATTTTCGGCACT
This sequence comes from Lepisma saccharinum, assembly GCF_977018435.1. Classification (NCBI taxonomy): domain Eukaryota; kingdom Metazoa; phylum Arthropoda; class Insecta; order Zygentoma; family Lepismatidae; genus Lepisma; species Lepisma saccharinum. Next base: position 114,162,705 of record NC_139232.1, on the reverse strand, counting down.
TGGTTGGGGTTACCATAATATTCAAATGATTCAAGAGAAATTGCTAGAAGCCACCTATCCGCACTCTTAATACTACACTGACCGTACCTCATAGATGGGTGTTGGGTGTTCGATTTATTCGTGGTTAGTTCCAATCTGGGTGTGAGTAGTTCTTACTTCTCCTTCATCTATTTAATATAATCATCACCATCATTGAGATTAACATAGTCTGATAATAGTCGGAAAAATAAACATTTCAGCTATTATAGGCGCCCAATTGCAGCCTCTTAAATCAACCACCAGTCTCATTTCACAGCCGCTGACCGTTTCTAGACGAAATTGTTTGTTCTCTTCCTGGGTTTCGGATGTATTTCTCAACCTGTGCTCATCTTTCCCCTCGTCACATATCATTGACTCACTGACATTGTTCCGAGAAAACTCTCGAAGTGCGTCAGTCAATATTTCGAACAATGGACACTGCAAATAGAAACATCCCCTCCTCCGGTTGATAAGATTGTGGCTATTCTTTGGTACCTTCTACCAACCTGCAGGCACGTAGAATTTTCTATTTCCTTCTGTGACAAAAGAATAACTTTCGAAAAGCTTGGTCGGCTTCAAAACACATTTCTTCATATTAGCCAGTGGCGTGCTCCAACGGAGGGTTGAAGTTCACACATTAATTTTAAAAATTGAGTACATGAAAATATGGCAAGTACAGTAATGCTAAACTGTTCTCTGGAATGACAAATTATTAATAGTAAACTTTTACTATTTGGCTCTACTGCAACGAATCAAAGCTTAATAACAAGTGTGATCGTTACATTGTCCTAAAAAATGTAGCAGCAAATCCAGTTACAAATATTTCTTTTTCTATTATTATTTCAAATCTGACGCATAAAATTTCTTCAGCATTATTTTATACACTAGTGTCTTGAAAAATGCGCGGAGAAAATAAATTGTCACTAAAATTATAATTTCTAATTTTCAACTCGGCATTTCCAGTGGAGACCTGTTCGTGGCGCCAAATCTCACTGGGAAACTTCACCTTCGTCGTGAGACCGAAGTCCCCTTTCTAGGTGCCGAGCTAAGGGTTCGATTCCAGGCTACGTGTGACCGGACCGGTTTTCACCCCCGGCGCATAGCCGACTCGTGCATAAAGTGATGTTGAATAATTAATAATAATAATAATAATAATAATAATGACGTCGATAATAATAATAATTGATGTTGGCCCTAAAATAACCATCAATCTTACTACAGATCATTCCCTGACATTCGCTACGAGACTCGGCGGCAAGCGGCCCGGCATCAGCGCTTGTCTTTCCCGGTGAACGGGTCCGCGACAGTCGCTAGAGTCGGCTATTAAAATATACAGTTTTCATATTGTATACTAACCTTGACCACAGAAGGTGTTGAAAATGATGTCCTTCGGCTGCAACACATTCCTGGCATCTCCGAAGGAAATTGGCATTTACACGTGCAAGTTCGTCTACTGTAATTCTCCAGATTTCTCGTACATTACTCTCTTTTAACTCACGGATGGTGTGCAGATTGTCTTTGTATACTTTATTTTTTAAATTTCCCCATTTTTCTTTCCACTTTTATTCAGAACTGACCCTGTTAATCTAAACATTTTTACGAGGTTTAATATAATTAGTCCTATGTGGAACGGGAACACCAGGAGATTTCGTTGCAAAACGTCGTCGCACTTCTCCACAATTCCTCTTTCCGAAGTAACACTCGACAAAATAAATCCTTTGTAGTAATGTAAACTTTTGTGGTGCCATATTAAGTCACAATCTTCAACACACGGACACGACGCAACACAACTTCCGAGGGAGGATTATACTGGCGTCAGTCTGCAACGTCAACAGAAATGGAAAGAGAGCGAAGGCAGGGAGAGCGAAAAAAAAACACTAGCGTGCGACTGTCGCGGACCCGTTCACCGGGGGAGAGAAGCCCTGATGCCGGGCCGCTTGCAGCAGTCTCGTAGCGAATGTCAGGGAATGCTCTGTAGTTCAAATTGAAAGCATTTATTACATAAATATCAGCAATTAAAATTTTGCTTTTATCATTTGATGATATTTAATAACTACATATTTGTCGGTTAAACTAGCTGTGCTCAGTTATGTAAAATAATTTTAAATACTCGTAGATTAATAAGGAATGTTATTTTTTGTTAGAAAATGCCCTGTGCTCTATGTGTAGGTTTTAATTATTCGATAATAAAAACAGGACTAATTTGAATTAATGTGCATAATATAATTTCGTAATATAGTGAAATACCCCTTCGATCAGCTGCAAACTTATAGATTTCCACGCTTATGACGTATTTCCATACTACGTCATATCAGCAATTGTGAAATCGTTATATTTTATCGTTTTGAAGAAGTGTTAATGTTTACAAACATGAAAGATGTCATAAGTCTCAAATTCTTATGAACACAGAGGTTAGCTTTAAAGTTACGAAACTGCCCACTCCTGTACATAATACAGTGTGCCCACAAATGATTATTCTGAAAAGATTTCTCCTCGCCAGCTACTAGCGAGCCTTGGATCCATTTTATTTATAAATTTGACCTCTACGCTGATGGAAGTTTTTGCTAATGTAGTGTATACATTTGCCGGTAGGAGCGCCCTTGTAACTGTCAAATTAAAAATGGACAATACTATCGGACAAGCTTGTTAACAAAACTGTAATTGTGCCTTTAAGTTGGGAAGGTTGATTCCTTCAATACTTGGCCCTCAAATATACGCACACCTTCAATTGAGTATCAAAGTTTTATATATTACAGGTTAAACTTGACTAATCTCCAATTGCACATTCGTTTGACAATTGAGCTTCCGATTACAGAAGTATCTCTGAAAAGGCTGATTAGTTGCAATCAGTGTTGACGTGTGTCGCTGATGTTTCATCAGTAAGAAGGCTGTGATACGAAGCACGTCAATAGCATTGGTAGCATTGCCGTCCTTATCTGTTTGCTTGTATTGCCTGTGAGACATAGATAAACGTAAACTTCGGTCGGACATACATCATAGCCGATTTAACTCGCGGACAGTGCGCAGTCTTATTTTTAATGTGCCCTTCGATTACAAAAACGATGAACAAAAACGGGTATGTACTTCCTTTATCGTTAATGTGACATGCATGTGGTGTCCCCTATATCGTAACCTTTACGATAAAGTACGCAGTTCTTTTTTTTAGTTGGGAATGCTTCTTTTTACTATCAGAATGAAACCAAAGCTGACAGCCTCAGGAACTGCGTGAACTATGAAGAAGAAATGTGAACAAATGTTTCAAAACTACTTGTTAGAGTTCAAATGTTCCTAAACTATCTCAATTGGTATTTCCGCATGAAGTTCCATTTACCAGTAATGGTGGCAGAAAAAGTAGGAAAATAGGGGATGGATGAACCTATTTTGTGGCGATTTGTCACGCTTCTCTAAACAGCATGAAAATGTATATTTTAGGTCACTGGTGTACGCAGGATTTTTTTCTAAAGGGTCTGGAATTGTAAAAGTGGATATTACATGGCTGCGTTCTAAGGAAGCAGTAGTATTACGTTTGAAAGTTGCTCGGGGATCATTTTATGGGGGATTGCATTCACGAGTTTGTCCCCCCCAGCCTCCCTCGCGTTCTTTACCGCTTTCTTTTGAAAATTGTTATTTTCTCGAAATTTCAGAGGGGGCTATAGCCCCATCTCCCCCTGCGTACGCCAGTGTTTGGTGTGAGAGTTTATCAGTGTGTTCTTTATTCGAGGTAAACTGGATGACTAGAACAGTCATCCAACTGTGCCCTCAATGTTTGGCCTGTGTCGTGGTTGTCACCTTCCAATCATGCAAATCTACAGTCAGGACGCGCTAGCAACCGGCGTGGAACCACCCGCTCTGGTAGTGACGCGCCGTTGCCGGATTGACCTACTTCAGGGTTTTCGCGAGTCCACAGAAACACGTGTAGGATTAAACATCTGGTTAAACAGTCAACAACGGGACACTTCCATTGTTCTCATTCCGACTTTGTTCATATTTGAAGGAACAACGTTAACTACTTCTGTTCTTTCATTCATTTTTTTATGTTTTTTACATACAGGCAGGGGCGCCGACTTGTCAAAATTATTGGGAGGAGGCTCTGATCACTGAAATAAATTAAAGAATGACTCACTCTCTCCCTTTTTAAAGTTTTGGCTTCAGTGTTCAGAATCTCGTAAAAGCCCATGAATTCCTCAAAAATATCAAAAATTTTCATTCACAGTTCGAATGCAGAATGTGAATTGTTCACGGATGTAAATGTCACTAGTTTCGTCAACCGTAATAGCAAAATATTCCCGACTTTTAATATCTGCTACAACGGGGCACAAAACAGATCTCCCTAATATATCAACGATCTCGTTCTTAATGTCATATGAGAGCCATTTGTTGCCCGAACGTCCCATCCACTCTCCTAATTCATGCACATCTTAGTTTGAAACTGTTTTTAGTAAAAATGTTAACAATACTCTAATTATATAATTAGTATATAGTAATAAGTCATGTGTTTTGCTGTCTCTGGTCATAGCCCCCCCCCCCCAAAGTTGATGGTTTAGCGGTCTCAGCCCCTCAAATTTGCTGGTCTAGAACATTTCAAATGTGTATTTACAGTTAAGTTCATGTGGCACAATTCAGAGTAAACTTTACAAGAGAAACAAAATAATACATTAGATTTAGTGTTGTCCACGAGACGAGACTTTGGCCTGTCTCGTCTCGAAAATATTAGTTTGTCAAAGGGACACATGATCAATCTCGTCTCGTCTCGAATTTTTAAAAGGTTGTCCCGTCTCGTCCCGTGGGCAACACTAATTAGATTCTCTTAAGCAAAATTATTTATGGGGCTCTGCCCCCACATCGGTAACATTGGGGGGACTCGAGCCCCCCCAAGCCCCATGGAGTCGGCGCCTATGCATACAGGTAGCTCGAAATGATCATTAATGTTACGAAAATCGAGCAATTGGCAAGCGTTTGGTTGTAATTTATTGAACTCTGTATTGGCAGAGCCTGTATTCTCATGTAGCGTCCCAAATTATCTCACTTCACACACCCACATGTGCCTCCCCGATGGTACAGTGGTATGGTAAGCATCGTCGCCTTGTAATCAAGTAGTCCTGGGTTAGATAGCCTGTCGAGGCACATAGTGGTTCGGATCCCACTTCCAACTGTAGGTCCATTCCAGATTAGCCGTAGTGTGCATAAAGTGGACTTGAAAACACCAACTCAATCAATCATTTCACACACAGTTTATTTGTTCTTGATAAATTCTTCTCCGTAATACAATAACTCAGTTCTGTGAAATTCTGTTTTAGAGGTGAATTTTTGTAGGTTCCGCAAAATATAATTTAAAAACTTGTTAACGAAACCAAGTTGTACGTAATTTGTTTATAGGTAATTCGCCCTAATTTTCAAGAAATACATTTCATTTGTACGTTCTGAAGCTTCAACAATGTTACAGAAGTATAAATTCCATGTCTTTACAAAACAAAGGGCGAGTTTCGTATACAAAACAATGTCGGTATCGAGTTGCGAAAAAGACGAATGCCGCGGCATGACAAAGAAGGCAAAGAGAGGCGGCATGAAATCTCAGGAGAACGATTTGCCACAGTTGTTCATAACACAAGAAGCATTTTCTTTTGTAGATAATTGTGATATGAGACAACACAAGTAAAAAGATGCCGGTAGCTGATGCTTGCAATGTACCATAATAAAAACACAACAAAGGTTCTTTCAGTGAAGGTTTTCGGTTGCTGTGTAGAGCAGGAAGAGAAAATGTTTCATGATTGCCAGAAAGTAAAATTCACACGGGAAGTTAACGTAGCCTACAAGAAACTTCAGATTCAAACTTCTAGATTCGTTAATTTATCACTTTACGATGGAAATAACATATATTAGAATACTGATACGTACGTGCTTAATTTCGCGTGACGTTTTATTTTTTTCCCGAGCTTGCCAACAGCTGATTAGCCTGTCCGCCTGTTTGTGCGAGCGTGGCAACGCAGAACACCTCCAGCCACATGGCAGCCAACGAGGAGACAGAATTTGGTCACGTTTTGCGTTGTGATTGCACACCGCTTCTCATCGCGGCCCGACTAGATTCTATTGTAGGTGATGGTACTGCAATTTTTGCGAAAAAGTGTTGCTCCTTAACAGGCTCCGTAATCGCGAGTATGGCAATATTATTGATACACCAGGAGCAAGAAATGAGAGCTAAACTACTTCTCAATATACACGTGTATCTAACTACATTCTGTCAGTGGATTCTGGATTGACTAGCAGCAGCCTACGTCAAGATTTGTTCAATGAATCGCGCTTATCACATGAATGGAGCGGCGAACAACCTCCTACAAGAAGTGTTTTTTACTCCCCTCCCGATGGTGGTGTCTCAATTTTCTCTCGCATTCTGATTTTGAACTCTGTGGCTTTGTTGAATTCTGAACCTGTACGTTTGAACCTATTTCTAGGATTCTATAACTAAAGACTGTTAGCAATGGTTTACCCTGCTAGCTGGAAACGAAAAACCGCGACACTATATTTTGTGGAGGGTAGCTACGCTTCCCGCTATACTGAAATTACCCATCATTTGCCAAGAAATTTTGAGAGCATTGAAATATAGAATTCTCGCATCCGTGAAGTTTGTGCGTTCGACATCGAGTAAATGGCAGTTGCGTGCTGCGCATGCGCAAGGGAGGAGCAGTATCTGCTACGTCGTGAGCGAAGAATGTGCGCGTGTGTGTGTGATCTAAAAATCGAAAGTTTATGCTGCAAGGCAGAATTTTGGGTGAAAGTACGCTCGTACATGAAGCTTGAAAAGCTTTTGCGTGAATTTCGTTATAGAACTAGGCTTCGTTTTTATTTTACGTTGCTAGTTTTAGAATCTAACTACCTTCTAGACCTACTTAAATGTAGTCACTAGGGTCATTGACCAACTGTTGACAATCCACCATTAGGACTCGAGATTCCTTTCAAGTTACCTATCTATGACAATAGCAAGTCAAGAATGTTTTTCTTCGGAAACAATAGTGATTAAAATATAGGACAATGTCTTCATGACTTGTTTCCTGCTTCGCATTATATGAATACTTTTTATCTTTCAATTACCTCAACTAAGATTGCAAACTACTTCAATTCAATACGTCAAAGCCGTTCAGCATAATGTAAATAAGATCTGTATCGGCTGTGATCACTATCGGAAGTGACGTCGGGAGTTAAAGGCGAATGTTATCTTCTACTTCAAGGAGGAATCCTTTGTCGTTCTTGTGCTTCGTCACAAATTGCAACATTTTGTGAAATACAAATGTTTTTTGAAAGTGCGCAGTTCAAGATTTCTGTAACTTGAGAGTACTGATAGAATGTTTCTCTAACCTTTCACCGCAGGATTTTTTTTTTAAAATAAATACAAAATCCAAATTTATGTCGTTCAAGAATAGTAGACATGCGTCGTATATATAGAATGATCTCTTCCATCTCAATTTCAAGAATTCCTATATTTCTTCCATCTTGCTTTGGCACCACCTGTTATCGCTAGCAATTATTTTATTGTTAGCCCATAATAGTGTGTGTGTGTGTGTGCGCGCGCGCGGATTAGCACAAGGTATTGGCTGAGGCGACAGATGCTAATACTCTACAGACACGGAGATCGAGCGTGTTGAGAGCCATTATTTTAAACTTGTCGCGCACTGAGACGCCGGAAGCGCAACAACAGAATGAAACAGTTTCGCTTCCGGCGTCCTAGTGGGCCATAACCCTCAAGATAACTTCTAGCCGGAAATTCCGTGCTTCGGTTCCGCACGTTGCCCTGTAGTAAGCGTTACACCATTTGATTTCAATAGAAGCAGACGACAGAAGTTCTGTTGCCGGATTTTCCAGTGTTTCCAGCGTCTCTGTGTGCGGGGTCTTTTAGAACTAGTGAGGCAAATGCCAGGTTACATAGGTCGATGGCCACAACGGTAGCCAGATCCAACGCTTCTGGACTTTTACTTGTGGGGCACGCAAAGAGGCTAAGAAAATTGACCTTCTACCACCTCGAAGAAAGGATAACAGGCGCTATCACCCTCACCACACTAGCAGACGTCCTACGCAACTGGGAGCTTCGAATAGAAGCAAGCATTCAAGCTAATGATGCACATATTGAACATGTACTGCAGCTGTATCCATTACTCGGTGGAGACAATGAACAGTGGTTCGGATTCCACTTTAAACTGTAGGTCCAGTCCCGATTAGCCTATATGTGCATAAAGTGGACTTACAACAACAATTCAATTCATTGCATATCAGTCATGTGTGTGATTGTAATCACGCACTTGTTTCCCTATGTAACCTGACTTTTGCCGCACCCTGTACTTTCAACGAGCTATGGTTTTGTTAGAGCAGTTTTCCAGTATGTACCCTTGCCCAGCGGCGATACGTTCTTGAACCCCGACGATTTGTTCTGTTACTATGACAATGACAACGTTGTCTTATTTCTTTCCTGAAAGGCGTCACCCGGGTTCAAGGTTATTATGCGAGGAAATGCCCTCTGCCTCAGATAAATGGCAAGATATGAAACCAGAGCGAATCGAGGGTCGCCTTTCAACAAGGAGCAAGAATCGTTAATCCGCCACTGATCCAAACTTGGTCACTAAGTTTCCGTAATATTTTCAATTCAAATAATTTAACCGTTCTTGGCAGCTTTTTATCGTACAAATGTAAGGCTGTACAGCGGGGCGTGGAATGGTTGTAAAGGTTAACTATTTTAAGTTTTAGGTTAACTTAAATTGTCCGAGTGATTAAAGCGGAAAGTAATATCGGGATTCCTTTTTTTGTTTTCCCACGTTTTGAACCTTGCACCGTGTAATCGCACCTCGTGATGCCAGCGTTGAAAGAAACACGCTGTAATGGTGATAAGGTCAAGGTTATCTGCCTTCTCCCTTCCGTCCAAAGATCACGATTGACTGTGGAAACCACACCGTGTGCTTTTCTAAGTTTTGTGATGTTCAGTCAGCCGGGAAAAACAGAATGTTGACTGAGGAGCGACAACAGCTGCAAGGATGAAATCCGATGTTTGAATTAAGGACGTCGCGCACTGAGACGCGGGAAAACACGGAAAAATCCGGCAACAGAACTTCTGTCGTCTTCTTCTATTGAAATCCAATGGTGTAACCTGCAACACTTATACAGGCGAACGTGCGGAACCGAAGCACGGAGTTTCCGGCTAGAAGTCTGCAGGTTATCATGAGACGCAGGAAGCGAAACTGTTCCGTTCTGTTGCCGCGCTTCCGGCGCCTCAGTGCGCGTCAAGCTTTAGTGTGTTGTGAACCTACACTCTTTGTCTCTGGAATCTCTGGAGCAACGCCGCGCATAACTGTAGGGGAGGGGAAAAAGCGAGTGGGCGGAGCAAAGCAGTGCGCGCTGTTACAAACTGCTGGTAGCTGCAGACGCGTTTTTCTTCCATGCACTCCATTGGTCGAGCCCTCTCAACCTTACGCAGACACCTAGCCTAGTATACATACATACATATACATGTATATGTATGTATATGTATGTATATGTATGTATATGCATGTATGTATATGTATATATATGTATATGTTGATTGGCTTTCAGAAATCGGTCCCCACCATGTTTGAAAATTGAATATTTCGAGTTTCACTTTTAACTGATGTTTATATAATGGTTTCCTGATTAAATTGTACATTTTAATATTAAATTTAATACTGTTTTTTGCATTTATTTTGGTCATTAGTCTAAATCATAAAAAAAGAAAATCAGAATAGACTGAAGAAGGTTGTCGCACTTAGCTATACCCAGTGGCGGCTTATTGCCTGAGGTATTGCACTTCAGCCTCGCATCAAAAAGAAGATAATAATGGGGTGATAACCCCTCCCAATTAATCAAACCCGTTTTGGCATAATGATGCTATGGCAATCCAAGTGGTGTACATTAGTATTTCCGGGATTGACAAGAACAACGTGATTTTCGAAAGTAAGGAAGAGAGATCTTTTCTTGTTCGTTTTATATCGTATATCAGTAGCGTACGCAGGATTTCATCAAGGGGAGTGTTATCTCGAAAACTTTCTACAAATTCACATTACCATTGTTTTATTATACTTTAATTAATTAATAATAATAATAAATTAATTAATAATTCTTATAATTAATTAATTAGTTTAATTACTACTAATGCAGCTGCTATTTATGAAAGAAATAGAACAAAATTACAATTCTTTTGTTTCAAAATAATTGTCTAGTCAACGGTTATTTGTATATGAGAAGTGAGACATTTTAAGTGTGAAGAAAATCCATAAAAACAAGCAAATATATTAAATTTATTGAAATAATCGAAATATGAAACTCATTCAAGGAGCCGCGCTGGTCTAGTCTGACAACTTCGTGGGATATCCGGGTTCGATTCCCGGAATTGGTTGGAATTTATCCAGCCTTGTCTCCGCACCCAGCCTATGAGTATCTGAGAGCAACCTTGGGGATGAAGGCTGCCGGAGCATGGTGCTGATCACATCACCTGCAAAATAGTTCGAGATCAAGAATCTTAGGGGCCCACCACACCACTATGTGTGACTTCGTGGCACGGTGCTATATACACGGGGGAATTTACATTACCTTTACCTATGGAACTCACCCAGGGTGATGATGAAGCGCGAGAATACATGTTGCTAAATTCCACTGAGTCTATGTTTTCGTTGTAAAGTAAGTTTATAGACATTCCAACACATTTATCCCTTCTAGGTGATTCACAAAAGACTTCTTCGACATTATTTAATGATGTGGATGTAGACTCAGCATCACTTGAGAGTTCACAAGGGGATGTGAAATCAGTACCGGGAAGAACGTTTGCAATAAGGACGAAGCAAGGAATTTTCACAATTCTCGCAAGAGTCACTGCGCGACTTTTTGCAAAAGAAAATTTGCAAAATTGAACTTTGCGGCCGCTTAGATTGTGTTTGAAATGTTGTGTTTTTCTTCATGCTGCATGGGAATAATAATCCAAATAATTATTATTATTATTATTATTATTATTATTATTACTGTTGCAGATCTTTGACTGTGATAAATTAGCCATTTTTAATTTTTCTACAGCATTTTCCATAATATTTCAAGAGCTCAAGGGGGGGGGTTTAAACCCGGTAACCCCCTCCTTGCGTACGCCACTGTCGTATATATTGTATTGTCTGCTATAATGAAAACATAGTCTGAGTTGATGCTCTATTTTAATTTCTTCGTGATACACTGCAATATATCGTTCTGGGTTTCCTTCAAAGTTTCTCTGAAAACTAAGGATTGCTCATAAAGCGGATTCTATTAAATCATAAACAACATCCGGGAGCCAACATGACACTGTTTTCAAGGGAAATCCAAATCGTGACAGTCGACTGCCAACAACTCAATAACCTCACTGTTAGATCATTTGCGTCAATAAGAAGTCGAAGCAAAATCCGTGAAATGTGCTTGCTAGGGTTATCGGTCCTAGTTTCATTGTAACATGATTGAGCTATCCTTTCAAGTTCGTAGGTTACAAAACGCTTTATCAGCACGCATGCGCCACCAAGCGAGCAATATAATAATCTGAACCAAAACAAGAGAATTGGGTGGTTCTTAAAGCGGATTATTCCAGTAGTAAAAAGGTCAGATCCACTATCTGGAACGGGTAAATTGTCGGCTACGGGTCAGTTGCTAGCTAAACCAATACGCGGAAAAGATTTTTATCTGGAACAAGCAGGAGTTGACTGAGAAAGAAACGAAAGAAAAAAACTTATTTCTTGAGAAATCTGTCAATAGTGCCAAAGGGCATGTGATATTGATGTTTGTCGTGGGCCTCTATTTCTTTGGATTTTATTGGACCCCACTGTCCATGCGTCGCGACTGACGTGGGTCATGGCCTTTATATTTAGTCTGAGGATCTGCAATACAGATATTTGGCGTCTAGTTTCAAGATACGTCGGTGTGGTGCGTACTTGATTGTAAGTAAAAATCATATTTTGATAACCAAACTCCATGACGAAAGAGCCCTCTAAGAGCCAGTGACGTGCACTGAGGAGTAGCTAGTCTAGCAGAGATAGATCAATCAATCTCACGTCTCTAATTATTTTCAAGTCACAATATTTATTGTCTTGTTAAAGCTGCAGTTCATATGCAACACTTTCTTTTTCACGCGCTTCTCGTCCCTCGGTGTGATCCGCGGACAAAACTGGCCTAGCTCGCTCTTCTTCCGCCTTAGCAATTCCAGGTAGAAACTGGTTTCCGTAGGAAAAGGGAAGATTTCTGCCTCTACCTCCCTTGTCCCCTTGCACCCCGCTGCAATGGTTGAAAGCCCGTGGTTTCAGGTCCCCCAGTCTATCTCCTATAGGACAGATAGGGTATGGGTTTCCATTCGATTCCTTTGTAAATCCTCTAAAGAACTCAAGGGAAAATTTTCTGCAGTACTTATGTTCTCTGTATTTACACAACCTTTTACACGTTGTACAATATGTATGTATAATATGGGATTTAGTTTTATTATTTATGAAATGGCAACGTGTTATGTGCAGACAATAATGTTTTGCTTTCTTTATTTTATTTTTTCAAATATGGAATATATAATGATTAAATTACAAATATTTGCTCAGGCTCTCGCTCGCTCTCGTTTTAGTAGTGTTTTTTTTTTCAAATATACTAA